>NW_027140327.1:0-346369 GCF_036365525.1 Heterodontus francisci
TCTAATGGGTTTGATGATGAACAGAGATGGCAGCTCTTTCCTTTGCTGATTTCGTGGCTCTGAAAAGAGCCCTTGTTACACTTGTTACTGAAGCTGGGTTTTAGGTGCGTTCCCCGCGGATGCGGCGGGCCAGCTGGATGTCTTTGGCCATGATGGACCGGGATCATTCTGGTGAATCTGCTCATTTTCCGGCAGAAGCATCAGTCGCTGTTTGAACTGTTTAAAGTCAGGGGTGTATTAGCAGCCAGAAAGTGAAGGGCAGTTCATTGCTCCCTGCAGCATTATCCGCCTCTTTCAGGAGAAAAGATCAGAAACCGCTCGTTTCCGTCAGTCTCCGAGAAGCCTGTGAGAAGCGTTCTTTTTTTTTTTCAAAGTATACTTTATTCATAAAAATCTGTAAAAATTACATTGCCAAACAGTTTCCAAACAGCACCAAAAAATACAAACATTGCAAGGGAGATCAGTTTCCTTCAATACTGTCATGAGTTTCTTCCCAACCCTTCCGTTTCACAATTGTCATGTCAATTACAGTTTTACATTTACAGCCGTTGAGAATATTAACGATACAGTTCGAAGGGTTTCCCATTGATCCAGCCCCTCAGTTCAGCTTGGTGGGGGGACCTTAGTCGCTAATTTGTTCCTTTTACAGAGAGGAAGCTGATATTTGTCCCGTTTTAAATTGCTGAACCGGACCTTCCTCCCGCCACTTACAGTTAACAGATTGACAAATGAAAACGATTCCTAAAATCGCGTCAGGATTTTGTGACGGTAAATACAGTAAAACAGAACATAAAATGAGAGATTTTAAAATTGTTGCCTGAAAATTGAAATTTTCCATCACTTCAATTCCTTCCTGCTCTGGAATTGCCGGGCTTTTTCCAATTGGAAAATCTAAGCCAATGAGAACTTCTATTTACTTATATGTGATTCTCCTATTGGTTAAGAATTGGATTGAGAAGCGGGTGACCAATCAGAGACAGAGTCAAACTGCGGGGATTCCAGGCCCCCAGTAACTGAGCTGAAACTGTTCAGATTGACAAACCCTGGCAGCAGCTTCACACATTAGACACTTCACACTTCACAAGGGCTGGTGTGAGAGAAGCTTCAGATCCTGTCATTACTCTCTGATTCATTATTCATCTGGAACCAAACAATTAGTAAATGTGAAGCAGTGAAGAGACTTTTCACTCTCACTGCAGAATGTGTCATCTGGGGAAATAAGGAACAATTATATTCGGAGATTCCAGGTACATTCCTCCCTGAACAAATCCATTCCTAACATTCCCGATCACAGCCTATCCCAGCTCCTGTTGTCACCCGACTCCAGCTGAATTGGAGAAACTCATGTGTTGGGGTTTGAGTTGTGAGGTGGGGTTTCTCCGCCAGTGTTACTGTCTTACAAACTCTCCCCCTGAATTTGTGAACTGAGACTGCACCGAACACATCCCCAGTTAGAGTGAGGGCCGGACATCCCTCTGTTTTATTACAGAGAGTGGGGAAAGGGCTGGGTGGAGGGGATCTCAGCGAGTCACCAGGGATCCTGGATTTACTGAAAATCATTTCCATGTGGAATCTGCAGGCGGGGCCGGGACAGGGATCATTTGATCAGGGGATCAGCTCTTTCCTGAGAGATGTGGGTGGCTCTGAGAAGAGCCTTTGTGTTCAGATGTTTACAAGTTTCCCGCACTTTCACTTCTTTCCAGACCCTGCTTTCTGAGCCTTCGCTGCTTTCGGCTTGACCTAGCTCTTCCATGTCTGCACTTTCTTCAGCGCCTTTCCGGCCGCCGCACTCTTGCCTTTTTTGACCTTCTTCGCAGGAGACTTTTTCTGAATCGCTGCTTTCTTCGCCACCTTATTTGGCATTGCCGCCGCCTTGCTGCTCGTTTTCTTGGCTGTTACTTTCTTTGTTGTCACTTTCCTGTCTGCTCGTTTCTTCACTAAAGATTTCTTGTCTGCTGGTTTCTTTACTGAAGATTTCTTGTCTGCTGGTTTCTTCAGTAAAGATTTCTTGTCTGCTGGTTTCTTCACCTTCTTTCCCACTTTTCCCTGGGTTTTCCTTCTTGCTGATTTTGAAGGAGCCGGAGGCTCCCTGTCCCTTGCTCTGCACCAGGGAACCTTTGTTCACATTCCTCTTGATACTTTGCTTGATCTGGGTCTTGAGCTTCTCCTGAGCGGTGGCAGACCTGCAAGGAATCAACTACCAGCTAGCGTATAAAGCGAGACCAAGGCTCAGGGCCTTCAGTTACCTGGAGGGGAGTCGGAGAGGCAGCGGATCCTGTGAGGAACCACAATCCAGGAAGGATGAGAAGGTCATTGTCAGGGTACCGAGGAGATTAAGTTAAAGATTTACCAGTTTATAAGCAAGCGCAGCGCCAAGGAACAGTGCTGGGGCAGATCAGATAATAGGAAGCTGTGAACAGTTGGAAGGCAAGAGTGATTAAATGACAGAAGAGATGATGGTGCAAGGCAAAAGTCAGGGAAAGAATAAGTAACATCTTGTAAGCACAGATACCAGGAGTGGGGTCTGAACTCACGCAGATACATGTCTATTGTATCTTAAGTCCAACGCCTTAACCACTCGGCCATCCTAGTACATTAACCCACCACTGAATATGAAATTTAATGTGATCCGGGTGCCATCTGGCCTTTTGCAACATAAAGTTATGACTCCTCTCCCATGCTAAATTGGACCCTTCATTATTTATGAACCTCAATCGGATCACCCCTCAGTCTGGGTTTCTCTAAAGTGTTGGGTCCCAACTCTTTTAGTCTAACTTGATAACCAAGATGTCTTATACTGGGAATTCGTCGAATGTCTCTCCTCTGTACCCTTTCTAAAGCCTCAATATCACCCATCAGTGAGGAGACCAAGACTGGATACAATATTCCAAGTGAGTCCTGACCAAGGTTTCATAAAAGGACAAATTCGGGACATCTCAGATACTGAAGGAGTCCGTGTCCAGAAGCAGCAAGACCTGGACAACATTCAGACTTGGGCTGCTAAGTGGCAAGTAACATTCACACCACATAAGTACCAGGCAATGACCATCTCCAACAAGAGAGAATGTAACCATCTCCCTTTGACGTTCAACAGCATTACCATCGCTGAATCCCCCCACCATCAACATCCTGGGGGTTACCATTGACAAAAGCTTAACTGGACCATTCATATACATACTCTGGCGACAAGAGAAAATCAGATAGTGGGAATTCTGTGATGAGTAACTCAGCTCAAGGCACGTGGTGAAATGCTCATTAGGAGAGCTGGAGAAATGGACTGGTCAGGTGGGCAGAAAAGTGGCAAATGGAATTCAACTTGGAGAAGTGTGAGGTGATGCCTTTGGTGAGGTCAACCACAGCAAAGGAATACACAATTAATGGGTGAATGCTGAGAGGTGTAGAGGAAGTGAGGGACCTTGAAGTGAATGTCCACAAATCCCTGAAAGTAGCAGGATAGGTTGATAAGTTGGTTAAGAAGGCTTATGGAATCCTTTCCTTTATTAGCCAATGTGTAGAATATCAGAGCAGGGAGGTTATGCTGGACCTGTATATATCATTAGTTCGGCCACAACTTGAGTTCTGTGTGCAGTTCTGGTCACCTCATTCCAGAAAGGATGTAATTGCACGAGAGATGTTACTGAGGAGATTTACGAGGATGTTGCCAGGACTGGAAAAATGCAGCTATGAGGAAAGATTGGATAGACTGGGGTTGTTCTCCTTGGAATAGAAGAGGCTGAGGGGAGATTTGATTGAAATGTACAAAATTGTGAGGGGTCTGGATAGAATGGATGGGAAGGGTCTATTTACCTTAGTTGGGAGGTCAGTGACTAGGGGGCATAGATTTAAAGTGATGTGTTGAACAATTAGAGGGGAGATGAGGAAAGGTTTTTTCACCCAGAGGGCTGTGGGAGTCTGGAACTCACTGCCTGTAAGGGTAGTTGAGGCAGAAACCCTCAACTCATTTAAAAGGAGTCTGGATGTGCACCTCAAGTACCTGAAACTGCAGGTCTACGGTCCAAATGCTGGACAATGGGATTCAGCTGGGTGGCTCGTTTTTTGGCCTGCCTGTGCTGCAAACCTTCTATGTTCTATGATTCTATGCAGACACAATGGGCCGAATGGCCTCCTTCTGCACTGTAATAATTTTGTGATTTTTGACTCTCCAAAACTTGTCAACCATCTCCAAGGCACAAACCAGGATGACTGCAGCACCAACAATACTCTAGAAACTCGACAATGTTCAGGACAAAGCAGCCGACTTGATTGTCACCCCATTCACCACCTTAAACATTCACTCCCTTCATCACTGATGCACAGTGGCAGTAGTGTGTACCATCTACCAGATGCACTGCTGCAACTCACCAAGGCGCCGCAGACAGCACCTTCCAAACCGAAGACCTCCACCACCTTGAAGGACAAGGGCTGCAGATGCATGGAAACACCACCATGTGCAAGCTCCCCTCCAAGTCACACACCATCTGATCTGCAAATATATCGCTGTTCATTCACTGATGCTGGGTCAAAATCCTGGATCTCCCTTCCTAACAGCACTGTGGGTGTACCTACACCACATGGAGTGCAGCAATTCGAGAAGGGAGCTCACCGCCACCTTGTCAAGGACAATTAGGGATGGGTAACAAATTCTGGACTTGCCAGTGTCGCTCACATCCCATGAAAGAATATGCCTCATTTTATACTCAATTGTCCTCTGAATGCAGCCCAACCCTCTATTTGCTCCAACTATCACTTCACAGCATTGCTGCTGTACCTTTGGAGATCTGTGCACTGGAACATCTAGATCTCTGCTCAAAATTATTTTCTTTTTTCCACCTACTTTAATGTTTTTCCCTGAAGGGTGTATGAATGTTGAGCATTCGCCCTGTCCACATGAATAACACTGCACATACCCAAATTAAACATCATCTACCAGTCATGAACCCAATCTCCCAACACATTAAGATCAGCCTGAAACAGTCGAGTATCGTCTACAGTCTAAACACTCGCACAGATCTTCAAATCATCTGTAAATTTACAGATGGTGCCCCCTACACCTACATCCAGATCATTAATAAAAATAGTAAAGAGCAACAGACCCAACACCGATCCCTGTGAGATGCCATTGGTGACTGGTCTCCAAACAGATCCAGATCTATCTGTAACTACTTTCTGCCTACGTCGTGCCAGTCAGTTCCCAATCCAGATCAATATATTACCACTGATACCAGGGACTTTACTCTTCTAGAGAAGCCTCTTGTGTGGAACCTTATCAAAATCTTTTGGATGAGATCAGCTAATTGAACACAGGCCGAGGATTAGGCCTAGGCCTGTCCTGCTCTGTGTATGGGTCGCAGGACAAAACAAGGTGAGATCAGCTCATTGAGCACAGGCCCTTCCTGCTCTATTTGGTGCTCAGTACCTCACCAAATGAGAATAACTAACACACCACAGGCCATAGAGCCTCGGCCCATACTTCTCTGATTATGGTTCAGTGCCAACCAGGTAAGATCAGCTAATTCAGCACAGGCCGGAGATGGAAGCTGGACCTTTCCTGCTCTGGGGACTCCGTACCATACCAGGTGCGATGAAGTAAAATACCACAGGCCGGGGATGGAGCCTGAGATTTCCCTGTTCTGTGTGGGGCTCTGTACAACAACGTGTGAGAAGAACTATCATCCCTCAGGCTGAGGAAGGAGCCTGGGCCCATTCTGTTCTGTGTGGCTCCTACCACACTGAGTGGGATCAGTTAACTCAACACAGGCCATGAATACAACCTGGCCCTTTCCTGCTCCGTTTGGCTCAGTATCACACCAGGTGGCATCAGCTAACACAGCACAGGCTGGGGCTGGGGCTGGAGCCTGGGCCCGTCCTGCTCTGTGGGCTCAGTAACAACCCGTAAGATGAACTTTTTTCTAAAGACTTCAGTGTATTTATCTCTGTCCAACACAGTGAGGCAGCATTCTGTGTTTATAAAGAGTGTAATATATTGACTGGTCTCTTGGATCAAACAGGGTAACAGACAGAGGTCTGTGTGCAGAGGGTTTGGGGGTGAGCTCTGATTCCTAACTCTTTCTGGACTGTGAGGAATAAAGAATGAATGAGAGAGAGAGAATGTGGGAGAAGGGATGATGGAAGAATTTGTCCATGAACCTGATTAAAAGTGGCTCAAACGCAAGATAATATTAAGATATCAAGAGCAGAACATTAACATAATCTGAGTTCCGCGATCTGGTCGGGTCCCATTCCCCTGAAGTAAGGAATGAACGGGTGGGGAAATTCCACCTGGAGTTATATTTGTCTCCAATGAAGATGAGTTCACAGTGAGGATGGAATAGCTCAGTTGGGAGAACACGAGATTGAAGAACCAGGATACAATCCCTGGTTTCATCAGTTTTAATTTGGTGTCTCCATCAGTTTCGGTAGAGAGAATCAGAGGGGATATTTTCCACTCTTGATCCCATGGGCTGAATTTTAAACTAACGGTGCGGCTCTCGGCAGAGGCACCGGAAGCGGGTGTCATCACCACACGAGTGAAATGAGGCCGACCGACCCCGATCACGGAGCAGCCGACCAATTAATGAAGGGGAGGCGTGGGGCCCATGTAAACAAGGACCAGAGGCAGGGAGCGAGGCACCGATGGCACCGACATCTGACACAACGGCAGGTGCTGGCACCATATTGAAAGGGCTGCCAGACCTGCATTCACTGCTGCCTGGTTTAAAGGAGTGTCTTCCTGAGAGCCGTCTGATGCCCCAGGAGCCGTTCTGCTGCCTCTGCTGACCCAGAACCAGTTTTGCTGCCTCTGCTGCCACAGGACCCGTTCTGCTGCCCCAGGATCCGTTCTGCTGCCTCTGCTGCCCCAGCATCCGTTCTGCTGCCTCTGCTGCCCCAGGACCCGTTCTGCTGCCTCTGCTGCCCCAGGACCCGGTCTGCTGCCTCTGCTGCCCCAGGATCCGTTCTGCTGTTCCAGGACCCATTCTGCTTCCCCAGGATCCGTTCTGCTGCCCCAGGACCCATTCTGCTGCCCCAGGATCCGTTCTGCTGCCTCTGATGCCCCAGGACCTGTTCTGCTGCCTCTGATGCCCCAGGACCTGTTCTGCTGCATCTGCTGCCCCAGGACCCGTTCTGCTGCCTGTGCTGCCTGATAGGTAAGGAGCTGAATGTGAGCCTGCAGTGACCATGGTCCCACAGTTTAGCGATGCCTTCCTGCAGATTCGCCTCCAGGTGACAACAGATAGGTGGAAGATCCTCTTCCCCAGGGATGGGAGGTGAAGACCTGCCCACCTGACCAAGTAAAGCTGGCTGGAGATAGTAGGTGAAGTCAGCAGCCGTGGGGTCACCCCCAGAACATGGATCCAGTGCAGGAAGTGGGTCTATGACCTGATCCAGGCTGCTCAGGTGAGAACTCCAAACACTTTGGACCCTTTTGAACATTGCGTGTGGCAGAGTGAGAGGGTGTGTTTGGTGGAAAGCGAGTGACCACCGAGTCATGTGTATTGGGGCAGGGCAGCAGGACATGCTGCCTGAGGCTTGGCTGCATCTCGGTGGGAGGTGCACATCAGTCATTGTATAACCTCAGAAAGTCCCTCGAGAGGGGGCCACATGCAGGAGGAATACGTGTGTCCCCATCATGGACTGCTGGACTATCACCATCAGAGATGTTGGGCTTGTCCCCGCTGGGAGACTAACTTTGTTCATCATAGTGGCTGCAGGAGAAGACAGCCCACAATCGGTAAGAGCGTGTCAAGACTGGCGTTGGAGTGCCTTATCTCCCTGTCCTCATCCCGATGGAGGAGGAGGCCATGGAACAGGCCGGGCAGCAAGGCAGCTGCTCCATAGCTGATGGAGAGACAGGGGCACCTACCCAAGAGAGTGACTGAACATCTCCTGGGGCACAAGGGAGCATCCGCTGCAAAGGAACCACACTGCACATCTGTTCACCACTGCATCAATGGAGCTGCACAGTGGTTGGAATGTCACGATGGGCAGACCCTAACCCTTCAATGTCACTGTTTTTTCATGCAGGCTAGGATGAACGACAAGCGTGAAGAGCTGGAGAGACTGGGGGACAGCCGGACACCTCTGAGGAGGAGATGGGAGCCTCAGAGGGTGCACCGTCACATCATTCCCCTGCACCCTCCACCAGCACAGAAACCCTCACTCGGTGGGTATCCACTTTCTGTTAGATTTGGGCACACAAGCTGGTGAGCACGTCACAGACAGGCCCGGTCAGCTGACGGAGGCTGTGACAGCCGAGGCCACTGGGAGTTGGGAGTCTGTGGGAGGCCAGGCCCATGCTGAGTCCCAGGCTGATGATGTGCCTCTGGTGTCACCAGCAACACGGGAAATGCTGCAGCTGCAGCAAGAGGTCAGGCAGCATCTGGCAGAGTTGACGGAGGTTATGTGTACCCAAGCTCGGATGATGGAGGAGTCCATCCAGGCCTTGCATGCTGTACTGTCTCCGATGGGGGTGTGTCTGGCTTCCTTCCTTGAGAGATTGGTGACTCTGATGGAGAGCCAGATCCAGCCGACCAATCAGTGGCTGCCGGAGATGTGCGCAGACCTGCACTCCATCACTTTGTCCATGAGCTCCATCCAGTGGTGACAAGGTGAGAGGGGGGACGAGGCACCTGAACTCTCCACCAGGTCCACGTCCCTCTCAGGTCAGCAGGGAGGTACAAGTGAGTCTTATAACTGGGGAGGAGCAGCTGGCTGCTACATCTGGGGTCTCCTCTCTGGGTGCTCCTGGTGTGGACAGTAGCTCTAAAGCCCCTCTGCCAGTGACACCAGTGATGCCAGTGCCTGCCTCCATCACCCTCGATGCCAGAGGGCGGTCCCTGTACCTGTGCAGGAGGCCCTCAGTGTGCCGGGGCCCTCCAGGCCTCAGGCAGCAAGAGGACGGCCACCAATGTCATCCCAAGCCATGGGGCAGCAAGATCAGCAGCCTGTCTCCACCTCAGCTGACAGAGCAGGAGGAGCACCACGTAGAAGCACCCGGAAAAGATTTAAGAAGAGCACCTCGATTCACTGAGGGGTTCACGGTGAATGTACATTCCAGATGGATAGGGTTGCGTTTGGTGTCACACGGAATAAAGAAATGATGTTCTCTCACTATGTCTCCTTCCTATTGTTGATGCCCTTTGGGACTTCATTTAAACCCTTCCTCCCAAGGGGCTGGAAGTGAGGGACCAAGCCCTAAGTTCACAAAGCTTCGGCCTTGTCACTGTGCGATGTGTACCTGGACGCTGCAGTGCAGAAGGAAGGAGGTGACAACAGGGCTGCTTAAAGCTAAGACTTTATTGCTGTGGTTCCAGAAGGTGGTAAGGCTCAAAGGAAACTTGAATGTATAAGGGTGTCTCATGTCTCCCTTGTGTGTATCTCATGGCCCCTTTCCTGCTGTGCCTGAGGTTCTTCATCTGGCACTGCTTGGGCAGCATCCTCCTCCACATCCTCATCATCAGAGGAGACATCACACACCACGATATCCTCACGAGTCAACACCTCACCCCTCTGTAATGCCAGATTGTGCTGTGCACAGCAAACCACCACGATATGCGAGACCCTCGCCGGGACATACTGAAGGGCTCCACTGGATCGATCTAGGAACCTGAATCTCATCTTCAGGAGACCAATGGCTTCCTTGATGGTCGCTCGGGTTGACCCGCAGCAGGTGTTGTACCTCTCCTCTGCATCCGTGCGTAGGTTCCTCACAGACGTCAGTAGTCATGTCCTCAGTGGGTAGCCCTTGTCTCCAAGGATCCATCTCTGAAAGCGGATGGGGCCGCGGAAAGGATCTGGCACCTGGGAGTGCCTTGGTATGCAGGCGTTGTGGCTGCTTCCCGGGATTTGTGCACACACCTATGGGATCCATTTGCAGTGGTCGCAGACCAATTGCACACTGAGCAAGTGGAAGCCCTTCCTGTTGAAGGCTGCTGGCTGGTCTGCAGGAGCCTTGATGGTCACATGGGTGCAGTCAATGACACCCTACACCTGGTGGAATCCAGCGATGGCCCCGAATCCGATAGCTCTCTCACCTTGACTGTTTGGATCAATGTGCACATCGTCACTGGCCCTCCTGAACAGGACATTGGTGAGCTCCATGATGCACTGATTCACGACAGACTGTGAGATTCCACACATATCTCCAGTGGATCCGCGCAATGATCTGGTGGTGAAGAAGTTCAGTGGCACGTTGACCTTCAGTGACACTGTCATCAGGTGCCCACCAAGTCGCATGGGGCACAGCTGCATCATGGCAGAGAGATCAGTGACGACCTCCGTGGAGAGGTGCAGTCTGCGGAGACACTGTCACTCGGACATCTGCAGGTAGTTGAACCTCGGCTGACGTGTTCCTCTGCCTCCTTCTCCAGCCTCCTGTTCGAGGCTGGCCTTCCTGTGGGCCCCCAAGCTGCTGTGGTGCCCCTGCTGGTGCTTGCGCCTCCCTCCCTTCCTCTCTACTCCTCCTCCTCCTCCTCAATGGGAGCCTCGAATGAGGCCCATGACAGGTTGCCCCACCCTGAGTGCAAGGCGTTCACATTAAACAACACCCAGCCACATTTACCTCATTTGTCATCCTCAATAAAGTGTCACTGCCCCAATGGCACCCAGGTGTTGTTCCCACTGCAGAGCTGGCACATTGGCCCCCACTCCTGACGGTGTTTCCCGATGCCCTTTCCCCCTCCACCCTTGCTGCCAAGTGACGCTGCCTCACCCGATAGCTTCCCAGTGAAGCCAACGCTCAGCTCCCACCTCCCAGTTGCCTCCTTTAACCAGGCGAGGCTCTGAAGCCCCATGGTTCCCGTGTACGTTTAGTTCAATTGGATCCAGTGAATAAAATTGCTGACAATTGGATTCATTAATACTTTAAATGCCTTCTTGCCGTGTGGATGTGCGAAGTCAGCCCTCCATGTCAGCCGCCGACAGAAAAATCCGGTCCAACGTCTTCCATCCCTATTTTATACACCCCCCCTCCCCCTCCCCGGCCTCCATTCCCGTCTCCAACTGTCCCTTAAAATTCTGGACCATGTCTCTAAGACTAATGGGAGTGAAACCACATCTGCTCCTTAGACTGAACAGGGAGAGCTTCTCTCTCTGTGTTTAAAGTGAATGAATCTGATCTTTCCCTTGTCTTACTGGAACGTTCACTGTCTGGAAATGTCTGTTTGAAAATGTTTTCCTGTTATATTAATGGAGCAGAGGAGCAGATGTGAGGTACTGTTGAACAGAGAGGTTTGGAAGTGGGTGAAGGGGTGGAGTGACGGTGTGAGTGAGAGGTGCAGTGACTTGGCCATTCTCAATAGAGTGTCAGGAATGAAGGTCAGAGGAACAGATCAGGCAGGAAACACAGAAAGAGCGAGGAGAAGCTGGTGTGAAAAACAGAGATTGAACAACAGGCTTGTTCAGTTGGTTTGGGTCTGGTGTTTAGAATACCCGGAATCTGGGGTCACTTCCCTTCCAACTCAGCGAATTGTATCAACAATATGTTCATAAAACCATAGAATGATACCCAAAGAAGGAGACCATTTGGTCCATTGTGTCAGTGCTGTCTCCTGTAATCTGTACATTTTTCATTCCAGTATTTATCCCAATTGCTTTTCAAAGTTACGACTGAATCTGCTTTCAAGTCCTGATCAGACAGTGCATTCCAGATCACAACACATCACTGTATAAAAAATCATTCCTCATTTCGCCTCTGGTTCTTTTCTCAATCACCTGATAAATACATCCTCTGGTTACTGACCCTTTTGCCACTGGAAACAATTTCTCCTTATTTAACTTATTGAAAACTTTCTTGATGATGTCACATACTAGACTGCCAGTAAAACTGAAGCCCATGGAATAAAAGGGACAATGACAGCATGCATATGATGTTTGCAGACTGATAGGAACATAGGAACAGGAGTAGGCCATTCAGCCCGTCGAGCCCACCCTGCCATTCAATATTATGATGACGGATCATCCACATCAATGCCTTTTCCCCACACTATCTCGATATCCCCTATGTCATTTGTATTTAGAAATCTGTCAATCTCTGCTTTATACATACTCAATGACTGAGCTTCCACAGCCCTCTGAGGCAGAGAATTCCAAAGATTCACAACCCTCTGAGTAAAGAAATTTCTCCTCATCGCTGTCCTAAGTGGCTTTCCCCTTACGTTGAAATTGTGTCCCCTGGTTCTAGACTCCTCAACCGGGGGAAACATCTTAGCTTCATCTACCCTGTCTATCCCTTTAAATATTTTGTAAGTTTCAATGAGATCACCTCTCATTCTTCAAAACTCTCGAGAATACAGGCCCAGTTTCCCCAATCTCTCTTCATTTGACAGTCCCGCCATCCCGGGAACAAGTCTGGTGAACCTTCGTTGCACTCCCTCTATGGCAAAGATATACTTCCTCAGGTACGGGGAACAAAACTTCACACAGTATTCCAAAGTGCAGTCCAACCAAGGTTATATACAATTGAAGCAAGACTTCACTACTCCTGTACTCAAATCATCTTGTGATAGAGGCTAACATATCATTAGCCTTCCTAATTGCTTGCTGCGACTGCATGTTAGCTTTCAGTCACTTATTGACAAGGACACCCAGGCCCCTTTGTACATTCACACTCTTACCATTTAACAAATAGTCTGCACATCTGTTTCTCCTACCAAAGTGCAAAACCTCACATTTTTACACATTATATTTCATGTGGCACTTACTTGTCCACTCACTAAGTCTGTCCAAATTCCCTTGAAGCCGCTTTGCATCTTCCTCACAACACACATTCCCACCTAGTTTTGTGTCATCTGCAAATTTGGAAATACTACATTTGGTCCCCGCATCCAAATCATGTGAACAGCTGGGTCACAGTGTGGTGGTGAACAGTTGTATTTCTGTCTGGAGGAAGGTTTACAGTGGGTTCCCCATGGTTCCTCATAACTTCAGTTATGTGCAGACACTGGAAAAGCTGGGGTTGTTCTCCTTGGAGCAGAGCAAGTTCAGAACAACTTTGACAGAGTTAGAATCAAGGAATCAAATGGTTGCAGTAAAGAAGGAGACCATTCAGTCCATCATGTCCATGACAGCTCTTTGCAAGAGCAGATCAGCTAATTCCACTCCTCTGCCCTTTCATTGTAGCCCTGCAAATCTTCTCTATTCAGCTGTTTATCCAATTCCCTTTTGAAAGCCACGATTGAATCTGCCTCCAGCACACTCTCAGACAGTGTATTCCAGATCCGAACCACTCACTCTGTCCCACACCCCGGTACCATTGCAGAAAATCTTTTCTGTACATTTCATCCCTCATAAATAATTGAAATGAAATGTTTATTAGGAAATGCACAACATAAAAAGGAGAGAGAAATAAATGCTGAGTAAAATAGAAGTCAATGTTTGGAAGGTAAAAAGAGCAAAAGATGTAACTTTTATTCTGGATGAGTGAGAGGAATATATCACACTTTGGGGCTTTTGTAAGAGGATTTACTGATAAACCTGGGATTTGAGAGGAAGCTGGTTCATGGTTTACAGAACAAATTCAGCCCCTGGGGTGGAGCCAATAGCTGCACCGTCCAATAACAGACAGGGCGGGGACACTGTCTCTGGCCTGGTGAGCTCAGTCGATGAAAGCATGAAACTCTGAATCTCAAGTTTTTGAGTTTGAGCCCACGGTGGGTGTTTTCTATTTCCTTTTTAGGCTGATTTTACAGGCGTTATCCAGCTCTGAAATCCTCGGCAGAGAGTTCAAGGAGTGTTTGAAATGAGATTCAACAGCAGTATGAGAAAGTCTCTCCTTGATTCAGGACTCTTACCTCTCTGCAGCATCTCGCTGCTGAAGATTGAACTTTTTCTCATTTCATTCTCAGCTCAGGGTCAGTGTGGATCACTGGGACTTCTGGCTGTCTCCCACTTCACAATCCATCAGTGCTGAGAAATCAAGGGGAATATTACTCACATGTTGTAATGTTTTATAAATACTTGAATGTATTTCACACTGTGTCCAACAGTGTGAATCTCCTCTGTTATATCAGCTCACCAACACTTCAACAGAACATTCACATAATGTGAGCTCTGTTCAGATCCCATTCCCAAGACCTGGAAAGTGGGATTGGGCTGGATAGCTCTTTTTCAGCTGGCACAGACACGATTGCTAAATGGTCTCATTCTGTGCCATAAATTTTCTCCATTTTCTATGTTCTATGAAGTGAGGTGTGATTGGGAGGGGCAATTCCACCAGGGTTATATTTTCTACCAAAAGAATGACACAAGGGATACTTCACATTTTTATTCATTCATTCATGCGATGTGGGCAACACTGGCTAGGCCAACATTTATTGCCCATCCCTAATTGCCCATGAGAAGGTGGTGGTGAACTGCCTTCTTGAACCGCTGCAGTCCATGTCGGGTAGGTACACCCACAGTGCTGTGAGAAAGGGAGTTCCAGGATTTCGACCCAGCGACAGTGAAGGAACGGCGATATAGTTCCAAGTCAGGATGGTGTATGGCTTGGAGGGGAACTTGCAGGTGGTGGTATCCCCTGCATTTGCTGCCCTTGCCCTTCTCGGTGGTAAAGGTCGCTGGGTTTGGAAGGTGCTGTCTAAGGAGTCTTGGTGCATTGCTGCAGTGCATCGTGTAGACGGTACATACTGCTGCCACTGTGTGCCGATGGTGGAGGGAGTGAATGTTTGTAGATGGGGTGCCAATCAAGTGGGCTGCTTTGTCCTGGACGGTGTTGAGATTCTTGAGTTGGAATTGCACCCATCCAGGCAAGTGGAGAGTATTCAATCACACTCTTGACTTGTGAATTGCAGATGGTGGACAGGCTTTGGGGAGTCAGGAGTCATGGATGAGTGAGAGGAATATATCACACTTTGGGGCTTTTGTAAGAGGATTTATTGATAAACCTGGAATTTGAGAGGAAGCTGCTTCATGGTTTACAGAACAAATACAGCCCCTGGGGTGGAGCCAACAGCTGCACTGTAATTACTCACCTCAGGATTCCAAGCCTCTGACCTGCTCTTGTAGTCACGTTATTTGCATGGCTACCCATGGTAACCTCCATGATGTTGATGGTGGGGGATTCAGTGATTGTAATGCTATTGGATGTCAAGGGGAGATAGTTAGATTCTCTCTTGTTGGAGATGGTCATTGCCTGGCACTTGTGTGGTGCGAATGTTACTTGCCACTTATCATCCCAAGCCTGTGAGACTGAAATAGCTCAGTTGGGAGAGTGTTCGACTGAAGATGCCTGGTTCAATTTGGGGTTTTGGCAGTTCTCCTTTATTCTGCATCGCCCTTTGGTTTTGAATCTTGAGCTGCACAATTTACACTGAAATTATTTACCCACATCTGAAGGTTGGATTGGAATAGAGAGATATCAATGATGGGAAATATTTACATTGTCAGCTTTAGCTTATTCTCTATCTCCTTGTGTCCTTTTCCCCAGTTTTTGAATCTTTCAGGGCCGGGTGAACATTTGATTTGCTGCATATGTCCCAAACTGAAGCCTTTTCCACATCTCTGGGCGGTCAGACTTGCTCTGTCTGTTTTTGCTGCTCGTGACCATTAACGAGAACAGGCCACGAGGTCAATGTTTATCAGCAAATGGAAGATAATTGGAAAGAATTCTGTGTTACTCCAGACCAGTGACAAAGATGCAATGGATGTTATTCAAAATAAATTCCCTTTGACATTTTATGGAAACTTGTTTGCATCTAAAAGTTGGATTTTAAGTGTTACAAAAATGTGTCAAATTAATGACTGACCATGTGACAGCGCACATGGGGATCAAATCCACAGCCTTGTTGTTATCAACACTGCGTCCTAACCAACTGAACTAAGCGGCCTATAGACAGAGCCAGGTATGGGTTTGAGCCGCACGCTGTGCGGTTTGTGTTTTATTTCTCACACTGGGTGACAGAGCGATTGTACAAACAATGGACACATCACATCCCTGAAACATTGTTCTGATATAAAACAGTGTGAAATAAGAACTGAGCATGGAAATGGAACGGAACCAGAAATCAGGACTTTAATCTATTAAAGTTGATCTTGAAATTCTACCATGCACGAACATTCCAAGAGAACGAGCTCTCTTCTGATATAAAATCCAGGAACTTGAGCTGCTGCAGAACATAGCTGAGCCTGACGTGATTTGAACACACAACCTTCTGATTTGGAGACAGACACGCCTCCGTTGCGCCACAAGCTCACAGATAAAGAAAAGTCTTCCATTCCTGGCAGATTTACTTCCTGTTTAGATTCAGTGACAGAAATTAATTCAATCCTCATCTGACCTCCGCTCTGTCAAGGCCTGCCACCTGACCTGAACCCGACGGGACCCGACGACCTGTGTCGGGTCCGGGTCGTGTCGGGTCGCTCTTCCGGGTCTGCCTTTCGGGCTCGGATCAGGTCGGGCCAGGTTCGGGTCGGGCTGGGTCCAGGTCGGGCTGAGTCCGTGTCGGACACACAAAGGAAGTATTACATTTAATTCTGCTGGGAAGTTGAGTTTAATAAGTGTCAAAAGTTGAAAAGCCAACCTAAGCTGGGAGTCCGGGTCATCAAGGAGGGAAACTCTGAATCTGCGCAGTGAGCAAGTGTGCATCTCTATGACGTCATTGCGCTCATGCTGCAGCTTTCTGTCGATTCGGAATCGGGAGGTAGATAAAGTGAACATTCCGGTGGTCGGGTAAGGTTCGGGTTAGTTCGGGCGTGGGAATAAATGGAGATACTCAGGCCGCTTCGGGCTCGGGTCCAATGTGGTTCTGTCAGGTACGGGTCGGGTTTTTTTCCCTGCCCTGAGCAGGCCTTTACCGCTCTGTCAGTTCAGTGCCTTATTTAAAATATTACTTGGAGTTCTGTTTTACAGGGTCTCGGCTGTTGAAGTATTTCTCAGACCCACTACTCTGATTAATCAGACATTTTGCTGTTAACTGCTGCTGCTACAATTGAAATGTAAAAAAGAATTTCCAGTGACCTGCAAACAATGGACAAATACATTTCAGAAAGTTAAAGCTCATTCACCAATCCACAAATGTGTCTTTCTGCTTATATTTATAAACAACTCCTTCTCTCCACTATGAGAACTATACAATCACGACAGTTATTTGAAAGTTTGTATAAGATGTTCCAGTTCATCAATTTTAAAACTGCAGCAGGTATTTTCCAGAAAACTTCTCTGTTGGAACCTCAGTCCCATTTAGATTGAAAGTGGACAATTAATGTATTCACTTGTTCATTGTGGACAGGTATCTGACTTAGAATAAATCTCATTAACCTTCAATGAGGTGGCAGTATTTCTGTGCTCCCATTTTACACAGTCTGTCCTGTTCATGCACCATGTTTTTATTCTCCTCTCCCATTCTCCACAGGATACAGATGACAAGCATCATCAATCTAGCTGTTGAAAAGCATTGGAAGAATCTGGCCACACAGGTATTGAAACATTCATTATCTGCCATTTTACAAGTTGGTTGCTTTAAACACAGTACGATGTACAATCATCTTGAAAAGAGATTCTCTTCAATATCCAATACAAACTGAATTACAAACCTGACAGACAAACACAGGAGAACAAGTGACTAGTGAACACAAACCTCATGGTGCTCATTTTCAGATTTATTGCAGTCATCCGACAAAACAAGTGAAAGAATATTCCAGTGAAATGATTTGGAAAGTAGGTGTGACTTTTGTTGGTGCCTTTCTTTGCTCTGTTGGTGAAACTTTCTTGCACCTGACTCCTGTTCATGTCTCTGTTTCCTCTATTGAATGAGGAAGGAGGTATTTGATCAGAAATCAACTGGATTGTGTACGTTTGAGAGGGGATTTATGCACCATCAGGGCTGGAAACAGGAGTGAGTGAAAGACACTGTGTGGAGTTTGATTTTGTACAGAGGGAGAGCAAATCTAACAGGACTGTGAGATATTGGCCTGGATTTTACAGCCCCAATAGTGGTGAACTCTGAGACTTTCACTGCTATTGAGGGTCTGAACAGCACTGCAACTGCCGGTACATGCACGCACTAACACCAGCATCTGGAAGTTGTGGTGGTGAGAAATGTGCTTAGAAGGAGCCTCTGATCATAATCGCATCAGCCCACTCTTTAAAGTGACAGGGCCTTTAGTTCAGCAATTTGGGCTCATTGCCCACAATGTACCCTGATTTTTACCTGGGTTGGATTGAAGCCGGTACCAACAGGCTCAGGGCTGCTTGGGAAGGACTTTTCTGT
Source organism: Heterodontus francisci (assembly GCF_036365525.1). Classification (NCBI taxonomy): domain Eukaryota; kingdom Metazoa; phylum Chordata; class Chondrichthyes; order Heterodontiformes; family Heterodontidae; genus Heterodontus; species Heterodontus francisci. Next base: position 18,204 of record NW_027140327.1, read on the forward strand.
AGACACAACAGCTCCACTATTCCAGGAAGACACCGGCAGCAGCAGGGGTCAACTTTCAGAGGGAGTTCAGACATTTTAAATGTTGTATTTTATTTCTTAGTTGTATGTAAGTTTTTAGCATGGCCTTATCAGAGTTCTTAAATTTACATCTGACTTTTTATTAACAAGATTGAAGTGCTTTTAAAAGATCTCTAAATGTTTATGACTTTTTATCAAGATTGACTTGGCTTCTTTGTGAAGACTCGAGTAAGATTGAAGTGACTTTTAAAAACGACATCTTATCCTTTAAAATCCTGCTTCCATGTAGATGACGTTGGAAGATGACTTCAGAATAGCTTAGACTATCTTTCTGACAGGTACTGCAACATCTTAAGACCTACTTTTCTGCAAAAGCTGGTTTATTACCTTCCGGGAGCGGAGAGGAGCGGAGCGGAGCAGACCTATATGGACCGATATGAGGAGAACGCCGAGAGCGGAGCCTCTAAATCCAATCCGAGGATCGAGGCCCAGTCTCTTACCTTCCAGGAGTGGAGTGGAGCTCTTCCAGTGTGGTGGAGTTTTGAAAAAAAAAAGCCAACTGTGACGTCAGAGGAGAGCTGCAAGGTGATTGGTTGGTGAGTCACTGCTGTTAGTGTATTTAAATATCTTAAAGAAAAGGGCAAAGTTTTTTAGTTGAAAAAAAAAACCTCTGCTGATAAGATGAGTACTACTAAAGTGTTTGTTTTATTCAGTGTAGCTGATGAAGGACTTTAGATTGGAGTTGGTAGAACAAGGCCCCCAGTGTCATTAGTATTTTTAAATTAAGGGATTAACTAATTAATCTAAGGGTAAGTCATGGCAGGAGAGCTCAGCCCCGTGATATGCTCCTCCTGTGCTATGTGGGGATTCAGGAACCCTCCCAGTCTCCATGACGACCATGTGTGCAGGAAGTGTATCCAGCTGCAGCTACTGGCTACTCGCATTATGGAGCTGGAACTGCGGGTGGTTTCACCGTGGAGCGTCCGCGAAGCTGAGGGCGTCATGCATAGCATGTTTAGTGAGGTGGTCGCACCGCAGGTAATGGATGCACAGGCAGAAAAGGGATGGGTGACCACCAGATGGAATAGTAGGAGCAGGCAGGTAGTGCAGGAGTCCCCTGTGGCCACCCCCTCTCAAACAGATACACCACTTTGGTTACTGTTGGGGGGAAGACCTCCCAGGGGAAAAGAGCAACAGCGCGGTCCGTGGCACCACGGAGGGCTCTGTTGCACAGCAGGGGAGGAAAAGGGGTGGAAGAGCTATTGTGATAGGGGATTCTATCAGAAGGGGTGCAGATAAGCGTTTCTGTGGCCGCAAACGAGACTCCAGGATGGTATGTTGCCTCCCTAATGCTAGGGTCAAGGATGTTTCGGAGCAGCTGCAGGAAATTCTGAAAGGGGAGGGTGTGCAGCCAGAGATCGTGATCCATATTGGTACGAACGACATAGGCAGGAAGAGAGATGAGGTTCTGCAAAGTGAATATCGGGAGTTAGGCAGAAGGTTAAAGTGCAGGACCTCTAAGGTTGTAATCTCAGGATTACTCCCTGTGACACGTGCTAGTGCGGGTAGGAATAGGAGGATTAGGCAAAGGAATGCTTTGCTGAAGACTGGCGAAGGCGGGAGGGCTTCAGGTACTTGGATCATTGGGATCTCTTCTGGTGCAGAGGTGACCTGTACAAGAGGGACGGGTTGCATCTGAACTGGAAGGGGACCAATATCCTTGTAGGGAGATTTTATAGTAATACACGGGAGGGTTTACACTAGTCTTGCAGCGGGGGTGGGACCCAAAGTAGTAGTCTCTCCAATGAGATAGTTGAGGAATATGGAGAGGTTAAAGCAAGCAAGTCCAGTAGGCAGGCCAGGCAGGGGCAGGACAGGGAGCGTGGAAGGTCTGGTAGGCTAAACTGCATTTACTTTAATGCAAGTATCCTTAGAGGTAAGGCAGATGAACTCAGAGCAAGGATCGGTACATGGGATTGTGATATTGTAGCTATTACGGAAACGTGGTTGAGGGATGTGCAGGACTGGCAGCTCAATGTTCCGGGGTACCGATCCTTCCGGCGTGACAGAGGTGGAGGTAAGAGAGGAGGGGGAGTTGCACTATTGATTAGGGAGGACATCAGTACTTAGAGAGGATATCCCGGGGTGAATGTCCAGTGAGGCCATACTGGTAGAACTTAGAAATAATAAAAGGGTGATCCCTTTGATGGGATTATACTATAGGCCCCCCAATAGTCAGAGGGAAGTGGAGGAGCATATATGTAGGGATATCACATATAGGTATAGGAATTATAGGGTTGTAATCGTAGGTGATTTTAACTTCTCTAATATTGACTGGGACTGCCTTAGTGCGAAGGGATCAGATGGGGAAGAATTTGTTAAGTGAATCCAGGATAGTTTTCTGAAGCAGTACGTGGATGGCCCGACGAGAGAAGGGGCTACACTCGACCTCCTCTTAGGAAATGAGGATGGGCAGGTGGTTGATGTGTCAGTGGGGGAACACTTTGGGACCAGTGACCATAACTCTATTAGCTTCAAGATAGTAATGAAAAAGAATAGGACTGGTCCTCAGGTTGAAGTCCTAAATTGGGGGAAGGCTAATTTCCATGGCTTCAGACAGGAACTCTCAAAAGTTGAATGGGAGAGGCTGTTTACAGGTAAAGGGACGTCTGGCAAGTGGGAGGCTTTTAAAAGTGAGATAGGAAGAGTTCAGGGCCAGCATGTTCCTGTTAGATGGAAGGGCAAGGCTGGCAAGTTTAGGGAACCTCGGTTGACGAGGGATATTGAGGGTCTGGTCAGGACAAAGAAGGAGGCATACGTCAGGTATAGGCAGCTGGGATCGAGCGGGTCCCTCGAGAAGTATAGGGGATGTAGGAGAATACTTAAGAAGGAAATTAGGAGGGCGAAAAGGGGCCATGAGATTTCGCTGGCAGATAAGATAAAGGAGAATCCTAAAAGATTCTATAAGTATATTAAGTGTAAAAGGGTAGCTAGGGAGAGAGTAGGTCCCCTTAAGGATCAGTGTGGCAATCTATGTGTGAAGCCACGCGAAATGGGCGAGGTCTTAAATGAATATTTCTCGTCTGTATTTACCGTGGAGAAGGTCATGGAAGCTAGTGAGTTCAAGGGAGGGAACAGCGATATCCTGCAGCATATCAACATTACAAAGGAGGAGGTGTTGGAGGTTTTGAAGCGCATTAAGGTGGATAAATCCCCAGGGCATGATCAGATGTATCCTAGGATGCTATGGGAAGCAAGGGAGGAGATTGCTGGGGCTCTGGCAGAGATTTTTGTATCATCGTTAGCCACGGGTGAGGTACCGGAAGACTGGAGGATAGCTAATTTGTTAATTAATAAATTAAATAACAAATCATGTCGCCTCTTTCTCTTCTAAACTCTGGCGGAGACAAGCCTAGCTTGTCCAATCTTTCCTCGCAAGACAGCCCACCCATTCCATGTATTAGTCCAGTAAACTTTCTCTGTCCTACCTCCAATGCATTTACATCCTTCCGCAAATAAAGAGACCAGTACTGTACTCAGTACTGCAGAAGAGGTCTCACCAATGTCCTGTATAGATAAAGCATAGCCTCCCTACTATTGTATTCAATTCCCATGGTGATAAATGATAACATTGTATTAGCTTTCCTAATTACGTGCTGGACCTGCATACTAACCTTTTGCAATTCATGCACTAGGACACCCAGATCCCTCTGCATCTCAGAGCTCTGCAATCTCTCACCATTTAGATAATATGCTTTTTTATTCTTCCTGCCATAGTGGACAATTTCCCACTTTCCCACATTATACTCCATTTGCCAGGTCTTTGCCTAATCACTTAACCTATCAATGTCCCTTTGTAGCCCCCTTATGTCCTCTTCACAACCTACTTTCCTACCTATCTATGTGATCAGCAAATTTCGCAACAATACCTTCGGTCCCTTTATCTAAGTCATTAATATAAATTGTAAAAAGTTGAGGCCCCAGCGCAGATCCCTGTGGCACACCACTCGTTACTTCTTGCCAACCAGAAAATGACCCATTTATGCTGACTCTCTGTTTCCTGTCAGCTAGCCAATCTTCTATCCATGCCAATATGTTACCCCCGAGACCATGAGCTTTTATTTTCTGCAATAACCTTTGATATGGCACCTTATCCTTCTGGAAATCGAAATACAATACATCCACTGGTTCCCCTTTATCCAGAGCACATGTAACTCCCTCAAAGAACTCCAATAAATTGGTTAAACATGAGTTCCCTTTCAAAAAACCATGTTGACTCTGCCTGATTACCTTAATTTTTTCTAAATGCCCTGCTATAACATCCTCTGTAATAGCTCCAAACATTTTCCCTAAGACAAAAGTTAAGTTAACTGGCCTGTCGTTTCCTGCTTTCTGTCTCCCTCCCTTTTTGAATAAATGAGTTACATTCACTCTTTTCCAATCGAACGGAACCTTCCCGAATCTAGGGAATTTTGGAATATTAAAACCAGCGCATCAACTATCTCACTAGCCAATTCAGGACCTGGCGACTTGTCAACCCGCAGCTCCAACAATTTGTTTAGTCCCACTTCCCTGGTGATTGTAATTTTCTTGAGTTCCTCCATCCCTTCAATTTCCTGATATACGGCTAATACTGGGATGTTATTTGTATCCTCAATAGTGAAGACCGATGCAAAGTATCTGTTCAATTCATCTGCCATCTCTTAATTATCCATTATTAATTCCCCAGACACACTTTCTATAGGACCAACAGTCGCATTGTTAACTCTTTTCTTTTAAAAATATCTATCGAAACTCTTACTAGTTGTCTTGAAATTTCTTGCGAGCTTTCTCTCATACTCTAATTTTACCTTCCTTATCAATCTTTTACTAATTCTTTGCTGTTTTTTTATATTCTGTCCAATCTTCTGACCTGCCTCCCACCTTTGCACAATTATAGGCTTTTTCTTTAAGTTTGATAGTATCTTTAACTGTTTTCGTGAACCATGGATGGTGAGTCCCACCTTTGGAACTTTTCTTTCTCGTTGAAATGTTACTATTCTGTGTATTCTGAAATATCCCCTTAAATGTCTGCCACTGCATCTCTATTGACTTATCCCTTAACCTAATTTGCCAGTTCACTTCAGCTAGCTCTGCTTTCATGACCTTATAATCGCCCTTATTTAAATTTAAAATACTAGTCTGGGACCCACTCTCCTCTCCCTCAAACTGAATGTAAAATTCAATCATATTATAATCGCTACAACCTAGGGGCACCTTAACTATGAGGTCATTAATTAATCCTATCTCGTTGCACAATGCCAGGTCTAGTATAGCCTGCTCTCTGGTTGGCTCCAGAATGTATTGTTCCAAGAATCCCCCAAACATTCTATGTACTCCTCATCTAGGCTACCTCTGCCCATCTGAATTTTACAGTCTATATGTAGATTAAAATCCCCCATAATTATCACAGTACCTTTCTGACAAGCTGCCATTATTTCTTCCTTTATATCCCATCCGACAGTGTGGTTAATGTTAGGTGGCCTGTACACCGCTCCCACAAGTGACTTCTTGCCTTTATGATTTCTCATTTGTACCCAAACTGCTTCTGCATCCTGATCTCCAGAACTCAGGTCATCCCTCTCTATTACGCTAATACCATCATTAATTAACAGAGCTACCCCGCCACCTTTTCCAAGCTTCCTGTCCTTCCAAAATGCCATGTAACCTCCAATATTCACATCCCAATCGATGTCGCCCTGAAGCCATGTCTCTGTTATGACTATCAGATCGTACTTATTTATTCTATTTGTGCTCTCAGTTCATCTGTTTTGTTTCGAATGCTCCATGCATTCAGATACAGAGCATTTAGTTTTGTCCTTTTATTATTTTTGTCACTTCTAGCCTTATCTGTCGATTTACTCTTAGATTTGTACATTCTGTCCCTTCCTGTCTTGGTCTCTTTATCATTTCCCATAGTTATACCTTTCTCTCTTGCCTTGTCTCTCCTCCTTGATTCACCATATCTTCCCAAATTTGATCCCTTGCCCCCACTATTCAGTTTAAAACCGTCTCTACTTCCCTCGTTATGTGGCTCACTAGACCACCGGCACCAGCACGGTTCAGGTGTAGACCGTCCCAACGGTACAGCCACCTCTTTCCCCAGTACTGGTGCCAATGCCCCACGAAACAGAACCCACTACTACCACACCAGTCTTTCAGCCGCACATTACTTTCTCTAATCTTATTTGTCCTATGCCAATTTGCACATGGCTCAGATAATAATCCAGAGATGATTAACTTTGAGGTTCTGCTTCTTAATTTGGTGCCTAGTTCCTCATACTGACTTTGCAGAACCTCTATCCTTGTCCTGCCTATGTCGTTGGTACCGACATGGACCACGACGACTGGATCCTCCCCCTCCCATTGTATGTTTCACTCCAGCCCTGAGCAGATGTCCTGAATCCTGGCACCGGCAGGCAACACAGCCGTCTGGACTCTTGCTCTTTGCTGCAGAGAACAGAGTCAATCCACCTTACTATACTGTCCCCTACTACCACTACATTCCTTTTTTCTCCCTCTTTGAGCCGCAAACACTTACTGCAGACGTGTTTGCCCTGGATCACACTGGCATCCAGGAGCTCCCACATGCTGCAGCTGTGACACATCACCTGTCCTGTCATCCTTAACGTGTTTCAATTAACTACTTAAATATTTTATTCAATTATTCATTTTACTGTATATTTTCTTAAACTTACCACTAGTGTGTTTACTATTTTAAACGTTAGGACTAAAATGGACCTTTATCACTTACCAGATGCGCATCAAGCAGGTCGATTCTTCCAAACAAATCAACTACCTGCTTGCCTGTGATGTCACAGCTTACCAGATCCTCACCAAACGGCTCCTTCCACTGCACTGAAGAAAGAACCAAATCCTGTGAACTCACCCCAGCGGCTCTCTGATTCCCTGCTCTCACTCTCCATTGTGATGTCACTCCTTGATTTTTTTCCCCTGCTCTGCTCCTCTCTCTCTCGCTCTGTCTCCGAGTCTGTGCTTTTGGCGCATTTTTTCATTCGTTGTTCCGTTGTGCTCCTCTGTTTCTGGTCCAAAATCTGACTCTGGTGGGATTTGAACCCACAATCTTTGAAAATTTTCTTGGTTATCATTTAGAAGTCCAACACGCTATCCATTGCGCCACAGAGCCTCACCCGTTTTCATTGACATCACTAAGGCCTTTGATCTTGTCAGCAGAGACGGACTCTTCAAACTGCAATGGAAGATAGGCTGCCCTCCTGACCTCTTGGGCATCATCTCTTCTTTCCACGAGAACATGCATAGTTCCATCAGTTACAATGGAGCAACATCAGACGCTTTCAAGATCAGCAGTGGGGTAAAGCAGGGCTGCACGCTGGCGCTAGCTCTCTTAGGAACAGAGGAACATAGGAGTAGGCCATTCAGCCCGTCGAGCCTGCTCTGCCATTCAATTCGATCATGGCTGATCATCTACCTCAAAGCCCCTTTCCCGTGCTATCCCCATATCCCTTGATGTCATGAGTATCAAGATTTCTATCAATTTCTGTCTTGAACATGCTCAAAGATTGAGCTGCCACAGCCCTCTGGGGCACAGTATTCCAATGATTCACCACCGTCTGAGTGAAGAAATTCCACCCATCTCAGTTTTAAATGGCCTACTCCTTATTCTGAGACGATGTCCTTTGGTTTTAGACTCACCAACCAGGGCAAACATCCTGTCTACATCCACACTGTCACGCCCTGTAAGAATTTTGTCAGTTTCAATCAGATCACCTCTCATTCTTCGAAACTTTAAGGAATACAGGCCCAGTTTCCTCATAAGACAATCCCACCATCCCAGGGATTAGTCTGGTGACGTAAAAACAAGAAATGCTGGAACCACTCAGCAGGTCTGGCAGCATCTGTGAAAAGAGAAGCAGAGTTAACGTTTCAGGTCAGTGACCCTTCTTCGGAACTGACATATATTAGAAAAGTCACAGGTTATAAGCAAGTGAGGTGGGGGTGGGGCAAGAGATAACAAAGGAGAAGGTGTAGTTTGGACCAGGCCACATAGCTGACCAAAAGGTCATGCAGCAAAGGCAAACAATATGTTAATGGTGTGTTGAAAGACAAAGCATTAGTACAGATTAGGTGTTAACGGACTGAATATTGAACAGCAGCAAGTACAAACCTGGAAAAAAACAGTAGGTAAGCAAACTGAACAAACTGAGATGAAATGAAATAAATGCAAAAAAAAGATTAGTCTGTTGACCCTCTGTTTCACTCCCTCTTTGGCAAGTATTTCCTTCATAAGATGAGGTGACTAAACTGTACACAATACTCCAGTGCGGATTCACCAAGGCTCTATACAATTGCAGCAAGACATCTTTACTCCTGTACTCATGACCCCTCGTGTGGGTACAACATACCATTTGCCTTCCTAATTGATTGCTGCACCTGCACAAGAGCTTTTAGTGTCTCAGGAACAAGGACACCCAGGTCCCTTTGGACATCGACACTTCCCAAGCTCTCACCATTTAAGAAATACTCTGTCTTTCTGTTTATTCCACCAAAGTGGATAACTTCACACTTATTCACATTATATTCCATGTTCTTGCCCATTCACTTAGTTGCTCCAGGTCCCCTAGAAGCCTCTCTGCATCCTCCTCACAACTCACACTTCACCTAGCTTTGTGTCATCTGCAAACTTGGAAATATTACATTTAATCCCCACATCCAAATCATTTATATAAGTTGTTAACAGCTGTGGCTCCAACACTGATCCTTGCAGTACCCCAATAGTAACAGCCTGCCATCCTGAGGAGGACCTGTTATTCCTGCTCTCTGTTTTAGGTCTGTTAACAAATTCTCAATCCATATCAGTATATTATCCCCAAGCCTATGTGCTCTAATTTTGTTTACTCATCTCCTGTGTGGGACCTTACCAAAGGAAAATGCAAATACCACACATCCACTGGTTCTCCTTTATCTGTTCTATAGGTAACATCCTCAAAAAACTCAAGAGGTTTTTCAAACCTGTTTTCCTTTTCATAAATCTATGTTGACTCTGCCCAATCATATCATCATTTTCGAACTGTCTCGTTATCACATCCTTTATAATTGGCATATTCTTCTCCATGCTGCTATTGTACGCTTTCAATGACTCAGATGGGGGTGTTCACCTGCACATCAGAGCTGACGACAAGCTGTTCAACTTGGCAAGACTGTGCGCCAAGACCAAAGTGGGTAAATTCCTAGTCTGTGAGTTGCTGTTTGCTGATGATGCTGTGCTGACATCCCATAATGAAGTTCAGTCACAGCAGCTTGCAGATCGGTTCTCCCTGGCCTGCAAAGAGTTTGGACTGACGATCAGCATCAGGAAGATGAAAGTTATGGGCCAGGACGTAGAGACTCCACTTTCCATCAACATCGACAACCTCACTTTGGAGGTTGTCAACAGCTTCACATACCTTCAATCAACAATCACCAGCAATCTGTCCCTTGATACTGAAATCAGCACCAGGATTGCCAATGCTGCAGCTGTCATGTCAAAGTTGAGAAGACAAGTGTGAACCGACAGCAAACTGACCGAAAATACAAAGCTCCACGTGTACCAGGCTTGTGTTCTCAGCACCCTCCTTTATAGTAGAGAAGCATCAACAACTTATACAAGCCAAAAAAAGCGGCTGAACAGCTTCCACTTCCACTGCCTCAGATGGATACTGGGCATCTCCTGGCAGGACAGAGTGACGAATGCGGAAGTACACCAGCGTGCAGGGATCCGCAGCATGTTTACCCTCTTGAGTCAGTGGTGACTCTGTTGACTGGGCCAAATGGATGACGGTCACATTGCCAAATACATGCTCTGTGGTGAGCTTGCTATCAGCACGAGACCAACAGGTCAGTGAAAAAAATCAAGTCCTTTGGAGAGGTTTGAGTTAATTAAGGAGAATTGGCATGGATTTATAAATGGGAGTTCATGCTTGACGAATCTAACTGCATTTGTTGATAAACTATCTGAGAATACTGATGAAGGGAATGCAGTGGATGTTGTTTATATGGATGTTACGAAAGCATTATATAAAGTACCACATAAAAGGGTGGTTAACAAAATTGAGGTTAATGGATTAGGAGGGTCAGTGTCCATTTGGATAGTAAATTGTTTTAAAGACTAAAAACAGCGAGTCATATTAAATGGTTGTTGGTCAGACCGGAGGATAGTCGACAGTGGTGTTCCCCAAGGGTCAGTGCGAGAACCACTGCCTTTTTTTGCTAAAGGTAAGTGACTTGGATCTTGGAATACAGAGTAGAATCTCAAAATATGCCGATGACACCAAACTTGGAGGAGTGGCAAACAGTGAGGATGATATGAACTGCCTGCAACAGGACAGTGATGGGCTATCAGAATGGGCAGACAGGTGGCAGATGGAATTTAATAGTGACAAGTGTGAGGTGATGTATTTTGGCAGAAGGAATTGGGAGAGGCAATATATACGTAATGGCACAGTTCTAAAGAGTGTGCTGGAATAGAGGGACTTGGGGTTCATGTGCACCGATCTTTGAAGGTGGCAAGACATATTGCGAGAGTGGTTAGCAAAGCATAAGCGATCTTGGGCTTTATAAATAGAGGCATTGAGTACAAAAGCAGGGAAGTTATGCTGAACCATTATAAAACTCTGGTTAGGCCCCAATTGGAGTGTTGCTTCCAGTTCTGCTCAGCAGACTTTGGAAAGAATGTGAGGGTCCTTGAGAGGACGCAGAGGCGATTTACCAGAATGGATCCAGGGATGGGGGATTTTAGTTACAAGGTTAGGTTGGAAAAGTTAGAGCTGTTCTGCCTATATCAAAGGAGAGTGAGGGGAGAATTGATTGATGTGTTTTCGGCTATGACAGTTTTAAATAAGTTGGCAAGGAAATATTGTTCCCGTTAACTATTGGTACAAGGACTAGGGGACACAGATTGAAGGTTTTGGACAGGAGATACGGGGGGAATGTGCGGAAGAACTTTTTTACACAGTGATTGGTGATGATCTGTAACTCGCTGCCCACGAGGGCGGTGGAAATGGAGACAATCGATGATTACAAAAGGAATTTGAAAGGGCACTTGAAGGAAATAATTTTACAGGGCAATGGGGATCGAACAGACAAGTAATAACTCGTCTCCACTCCTAGTATTTCCAAATCCCACACATTCACTATAATGTGAACAATTTCTTCCTGTTGTGTCTCTCTCAGATTTGTAAACTTCACTGTATTGGAGTGAAGTGACATCTACTGGCAAGAATCAAGAACTGCCGTGATGAGATCAGCCATGATTGTATTGAATGGCAGAGCAGGCTCGAGTGGCTGAATTGCCGACCCCTGCTCCTAGTTCTTATGTTCATAGAATCATACAGCACAGAAGGAGGCCATTCGGCCCCATTGTGCCTCTGCTGACTCTCTAACAAAAATATGCAATTAGTCCAACCCCCTGCCTATTTCCCCATAATCCTGGAGAATTTCACTTTGAAATATTTGTCCAATTCCTTTATGAAAGTTATAATTGAATCTGTTTCCACCACCCAGCCAGGCAATTCATTCCAAATCCGAATCAGTTACTGGGTAAAAAGATCTCTCCTCACCTCCCCTTGACATTTTTGGCCAATTATTTTAAATCTGTGTCCTCTGGTTACTGACCCCCAGGACATTGGAAACAGTTTCTCCCTCGCTACCCTATGAAAATCCTTCATGATTCTGAACATCTCTATTAAATCTTCCCTTAACCTTCTCTACCCTGAAGAGAACAATCCCAGCTTCACCAGATACCCCGCATCTCTGGGATCATTCTAGTAAATCCCCTCTGAATTGTCTCAGAAGCTTTGATGTCCTTTCTGAAGCCTGGTGCCCAGAACTGGACACATTACTCGAGCTGAGATCGAGCCAGCGTCGCCCACATCCCACGAACGAATAAAAAACGCTCCCTAACCAGTCCCCAATTCTTATTCATTTAGAGACGCTCCCTGACCAGTACCCAAATTTTATTCATTTAGAGACGCACCCTGCCCAGTCCCCAATTCATATCCATTTATAGACGCGGTTTCGGGAAGCGTCACCGTGAAAAGCTTCACCGCCACCATCCGCAGAGATACAGATGGGATTGTTCCATCTTATTGTGGCCCTGAGGCCCTGAACCAGCTGTGTGAGCCCGCAAAGGGCGCGGTCTTCTCGCACTTTGTGAATATCCCGCTCCAACTCCGAACCCGCAGCTCCAGCTGCTGACAGAGCTGTCTCTACTGCGCCTGCGCGCCCCGCGCCTATAACAGATAGGGCGGATTCTAGGCCGCTGCGCATTCTGGGCACCATACCTGTCATTAATGCTATTCTTCCAGCTGATCGGTTTTATTACGTACATTTCATGACCTGGTATCGTCGTGAGTGTTTTCGTTTGTACCTGTCAATGCCTGGGAGGATAGAGTTAGCTTCACTTTGTAGCCATGAGTTTCTGGTGTGAGAAGGTGGTGTTTAACTCAGTATATTTCAGTTTTTGGTCTGTGACTGTGGGTATTATTCAGGACCTGTTTGTTTCTGCTATTGCTATGTGAGTTTCACCACATATCTTTCAACAACTTGGATGTGAGCATCAGCTTTTGTCTATATCTATCAGTTTCAGAGAAGTGAGAAAGGGTTTGATTCTATCCCCATCAGTTTCTGTTACATGCATGTGTCTTTAATCTGCAACTCCTCTGAGTGTGTCTTCTTCTCTGTACTTGTAGGTGAGTATGTGTTTTGCTTTGTATCTCTCAGTCTTTGAAGTGTGAGCCTGGGTTTGTACCTAATTTTCTTTGTGCCTTGTAGCTGGGATATGAAAGAAAGATTTTTACACGTTACCTGCCAACTGCTGCTAAGTGACTGTGGGTTTTACACTGTATCTGTCAATTTCTTGTCTGGTAATGCGAAATTTACTCTGCACCTGTCAGTTTCTAGTCCAGGACTGATTGGTTTTACTCTGTCCCTAGCATTCGCTGGTATGTTAGTGTGGGGTTTACATTGTACCTTTCAGTTTCTTGTATGTGAGTGTTGATTTCACTCTGAAAAGAATCATAGATCATAGAATAGTTACAGAACAAAAGGAAGCCATTCAGCTCATTGTGCTTGTGCTGTTTCTCTGCACGAGCAACTCAGCTCATGCCACAGACTCATGTATTCCATGAAAACATGCACTTTTTTTCACTTCAGATAATTATCTTATACCATTTTGAAAGCCATGGTTGAATCAGCCTCCATCACACTCTCAAGCAGTGCATATCAGATCTTAACCACTCGCTGTGCAAAAGAAGTTTTTCCTCATGTTGCCTTTGGTTCTTTTGCCATTCACCTTAAATCGGTGTCCTCTGGTTCCAGAGCCGTGAATAATATTCCCCATTGCTTTCTCAGCACTAATGGATTGTGAAGCGGGAGACAGCCAGAAGTCCCACTGAGCCGCACTGATCCTGAGCTGGGAATGAAATGAGATGAAGTTCAATCTTTCACAGCGAGATGCTGCAGAGAGATAAGAGTCCCGAATCAAAGTGAGACTTTCTCATACTTTTGCTGAATTACATTTCAAACACTCCTTGTACTCTCTGCTAATGAAGCCTTAAAAAAGGGAAAAACAAAATGGCACTCCAACTCACCACCTTGAAAGTAAAAGTTTAATGTTCGACTGACTGAACTGTCACTTCTACTCGGTCTCTTATTGGATGGATGCAACTGTATTCTTCAACGCAGGGGTGGCATTCAAAACCTCCCATGAGTCCACATGTCAGACTGAGTTCCATGTTGTAGACTCAAGCAAAGGAAATCTTCTCAGTTCCAAAACTATCATTGAGTTGAAGCTCATTACGATCATCATCATCAGAGGTCAGAACTACCTGGTGAAAGAAAACACCCTGAAGAAGTATCCACAATTATTCAAAGGCATCGACAAAGTGAAAAACAAGAAAATCAATGAGTCAATGCAAGCCAAACAACAGAAACGGGAAATGTTTCCTTTCCAAACCAGAACCCAGTTCTGTTGTTTTTTGAAGCCAGGCTTCAGTTAAAGTTACAACTTTATATTCCCACTTGGCTCTCTGTACATTTCATTCATTCCAATTTTGTCGACAAGCTCGTTGAATCCAGCCCTCTGGTCCTCAAGCAGGCTCCATATGGAAATCAATTCCGCCTTCTGCAAGGCTGAAACCAATCAATGACCTTAAACTAAAAATGCCAAAGAAGAAGGGCATGTCCAGGATTTGAACCCAGGATCTCTGACACATTAATTAATCACTCACCCTAAGCAAGAATCATACCCCTAGATCAACATGCCACTGATATCAGAACTTCCTTTTAGCTCCTGTGGAATTTCACTGGCAGCCAAAGCCGATCATCCATTTTTTTTCAGAGCAAAGCAACATCCTGCAAATTCTGAAATAAAAACAGAAAGTGTTGGAAATGTTCAGAAACTCTGGCAGCATCTGTGGAGAGAGAAACAGAGTTAACCTTTCAGGGCACTCACCTTTTGTTTCAGCCATCCATTCAGACTGCTTCTGTCCATCCAATCTCACTTTCTATTCTATCCACGTTCTAACCATTCACTGCGTTACTACATTTTTCATGAATTCCTCATTTCTTTTATTAATGACAATTTTATATTTCTGGCCTTTGCTTTGGACTCCACCACAAGTGGAATCATGTCTCCATCAACCCAATCAAACCCCTTCACTATTTCCTCACATTGCAATGTTTCGTTCACCCTGACAGACCATGGAGTTTCTGCTGCTTGATTGCAGTTCTTGCTTCCTGCCAGTAGATGTCACCTCACTCCAGTACAGTGAAGGTTGAAAATCTGAGAGCACACAACTGAAGAAGGAATTTTCCTCCACACAAGATCAGGGGGCAGGTTGTTCAACCTTGCCCGTCTAAGAGCGAAGTCCAAAGTACGGAAAGTCCTCATCAGAGAACTCCTCTTTGCTGACGATGCTGCTTTAACATCTCACACTGAAGAATGCCTGCAGAGTCTCATCGACAGGTTTGCGTCTGCCTGCAATGAATTTGGCCTAACCATCAGCCTCAAGAAAACGAACATCATGGGGCAGGATGTCAGAAATGCTCCATCCATCAATATTGGCGACCACGCTCTGGAAGTGGTTCAAGAGTTCACCTACCTAGGCTCAACTATCACCAGTAACCTGTCTCTAGATGCAGAAATCAACAAGCGCATGGGTAAGGCTTCCACTGCTATGTTCAGACTGGCCAAGAGAGTGTGGGAAAATGGCGCACTGACACGGAACACAAAAGTCCGAGTGTATCAGGCCTGTGTCCTCAGTACCTTGCTCTACGGCAGCGAGGCCTGGACAACGTATGCCAGCCATGAGCGACGTCTCAATTCATTCCATCTTCGCTGCCTTCGGAGAATACTTGGCATCAGGTGGCAGGACTATATCTCCAACACAGAAGTCCTTGAAGCGGCCAACATCCCCAGCTTATACACACTACTGAGTCAACGGCGCTTGAGATGGCTTGGCCATGTGAGCCGCATGGAAGATGGCAGGATCCCCAAAGACACATTGTACAGCGAGCTCGCCACTGGTATCAGACCCACCGGCCGTCCATGTCTCCGTTATAAAGACGCCTGCAAACGCGACATGAAATCGTGTGACATTGATCACAAGTCGTGGGAGTCAGTTGCCAGCATTCGCCAGAGCTGGCGGGCAGCCATAAAGACAGGGCTAAATTGTGGCGAGTCGAAGAGACTTAGTAGTTGGCAGGAAAAAAGACAGAGGCGCAAGGGGAGAGCCAACTGTGCAACAGCCCCAACAAACAAATTTCTCTGCAGCACCTGTGGAAGAGCCTGTCACTCCAGAATTGGCCTTTATAGCCACTCCAGGCGCTGCTTCACAAACGACTGACCACCTCCAGGCGCGTATCCATTGTCTCTCGAGATAAGGAGGCCCAAAAGAAGAAAAAAAAAGAACAACAAGAAGTAACTGTTCACGTGACAGTGAACAGGTCCCTCTATTCCTGCACACTCTTTAGAACTGTGCCATTAAATATATATTGCCTCTCCCTATTCCTTCTGCTAACATGCATCACCTCACACTAGTCACTATTAAAATCCATCTGCACCTGTCTGCCCATTCTGCTAGCCGATCACTGTCTTGTTGCAGGTGATTCATTTCATCCTCACTGTTTGCCACTTCTCCAAGTTTGGTGTTATCGTCATATTTTGAGATTCTACTCTATATTCCAAGATCCAAGTCATTTATCTGTAGCAAATAAAAAGCAGTGGTTCCAGCAGTGACCCTTGGGGAACAGCACTGTCGACAACGTTCCAGTCTGAGAATGAACCATTTATTACGACTTGCTGTTTTCTGTCCTTAAGCCAATTTTCTATCCAATTGGACACTGACCCTCCTATTCCATGAACCTCAATGTTGTTAATCACCCTTCTATGTGTCGTTTCTTAAAATCCACATAAACAACATCCACTGCATGCCCTTCATAAACCTTCTCTGTTAGTTCATCAAAACATGCAGTTAGATTAGTCAAGCATGAACTCCCATGTATAAATCCATGCTCACTCTCCTTAATTAACTCACACCTCTCCAAGTGACTGTTGATTTTTTCCCTGATTGTTCTTTCTAAAACCTTACCCACCACTGCTGTTAATCTAACTGGCCTGGAGTGAGCCGGACTGTCCTTACACCCTTTCTTGAATAAGGGTGTCACATTTGCCACTGTTTAATCCTCTGACACCTCCCCCTTATCCAGGGAAGATTGGAAGATTATAGCAAGACTTTCTGTTATCTGCATCCACATTTCCTTTCGCAATCTGGGATGAAAGCCATCCGGACCAGGTAATTTATCTTCCTGAAGCATAACCAGCCTTTTCAGTACCTCCCTCTCTCACTTTGTAATCTCTCCATTGCCTCTACACTCTCCACTTCTACTGATATTTTGTCAAATTCCACTTCCTTAGTGATCACTGATACAAGGTACTTATTAACTAGATTAACATTGCCCTGCAGCTCTAAGTATATATTACCCTCTTTGTCCCTAATGGGGCCCACTTCACCGCTTACTACCTGCTTATTATTTATATACTGCTCGAAGAATTTTGGGTTCCCTTTCATGTTGACTGCCATTCTATTCTCGGAGAGATAGAGAATAAGCTAAATATAGAAGATATAAATATTTCCCATCCTTGGGTGAAGTGGAATTTTTTTATGCTGTGAGTGGTAATGTCCTGACCCACGAGTGTGGTGGAAGTAGAGACAATCAATGATTTGAAAAGGAAATTGGATGGATACTTGAAGCAAAGGCACTTGCAGGAGGAAAGGGATCGAGCAGGTGAGTGAAACTGAGTAGCTGGCTCCGATAATTGCTGCAGTCACTGCGACCCCCCTTAATTTTGTACAAGGTGACAATGTTTGCATCACGCATGTTTTGAGCCCTTGTTGAGCTGGACTATGGTGGGCTCACTGTCCAGTTCCTTCATGACAGGGAAGTCTGGAATGGCACTGAGCTACTTCAATGACAATGTTCTCCGTTATGTAGAGTTCAAAGTAATGCTCCACTCACCTTTCCATCTGCTTGTTAGGTTCAGTGATGATCACCCCTGTCTTTGTCTTCAAAAGGTGCTGATTTAGTTACTACTGGGACCATTGCTTTCTTAATTCCTTCAGACATCCCTCTAGCATCCCCAGGTTCAGCAGCAGAGGTTTAACCAGTATTGATTGGTGCAGTGCTGAGCAGTCTGCAGAGACTTGTTTCTGGCAGCTCTGAGAGCATCTTGATGTTGTTTGCTGGAGACTTGTTGTAGTTCATGAGAGCTCTCCTCTTAGTTGCAGTAACTGACTCCACTTCAGTCCGATAAGCGTCAAACCAGTCAGCATTCCTCCCATCTCTTTTCCCATACACAGCGAGTGCAGAGTTATAGATGGTGGCGTGCAGATGATTCCACTTGGACACTGCACTGAGGCCTTGAGCATTGTTGTCTGAAAGAGCCTGATCGAGGATGTTGAGGAACTCCTGGGTCCTTTCTGGGTCAGTGGGTCGGCAAGTGTTGATCAGAAGTCGACCTTACTTCATAGATGGATGAAGCTTCCTTGGCTGAAGCCTGACCTTGTTACACACCAGGGAGTTGTCTGTGTCACAGTCAGCGCTGTGATAGCTGCGAGTGATGAGGACACTGCTGAGGGTGGTACGTCTGGTGATGATAAGGTCTAGCTGGTGCCAATGGCATGATCTCGGACGTCTCCAGGACACCTTGTAGCACAGCTTGACCTGGAAGTAGCTGTTCATCACCCAGAATCCATGGTGACAGCATAGCTCCAGCAATCTCTGTCCATTTTCGTTCATCTTGCCAATCCCCTGGTGCTCTATGCACATTGGCAAAGCTGTGTAGTCAGTACCCAAGCTTGTGTTGAAGTCTCCGAGAAGGTACAGTCCCTCAGTGCTGGGAATTCTGCTGATAGCAGTGTCAAGTGTCACATAGAATTGATCCTTGACATCTGGGGTGGAGGTGAGTGTCGGGACATAGATGCACGTGAGATTAACTGGGCCCGCGCTTGTTGACAAGTGAAGAGTAAGAAGTCTCTCTGAGCCTACTGTGGGTGGTTCACTCATCTCAAGTGGCGTGTATTTTCCTGTGAAACCCACTCCATGCTCACGAGTTGCCTCTTGGGCTTTCCCCTGCCAGAAGAAGGTGTAGTGTTTCTCTTTGAGGGATCCACTTTGAACGAGTCTAGTTTCTTGCAGCACAGCAATGTCCACATTGAGCCTTGTGAGTTCCTTGTCAATCACAGCTGTCTTGTGTGTGTCATCAACCTGCAGAAGGTTGTCGGTAAGGCCAGGACACATGGTCCTCACATTCCAGCTTGTGATGTGAAGGACTGGTGTCTTCTTTGTTGAGTTTGTTTTTCTTGGTGCATAGATTATCAATACGTCTGTTGAGAGATGACTCTCTAAGCTCCAAGCACCCATTGAAGCAAGCAGGTCGTGGCTTCACAGCACCTAACTGACTGGGGGCTGCCCAGCTTGGAGTGAAGGGTAGCTATCCAATGAGACACTATGAGCTCTGCCACTGTCCGAAGTAACCCCTGGCGCTCATTCTCTACACCAGTTGAATGAGAGCTTATGATCAGTAACTGTTTATTCCCGGGTTGTGCGCATGTTTAACCACGAAGCTGGAGTGTCCACTTCAGGGCAGAGGCCTGGGCAAACATTATGGAGACCCGGAGCATCAGGACCCCCTCTCAGCATTGCTCGTATTGTCCAAAGGAAAGGAAAAACCAGTACTGTTTGGTACCTGCTCTGCTGCAGGAGCTGCTGGAAAACTGCCTGATAAGTAACAGGTAACCGCCTCCAGGACTCCACTCCGGATTTACTCTCCAGGTTTACTGCCTCAGCCTTCTTATTTATTTATTTAGAGATACAGTACTGAAACAGACCCTTCCAGCCCACCGAGTCTGCACTGACCCTCAACCAACCATTTATACTAATCCTACATGAATCCCATATTCCCACCACATCCCCGCAATTCCCCTCCCACCTACCTACACTCGGGGCAATTTACAATGGCCAATTTACCTATCAACCTGCAAGTCTTTGGCTGTGGGAGGAAACCGGAGCACCCGGCAGAAACCCACGCAGTCACAGGGAGAACTTGCAAACTCTGCACAGGCAGTACCCAGAATCGAACGCGGGTCACTGGAGGTGTGAGGCTGCGGTGCTAACCACTGCGCCACTGTGTCTTCTTGAGACACCCATTGAGAAGTGAGACCTTTTGCCCAGAGACGGGGCTCTGTTTCTTGGCATCAGGATGGAACCACACACCAGTGGACCTGTATGACATGCACAAGGATATCACACACTGCCCCATCCCTGGTACAGATCAGAGTCAGACACTGAACAGATTGCAACACACAAGGACATCACAACCTTCCCGCTCTCTGGGACAGGTCAGTGTGATACACCAAACAAACAGCACCCCACAGGGACCTCATAAATGCCACGTCCTTGTGACATATCAAGGTCAGACACTGCAAATATTGCAACCACAGGAACGTCACAAATTGCCTCATCCCTCGGTCAGCTCGGTGTCTGACATTGAACATATTGCAACAACAAGGACATTACTGTATAACTCCCTCCATTCTGAAAAACAAGCATTCACCCTACTTTTTACCCTGCAGCCAATTTTGGATCCACACTGCCACTGCCCCTTTAATCCCATCTGCTTGAATTTTGTTAGCAAGTCATAGAGAGATGCAAAACTGAAACAGGCCCTACGGCCCACTGAGTCTGTGCTGACCAACCACCACACATTTATAGTAATCCTACACCAATCCCATATTCCCTACCACATCCCCACCATTCTCTTACCTACATTAGGTGCAACTTACAACAGTCTTTGCTTGTGGGAGGAAACCGGAGTACCCAGCAGCAACACACATAGTCACAGGGAGAACTTGCAAACTCTGCACAGGCAGTACCCAGAACTGAACCTGGGTTGCGAGAGCTGTGAGGTTGCAGTGCCAACCACTGTGCCATTGTGCTGCCCCAAGTCTAGTTTATGGTACCTTTTCAAACACAATTTTGATGTCCAGACACGTACCATCAACCTCACCACCCTCGTCAACTCTCTCTGAAACTTCATCAAAGAAATTAATTCATTACTTATTTCAGACACAATCTTCTGTTAACCAATCTGTCCTGGCTGTCATTTATTAGCCCATGTTCTACCAAGTGACAGCTAATTTCCTCCGATATAATTGTCTCTAAAAGTTTCCCCACCACCGACATTAGACTAATTGGTCTGTAGTTCCTGGGTTTATCTCTCTTTTTGAACAGGGCTGTAATATTGCAGACTTATCTTTTAGTTCTGGAAAGTCTATTGCAGACAATCACTTTGGGCTTGACTTTAACCAATTAAAGCAACAGGATACTTGATTAATAAGTCCAGAACTTTTATTGAGAGTAAAATAGTACTTAATAATTGAAAGTAAAATTATACTTAACAAACTTGGGGAATATAACTTTACAGCTCTGGGGACTGGTCGAGCTTGGTCTCAGAGTGTCACGGTCCTCTTTGTCCAGTCTAGATCCCTCATCAGGTGGAGAACTTGGTTGATGATCTGAGCCTTTACCCCTGAGGTTTTCTCGTGTTCCTGCACACTGAAACCTTACAAGCTCCCTACTTTTAACCCCTGGATGGCCATCACACTACCTTTTAAAATAATAATTGGTCCTAGCTGTTGCTAGGTACATTTAATTAGTTCTTAATGATGTCTTCCACTAACAGCCACCTGTCCTCAGAATCTCAGATATGAGTACAATGGAGTGGTTTCACACTGTCTCCCAATCTGATCTGAAACAAGTTTCCTATTCATTAAATCGAGACTCTTGAAGGTCACGATGTACCATACCATGGGTTTTTTCAGGGGTCCTAGAAAGGTCCATTGTTTGAATAAATTTAGCTGAAACTGCCCTTTCCCACAAAGACACAGAAACTCACAGTAATTAGATTGAACAAACTTTAAATGAAAACCCATTCTCTCTAAAATGATTATTGATTCATTAGTTATAACTCAATCAAGGTTCATTACTTTTACAATCATCTGTTTCAGGATGGGTAGCTACTCATTAATTATGCAGGATATAAACGTTAGGACTGAACACAAAATGGTTCCTTTGGTCATGTGTTCATTATAAAATGGCTTTCTTAACGTTGTTAGTTATGACAATGGATACATTATAAAAATGGTCAAGTTAAACTAAGATCGAACTACCCAAGCTTACCTCCATCCTCCAGTCCTCTGGCATCATTCCCATATTCAAGGAGGATTGAAAGATTGTTGTTTCAGTCTCCGCTATTTCCACCCTTACTTCCCTCAGCAACCCAGGATGCAGCCCATCCTGACCTGGTGACTTTTCTACTATGAGCACTGCTAACCTTGTAATTGTCTCCTCTTTATCTATTTTCATCCCCTCCAAATTCTCCACTTCCTCCTCCTTTACAGTGACATTTGCAGCATCCGGTTGTTTTGTGATGACAGATGAAATGTACTTAATTAGTGCCTCAGCCACACCCTCTGCCTCCACAGGATCTCCTAATTGACCCACCCTTTCATTGACTGTCCATATGTTGGTAAAAGACTTCAGTGTTCCCAGTTATGTGACCTGCTAATCTTTTGTCATACATCTTGCTGATCTCTTTTCCTTTTTCAGCTCTCCTCTGCACTTCCTGTATTCTGCTTGTTTCTGTACTGCATATGAGTCCTCACATGATTTCTCAGTGAATGGTTTTTGAACTATTTTGTAAAAGGATTTAGTTTTGTAAATTTCTCCCTCGCTCCCCTCATGGTCAGGCAGAAAGTTTAACTGCTGTGTTTTCAAACAGCAACAGCTTTATTTGAAAAGCCATTGGGACAGGATTCCGGGTTTTAATCCAGTCACAAATCTGGTTCTGATGTCTTGTGGCTCCAGCTGTCACATGACCTGTCAGAGGATCACCTCATAATTGACCCAGTCATGGAGCTGTGGGTTGATGTTTAAATTGTTGCAAAATAATTTTCCAGAAGGACAATCAAAATGAATCGATATATAAAAGGTAGATTTTGTGAATTTGTGCTCCCAGTGAAAATTCCTGCAGAATCTGCTGGTTTTCATCTCCCCATTTCCCCACAGGAAGCTCTGTGCTCAGAGTCTGTATTCATTCCATCAACATTATACAGAATCATTTCATGGGAGACCCCAGTGTGAATTGTAAGCAGGTGGGTCAGTTTTAACTTTCAAAGTAACACAGAAGCAAAATACTGCAGATACTGGAAATCTGAAATAAAAACAGAAAATGCTGGAAATACTCAGCAGGTCTGGCAGCATCTGTGGAGAGAGAGACAGAGTTAACTTTTCAGATCTGTGACCTTTCATCGGAACTGAGCTGAAATTGTCTGAGGGACTGCGATTGTGGAATCAATTTCAGGGTCAAAGACATTGTACTTGGTAAGGATAGGAAGATGGAGATTATTAAGTATAGTGCAAAAATATAGATGCTTTTACATTATTTTAATCAAAATTGATTTAAACTTTGTGCTCATGAATCCTATCTTTTGATGACAATGACACTGATAACAATGGAAAAGGCAAGACTTGCATTTCACGACCACAGGACATTGCAAAGCCTTTTACAGCCAATGAAGGAAGGACTTTTCAAGTGTCGTCACTCAACAGTACAATAGAGTACCCTACAATAAAGATGTATAAGATTCCCACCACACAAGTGCCAGACCATAACAATCCCAAACAGGAGAGAATCGAACCATCTCCCTTTGACATTCAATGGCATTACTGTAAATCTGAGTTCTTTTTGCCTTCAGTCTGGTTCAGTAAATATGCCGAGTCGGATGTGTCGGTAAAATCAATTACTTTATTTGTGCATTTAGCCAGCTGACTTACTCTAATGCAACGACACTGACTCCACCCCAGAGTCTGTCGGGTCCACCAGAGTAAGTGTTGTTCGTGATACAGATGCTACTGTTTATACATTAAGATTCATGCTACACCCCCTTGTTTAACCAATCAGTGCAGTACAATTTAAATTTCAACCAGGTGATAACGTGGAGTACCTTTGTCACTGAGGTTAACAATACCCTTTATTCTCGATACATACTTGTTACTAACATAATATTGTTTTGCATCAGCAAGATAAAAGAAAACAGACAAGCAAGATAATTAGCAAAAGCAGAGGTATGAGAAACAACATTCTGGTTTCGCTTCACACAATTGTCATGAGTCCTGTGATCCTGTTATCCTTATCAAGTTGCAGCCTGCAGTAACACCAAGCAGTAGTCGTATCATATACGAGGGGCCCTATATTCCTTATCATCACTCACACAGGGATGGACAGCATGTTTCACAGAAGTCCATTTGTTTCAAACCACAGGGAGTCACACAATCAGGCCATAAAAGAACCGATGTCCTTGCAATTACCAGTGTCGGCTAGTCTTTACAATCTCACACTCTCTGCTTTTACTTTCAACTATTTCATTGTGGTTTCTGCCACTTAAAATCAAAGCTTAGCAAAGCTACTATTCATAACTTGCTATATTTCCCATTAAGCATAGTGCCATGTCTTTCTGCTCACTTCCACATTACCATCGCTGAATCCCCCACTCTCAACAACCTGGGGTTACCATTGAGCACCAACTGAACTGCAGTAGCCATATAAATATTATGGCTACAAGAGCAGGTCGGAGACGAGGAATCCTGCGGCAAGTAACTCACCTCCTGACTCCCCAAAACCTGTCCAAAAGTCAGGGATGTGATGGAATACTCTCCACTTGTCTGGCTGGGTGCAGCTCCAACAATACTCAAGAAACTCAACAGGACAAAGCAGCCCACTTGATTGGCACCCCATTTACAACATTCATGCCCTCCATCACTGGCACACAGTGGCAGCAGTGTGTACCATCCACAAGATGCACTGCAGCAATGCGCCAAGGCTCCTTAGACAGCACCTTCCAAACCTGCGACCTTTATCACCTCGAAGGACAAGGGCAGCAGATGCATGGGAACACCACAACCTGCAAGTTCCCCTCCAAGCCACACACCAGCCTGAATTGTAACTGTATCACCGTTCCTTCACTGTTGCTGGGTCAAAATCCTGGAACTCTCTTCATAACAGCAGCACATGGACTGCAATGGTTCAAGAAGGCAGCTCAGCACCACCTTCTCAAGGCAATTAGGGATGGATAATAAATGCTGGCCTAGCCAGCGACACCCACCTCCCATGAATGAATAAAAAAATGATAATATCCTGTAATCCTCCGAAGAAGAAAATGCAGATGGAAATGAAAAATAATAAAACACAGTCAGCATGGATTTCACAAAGGAAGACTTGATTAACCTTATCTTTGAAAAATCAAAAGCAAGAGTAATATAGCAGATGTAGAAGAGTTTAAGTTAATAAAGCCTCATCCATTTATGTGCTTGAACGATCAAATTGTGGGTTAACAAACAAGCACACTAACTGACAGAGCTGCATGTTGTGCTTTCTAAATTACCCGAAAGCAGGGTGTTAATGAGTTAAATCTTCAGGCTGCTGCAACCAGAATAGCCATTGTCCACGATCAGTTTTACTGTTATAAATAAAGGATGGAACATTCATCGTGAATCTATAGAAACAGTCTGGTCCTGCACACTGCAGACACATCCACGTCATCACCAACCAGCTCTCCTATAATTGGTGCAGTTATTTGACTTTGCCCCATTCGCTCCATGGAATTACTTTTAAAAGATTTTAAATTACAAGCAGTTTTGTTAATGTTCAGCCTTTGAGAAGAAATCATTCCCTGGCCACAGCGGAGAGAGCATTGAATATAAAACAGTAGACTACCAGGTAACACAGTGAAAGCTGATCAGCTAATCTATAATTACTTACATTTCTTACTTTTGCTCTTGCTATTCGGTTTTTCATCCTTTTCAGTTCCTGACTGTGGATATTATTGTGATTAAATGTGAAAAGATGCACTTTGTCTCAGCCCCGGTATATTGGCTCTTTCTCTGTACAGTGCTGTACACACTCAGATACTGACAGTGTCTCTCCCTCCCTCAACTTTCCAGCCCTGACGGTGCAGAAAGCGCTGCTCAAAGTTACACATTCTGACTGTTTACAGTTGATTAGTGAGAGATTATTAACGTATCCTTCTGCAGCCCTGCCTCGGTTAATAACAGCAGATCGAAGCCACATTTCAGATACAGAAACAATTATTCACTCTTCCCCAGAGTGAGTGAGGCCGGGACAAGCAGCAACATTCCAGCCCCACACTCTGCAATTACCCAGCACCAGCAGAAAGCAGTGAATACAGATTCAATCAGTGGGTTAATGTCCATTACAGGGATGCAAGATTCCACTGCCCAGGACAAACATCCCCATACACCGAGAACAAGCTCAGGAAAACCCGGGGGAGTTAATATCCCAATCACTGAGCATTCCAGCAATATTGAACAAGTTCCTGAACTGAGTGAACCTTTCAAATTGCAGAAGTGATGATGAGGTCAAAAAGGTCTGAAGAGTTGAGGTGACTGAGCGGTTTGAGCTTCTCTGTTCAGGTTGCAGCTTTCACTGGAGGCATGTGTTTAAATCCCACTTCTGACAACTTGATTTTCAGTTACTTTGCAGAGCTTCCTTGAAGGTTTGAGGTAGAGTAAATACTGAGGAACTGCTTCTAACTGCTGAACGGTCAATAACCGAAGGCTGCAGATTTAAGGTGACTCACAAAACCAGAAGGAACTTGAGGAAAAATTCCTTCCTGCAACATGTGGTTAGGATTTCAGTTATGTGGATAGCTTGGAGAAGCTGGGGTTGTTCTCCTTCGAGAGGAGATTTGATAGAGGTGTTCACAATCATGAGGGGTCGTGACAGACCCGATAGAGAGAAACTGTTGGTAGAAGGATTGAGACTCAGGTAAAAGCTGTGGCTCAGTTGGTCACACTCACCTCGAAATCACAAGCTTCTGGGTTCAAATTTCACAGCTGACACTCCAGTACAGCACTGAGGGTGTTGAAGGTGCTGCCTTTCAGGTGTGATGTTAAACCAAGACCTGGTCTGCATGTTTGGGTGAATGTAAAAGATCCCATGCTGCAATTTCAAACAAGTGAAGAGCAATTCTCCCTGGTGTTGTGATCAATATTTGCCCCTCAATCAGATCAGTTGGTCATTATCACATTGCTGTTTGTGGGTATTAGCTGCTGCATTTCTGACATTACAACAGTGATGACACTTCAAAAGTATTTCATTGTTTATAAAGTGCTTTGGTATGTCCAGTGGTCAGTAAAGGTGCTATATAAATGCAAGTCTTTTCTTTCTTTATCACAACACATAACTGTGTAAACAATGGTTCCTCATGTCATCTCTGCTGCTTCTGCCAATCACCTGATATCTGTGTCCTCTGCTTACTGACCCTTTTACCACTGGAAACTGTTTCTCCTTATTTAAACTATTGAAGAACTTCATGGCTTTGAACAAATGTGTCAAATCTCTTCTGAATTTTCTCTGCTGCAAGGAGAACAACCCCAGCTTCTCCAATCTCTCCACAGAACTGAAATCCCTCACCCTGCTACCATTGTGGTAAATCTCTTTTTTATTCTTTCATGGGATGTGGGCCTTGCTGACACAATATGATTCCTGTCAACGCAGCGGCCCGCTGACATCATCGGACGGTGCCAAGCTGTGCATAGGCACAGCTACATCTTGCCAGGATTAAGTGGCACAGGCGTAGGATCATGTCATTGCGCAGCACCAACATCATCGCATATCCGCGCCTGGTCCATCTTCGCACATGTGCGCGAAAGCGTCATCGGGTATCCAGCCCCTCACTCAGCTGGAGGAAGCGGCTGAATAGGAGACTTTGAAGCTGGAGATCTCCCCCCTCGGCAACTCGCTCCAGGCCTCGACGCTTCCTCCCCTCAGCCGCTCGCTCCACACCTCGATGCTCCCCTGGACAATTGTTCCCCACTCGCGTCGTCCAGTACTATGGCCGCTTGCTCTCTGCCCCCCATCCCCCGCTCCAGCCGCTAGCTCTAGGCCGTGCCACTTCCCTCCTCTAGGCCACTCACTACTCGCTCCTACGTTACACTTTGCAGCTCACCTTGCTTCTTCTGGCGGAGCGTGGAGACTGGACAAACGTGGGAGAAAGTGGGGGAGAGAAGGGAAGCAGCGCCGCATTGAGGTAACAGCTGGAGGGGAGGTGGGGGGTGGGGAGTGAGCGAACGACCAGAGAATGGGATGACGTGATCGGGAGACAATCGGCCAGGGAAGTAGGGGGGGTGGAGCAGCGAGGTCTGGAGCGAGCGACTGTGGAGTGTGGAAGTGGCTGGTGCGAAGGAGGGGCGGAAAGCGAGTTGTGCCACCTGGTGGTTGCGTTGTCAGCAAACGCCGCCTTTATTGTCCATCCTTAATTGCCCTTGAGAAGGTGGTGGTGAGCCGCCTTTTTGGAGCTGCTGCTGCCCACGTGTTGTACGTAAACCCACAGTGCTGTTAGGAAGGGATTTCCAAGATTTTGATCCAGTGACAGTGAAGGAATGGTGATATAGTTCCCAGTCAGGACAGTGTGTAACTTGGAGGGGAGCTTGCAGATGGTGGTGTTCCCATTCATCCAATGTCCTTCTAGATGGTCGAGGTTGGGGGTTTGGAAGGTGCTGTCGAAAGAGGCTTGGTGAGTTGCTGCAGTGCATCTTGTAGACGGTACACACTGCTGCCACTGTTCACTGGTGGTGCAGGAAGTGAATATTTAAAGTAGTGGGTGGAGTGCTGATCAAGTGATCTGCTTTGTCCTGGATGGTGTTGAGTTTCTTTGGTGTTGTTGGAGCTCCACTCTTCCAGGCAAGTGGGGAGTATTGCATCACACTCCTGACTTGTGCCTTGCAGATGGTGGACAGGAGGTGAGATACTTGCAGCAGAATTCCCAGCCTCTGACCTGCTCTTGTAGCTATGGTATTTATATGACTGATCCAATTCAGTTTCTGCTCATTGGTAACCCCCCGGATGTTGACAGTGAAGGATTCAGCAATGGTAATATCATTGAATGTCAAGGGGAGATGGTTAGATTCACTCTTGTTGGAAATGGTCATTGCCTGGCATTTTTGTGGCGTGCGTGTTACTTGCCACTTATCAGTCCAAGCCCAATCTTGCCCAGGTCTCTCAACATATGGACACGGACTGCTTCAGTATCTGAGGAGTTATTAATGCAACTGAACATTTTGCAATCATCAGTGAACATTTCCACTTCTGACCTTATGATGGAAGGAAGTTTATTGATGAAGCAACTGAAGGCGGTTGGGGCCTAGGACACTACCCTGAGGAACTCCTGAGCGATGTCTGGTGCTGAGATGATTCGCCACCAACAACCAGCACCATATTCCTTTGCACAAGGTATGACTCCAACCAGTGGAGATTTTTCTCCTTGATTGCCATTGACTTCAATTTTGCAAGGGCTCCTTGATGCCCTTGGCAAGAGCAGTCACTGTCACCTCCCCTCACCTCCTGAATTCAGCTCTTCTGTCCATATTTGGGCCAAGGCCATAATGAGGTCAGGAACTAAGTGGCCCTGGCAGAACCCAAAATGAGCATTGGTGAGTGGATTATTGCTGTGTATGTGCTGCTTGATAGCACTGTCAACGACACATTCCATCACTTTACTGATGATCAAGAGGAGGCTGATCGGGGAGGAATTGACAAGGTTGGATTTGTCCTGCCTTTAGTATACAGAACATACCTGGGCAATTTTCCACATTGCTGGGTAGATGCCAGTGTTGTAGCTTGGCGGGCGGCGTGGCTAGTTCTGGAGCACAAGTCTTCAGCACTGCAGCCAGGATGTTGTCAGTATCCAGAGCCTTCAGCCATTTTTTGATAGCATGTGGAGTGAAGTGGATTTAGATTGGCACCTGTGATGCTGGGGACCTCAGGAGGAGGCCGAGATGGATTATCTACTTGGCACTTCTGGCTGAAGATGGTTGCAAATGATTCAACCTTATATTTTGCACTGATATACTGGTCTCCCCTATCATTAAGGATGGGGATATTTGTGGAGCCTCGTCCTCCTGTTAATTGTTTAATTATCCACCACCATTCAGGACTGGATGTGGCAGGACTGCAGAGCTATGATCTGATCAGTTGGTTGTGAGATCACTCAGTTCTGTCTATTGCATGCTGCTTCCGCTATATGACATGCAAGTAATCCTGTGTTGTAGCTTCACTCATTTTTAGGTCTGCTTGGTGCTGCTCCTGACATGCCCTCCTGCACACTTCATTGAACCAATATTGCTCCCTTGGCTTGATGGTAATGGTAGAGTGAGGGATATGCCAGGCCATGAGGTAACATATTGTGTTTAAATACAATTCTGCTGCTGCTGATGACCCACAGTGCCTCATGGATGCCCAGTTTTGAGCTGCCAGATCTGTTCATTTCTTCCCTCAGAAATAATTTGAAAAGAAATTCTGAAGAAATGCATGAACTAAATAAAAAGGAGAGAGAAATAAATACTGACAAAATAGATGGCAGCATTTGGAAGGTAAAAAGATTTCAGTTTTATTATTGATGTGTGAGAGGAATATATCACACTTTGGGGCTTCTGTAAGTGGATTTACTGATAATCTGGGGAATTGATGGGAAGCTGCTTCATGGTTGGTGGAACAAATTCCCGCCCTTAGGGTGGCGCCAACAGCTGCATCCGTCCAATAGCAGACAGAGTAGAAGTACTGTATCAGGCCTTGTTAGCTCAGTTGGTAGAGCATGAGACTTTTAATCTCAGGGTCTTGGATTTGAGACCCTTGTTGTGTGGTTGTTCTTCCCTTTTTCAGTCTTCATCAGCAGAGAGTTCAAGGAGTGTTTGAAATTACATTCAACAACATCACCAGATTTCAACTACTCCCCCGCCCCGCCCCCTCCCAGTGCAGTTGATAGGACCCTCAACCTCTGCCTTCCCCCTTCCCCTCCCTCCCAGAACTGCGACAGGGTTCCCCTTGTCCTCACTTTCCACCCCACCTGCCTCCACAGCCAAACGATCATCCTCCACCATTTCCGCCACCTCCAGCGTGATGCCACCACCAAACGCATCCTCCCATTCCCCTGTCAACATTCTGAAGGGATTGTTCCCTCCGCGACACCCTGGTCCACTCCTCCATTACCCTGACACCTCGTCCCCTTCAGAAGGCACCTTCCCATGCAATCGCAGGAGATATAATACCTGCCCTTTTCCCTCCTCTCTGCTCATTATCTAAAGCCCCAAACACTCCTTTCAGGTGAAGCAGCTATTTACTTGTACTTCTTTCAATTATGTATACTGTATTCACTGCTCACAATGCGGTCTCCTCTAAACTGGGGAGACCAAACGCAGATTCGGTGGAACACCTCTGCTCAGGCCGAAACCATGACCCTGAGCTTCTGGTTGCTTGCAATTTCAACACTCCCCCCTGCTCTCATGTCAACATTTCTGTCTTTGGCCTGCTCCAGTGTTCCAGTGAAAATCAACCCAAGCTCGAGGAGCAACACCCGACCTTTTGATTCGGCACTCTGCAGCCTTGTGGATTGAACATTGTGTTCAATAACATCAGAGTATGACTGGTGTCAGGCAACCACAAGCATTAACACACTCTTTGCCTTTGTCCCAGGACAGCTTTGTTATTTAATCTCTAATGCCCTCTGCCCTATCAAACACCTTCCCCTTTGTTCTCTCCCACATGCCCCTCCCCTTCACTTGTTTAAAACCTAATTCTTTTCTAACCAGTGTCAGTTCTGATGAAATGTCACAGACCAGAAACGTTAACTCTGTTTCTCTCACCACAGATGCTGCCAGAGCTATTGAGTATTTCCAGCACTTTTTGTTTTTTTGTCAGATTTCCAGCATCTGCAGTATTTTGCTTTTATTGTGTCAGAAAGTCTTTCCTTGATTCAGGACTCTTACCTCTCTCCAGAATCTCTCTGCTAAAGATTGAACTTTATCTCATTTCACTCATAGCTCAGGGTCAGTGTGGCACAGTGGGACTTCTGGCTGTCTCCCACTTCACAATCCATCAGTACTGAAAAAACAATGGGGAATATTACTGATATGTTGTGTTCTGTAACTTTTTAGAAACACTTTAATGTATATATTGTCTTCCAAAGCAGTGCCAGAATGGTGGCTTTAGTGTGTTGTTGAAATAGCTTTGTTGAGTTCGTGCTGTACTAACAGTTAAACAGTTCTTGGTTCAATACCAGGTTTTGGCACTTTCAACCTCTCCTGTGTATTTTTCTTTGGCTCCAATTGTCAAGCTGTTTGATTTACTCTGAAATTAGCACCAGAGAACCAAGGCACCAGCGAGCATGAGGAGCTGAAATTAGCACAGATCAAATCCACTTAATATTTCTGACTGAAGATGGTTGCAAATGCTTCAGCTTCATCTTTTGCACTGACGTGTTTAGCATCACCATCATTGAGGATGTGAATGTATTTGGAGCCTCCTCATCTTGTTAGTTATTTCATTATCCGCCACCATTCACGACTGGATGTGGCAGGACTGTGGAGCTGTGATCTGATCCTGAGGGAGATATCCGTGCGTGGAGAGGCGGGAGTGATCCTGAAGAGGGTGCGCGAGCCTGGAGTGGAAGCTTTCCGTGGAGGTGCAGGAGTCGGCCATTCAGCCCCAGTGTTTTATAAAGGTTTAGCATAACTTATTTGCTTTTACTCTATGCCTCTATTAATAAAGCCAAGTGTCCTGTTTGCTCTTAGCAATCTTTTCAAACCTTGATCAAAAAAGATTGGTGTACATTGTCTCATTCTTCCTCCTAAACTGTATCACTTCACAATTCTCTGTGTAAAATTTTATCTGTTGTGTGAAAGCCCATTTTACCAGTGTGTTTAAGTTCATCTGAAGTGTGTTACTGTCACTGGCATAGGACGAAATTCATGAGCATTCTTTGATGCCATCTCCGTGGAAAGAGCAATCTTACACACGAGCTCAAATTGGGATTTTGTGTGTTTAGTATCTTTCCTCATCCACCAATATAAGCACAAATCTGTCTCATAATGTACGGTCTAAGAATGTGCCAATGTTGCAATGTGGTGATAAATTCTTCAGTGTCACAATGTACTCACCAACTGTTTCACTACTTTTCTGATTTCTGGATCCAAGTTTGTAGCTCTCCGCGATCTCTAGTGGCTTAGGGTTGAGCCTCACTTCAACGAAGAAACGGAAAATTATGATTTAAAGATTACACTGTCAATCATTCACATCTCTGTCTTCTCCTGAACTTCGAGTTCAAATTTGTTTGTGAAGTTGAGTCACACATTAAGACAGCACAGTCTTTGTCTTTGTGAAGGAAGTGATTTGGGAATGGCTGTTTGAAACTGTCCCTTCTTGCACAGAAATTCAGTGCAAATACTTGGTCACTCACAATTTCCTTGAGAGAAATTTGTACACAATCGCATTCGACACGGAAACTGCCTCAGCATTAATCTCACTGAAGCAGAATGTGACTGTGTTGTATGTTTCAGAATGTTGGTGCCGTTATTTGTCGCTTTTAACCGAGACACGGACACAGGGCAAGGTTGATCCGAGGTTGGAATATGTTATCATTCAGGAGCAAGAAAAATCAAAAGGAACAAAATAAGAAAACCCAGTCTCCAGATTTGAGAATCTGTAGATCCGCTTTGGGAAAGTGAATCAGAGCAGAATGAAGGGTGAACTGTCCAGAAGAGATGAAGACACAGCTCAGTCAACACGTTCCCCTGGTTTATGATGCTGGAACATTCCTCACACAGAAATGATTCAACCCAATGACAAACATTCTTCCAGCTGATAATTTATGCTACTGATTTAAGGACTGTCTCATGTGGTTACCGAGTGATGAAGAGAAGATATTAAACTTTGTTCTATTCAATCTAGCTGTGATGAAGTTTGAATTTTTCCACCTTTTATAAACAGTATTTGAAGGGTCTCGGTAACAATGTTCAGTGTTGATGAGAGTGGGGTCTGGGTGAGAAGCTGCTGAGTGTGACAGGGTCAGGACTGGATGCAGGAAGTTCTCTGACAGTCTCCCTCTATCTCTCTAATGGGTTTGAGTTGATTTACGACTGGTAGCTTTTATTTTACTTTTCTTATTTAGAGATACAGCACTGAAACAGACCCTTCGGCCCACCGAGTCTGTGCCAACCAGCAACCCCCCATTTATACTAATCCTACATTAATCCCATATTCTCGACCACATCCCCACCATTCTCCTACCACGTACCTACACTAGGGACAATTTACAATGGCCAATTTACCTATCAACCTGAAAGTCTTTTGGAGGTGGGAGGAAACCAGAGCACCTGGCGGAATCCCACACAGCCACAGGGAGAACTTGCAAACTCCACACAGGCAGTACCCAGAACTGAATCCTGGTCGCTGGAGCTGTGAGGCTGTGGTGCTAACCATTGCGCCACTGTGCTGTTGTTGGTGTTTTGATAAATGAGGGAAGTTCCCTCCACCCACTTTTTTTGGACAGACAGTGTGGTGTAAGGATGTAAAGGGTTAATGCTGAAGATAGTGGGATCAACCCCTCCCACTGTCAGAGTGATGATGTAACAGTCACATGAGATGAAGTTTGGGAGAAGAGAGAGCAGCACCAAGGATGCTAGCTTAGCAGGCTTGATGAGTGAGTATCTCAAATTGTGTAAATTAGAAAAGAGTGCTTAGTTCTTTCAGCAGGAACTGTGTCCAGAAAATATCGAGAAACTCACAATTTTATTATTCAGGATTCGGAACACAGATATTAATTCCAAGTGACAGTTCTGGGACCAATTAACAAAAAAAGCAGAGAACAATATTGCTCACTGATTGAAATCCCCAAGTGGGGAGACAGTTAAACAGGTGATCTGTTGGGGCATCCTTCGATCCAAGGTTTTAGCAACATTTAATCTCCCTTTCTGGTGAAATTCTCTGTTATTTGCATCTTTTTTTATCAGCTTTGATGGGCGAGTGAAAAAACTGAAAAAACTGAACAGTTCCATCCTTTCTTTTCTTCCTTCGTCTCTTCTTTCCATCAGTTTCTCTTTTCTGTCCCAGATCAATATAATGATGAAAATTCCAATTTATTCAGCTGTTTCTGGTGTTTTACCCATTCCAATCAATATTTCAACATTCCAATCAAATCGATTTGTTATTCCACAGTGTCTCTCCATGTGTTTTATTCTGTTGTATTCTCTCACAGTCTGTTTGATGATCAATGTTGCACCTCACTCTATGTTCTGGTGAAGATCAGAAGCAGAGATATCTGCTTACCCCACCCGACAAGTCGGCCTGAGGCTGTGTCTCTCTGATCATGTGGAGTTAAAGCAATTCTTCCAGTCAGTTAGTTCAGTTGTCATTTCATGAGAAATTCGGTCATCATGACTTCGTCAGTGACCAAATGGTTCAGGTGTCTGAGTGTTGTTAATCATGATGTGATGAAATGATTGTATGTTCCAGTCTTTCCGTGGTGGGTTTTCACACTGAGGAGAAACGTGTTGGACATGGTCTGGAAATGTTTCACACCACTCCATTCCCAACTTCATTGACTGACAGAAGATATATTTCCATCATGACACAGCTGGCTGCACAGCCAGAAACTGTGTTGAAGTTGACAGCTATGCTTGGGCAACTGACAAGGTGGCCGAGAGGTTAAGGCGATGGACTGCTAATCTATTGTGCTCTGCACACGTGGGTTTGAATCCCATCTTTGTCGCTAGTTTATGAACTATTTAGTGTATTGTTTATGTGTAAAGTCAGCCTCAAAACCTGTTCTTGTCAATGTCCAGACAGTGACTCCAGAATTTGTTATACTTTATTAAAATTGAGACAGACAATTGGAATTCTTCACCCAAACTGCACTGGAATGAAGATCAAATAGGGATCACGAAACGGAGCAGTATTTTTCCTCCCCTCCTTCCTTCCATCTTTGCTTTCTCTGGATTTGGACCAAGTGAAAGACAAATGGGAAAAGCAAATGGCGAGGGAGCAGATGCAGAAAATTATCCTTTGGCAAGAAATTTATTTTCAAATCTTCTTGATAGATTAAGTGAGTGAGCAATGCTTTGGCAGATGGAGTTTAAAATGAGGGGTCATCTACTACCTAAGATAGATCAGAGTGTTTTTTTGTAAGAGGTGAGATGTTGGAAACGGCGGAGGAGCAGAGACCCGAATACTGAATTAATAAAAGCTAGTGGACTGGTCGAAAATAATGTGAAAAGTGAACAGAATATGAAGATTGGAACTCATGTTGCAGTGATATAAAGCTCTGTGCTCCTGAAGTAAATGTCCAAGCCCAGATTGTGGGGAATCTGTGGAGAGTGATTTGGTTTTTATTCATTCTTGGGTGTGAGTATCGCTGATAAGGCTAGCATTTTTTACCCATTCCTATTGCCGTTGGGAAGGTGGTGGAGAGCTGCCTTCTTGAACTGATGCAGTCCATATGGTGCAGGAACACCTACAGTGCTATTGGGGAGGGAGTTCCAGGATTGTGACCCAACAACAGTGAAGAAATGGCGATATAGTTCCAAGTCAGGATGGTGAGTGACTTGGAGGGGAACCTGCAGGTACTGAGTTCCCATGCATCTGCTGCCCTTGTCCTTCGAGGTGGTAGTGGTCACGAGTTTGGAAGGTGCTGCTGAAGGATACTTGGCGAGTTTCTGCAGTGCATATGGAGATGGTACACACTGCAGCCACTGTTTACTGGTTGTGGAGGGATTAAATGTTAACGGTGGTGGGTTAGGTGCCGATCAAGTGCGCTGCTTTGTCCTGGATGGTGTTGAGCTTCTTGAGTGTTGTTGAGTGGGATGTATTCCATCACACTCCTGACTTGTGCCTTGTAGATGGTGGACAGGATTTGGGGTGTCAGGAGGTGAGATACTTGCTGCAGAATTCGTAATCTCTGACCTGCGCTTATAGCCACAGCAAAGATGTGACTGGGCCAGTTACGTTTCTGGTCAAGATGTTGATGGTGGGGGATTTAACGATGATAATGCTTCTGAATATCCAAAGGTAGATTTTTTTCTCTCTCATTGGAGATGTTCACTGCTTGGCACTTGTGTGGCCAGAAGGTTGCTTGTCACTTATCAGCTCAAACCTGAATGTTGTTCAGGTCTTGCTGCTTGCAGGCACAGACTGCTTCAGTATCTGAAGAGTTGTGAGTCATCATCTAACATTCCCACTTCTGACTTATGTTGAAGAGAAAGTCGTCAGTGAAACAGCTGGGGTGTTTGGGTCTAGGACACTACCCTGAGAAACTCCAGAGGCAATGTCCTGGGCTGAGATGATTGGCCTCCTCTAACCGCAACATTTTGTTTTGTGCGAGGTACAACTCCATCAAGTGAAGAGTTTTCCCCCTGATTCCCAGTGACTTCAATTTTGCATGGAATCCTTGATGCCACACTCACTCAAGAGCAATCACTCTCACCTCTCCTCTGGAATTCCGCTCTTTTGTCTCTGTTTGGACCAAGCTGCAATGAGATCATACGAACAGAAGATCAGAAGAACTAGTAGCAGGAGTAGGCCATTTGGCCCCTCGAGCTTGCTCCGCCATTCAATAGGATCATGGCTGACCTGATCATGACCTCAACCCCACATTCTTGCCTGCCCACATAACCCTTGGCTCTCTTGTAGATAAAAATCTTGAAGACATTCAATGACCCAGCCTCCACTGCTCTCTGCGGTAAAGAATTCCAAAGATTAATGACCCTCTGAGAGAAGAAATTCCTTCTTCAATGAAAAACCCCTGAATCTGAAGCTATGTCCCCTAGTTCTAGATTCCACCACGAGGGGAAGCATCCTCTCAGCATCTACCCTGTCAAGTCCCCTCAGAATCGTATATGTCTCAATATGTTCTCCTTTCATTTTTCTCAGCTCCAATGAGTATTGGTCCAACCTGCTCAACTTTCCTCATCAGACAACACCTTCATCACAGGAATCAATCCAATGAACCTTCTCTGAACTGCCTCCTATGAAAGTATATCCCTCCTTAAATAAGGAAACCAAAACTGCACACAGTACTCCAGGTGTGGTTTCACCAGCACCATGTACATTTGTAGCAACACTTCTCTACTTTTATACTCCATCCTCCTTGCAATAAAGGGTAACATTCCATTTGCCTTCCTAATTATTTGCTGTACCTGCATGGTAACTTTTTGTAATTCACGTACATGGACACCCAGATCCTTCTACACCGCAGCATTCTGTAATCTCTCACAATTTAAATAATATTTTGCTGTTCTATTCTTCCTACCAAAGTGGATAACCTCACATTTTCCCACATTCTACTCTATCTGGCAAATTATTTCCTGGAGCTGAGAGACCCAGCCAGAACCTAAACTGAGCATCGATGAGCAGATTATTGTTCAGTGTGAGGTGCTTGATAGCACTGTTGGTGACATCTTGCATCACTTTGCTGATGATTGATAGTAGACTGATGGGGCGGCAATTGGTCGGATTGGATTTGTCCTGCATTTCTTTTAAGGAGAGGGCACAGTTGGGCAATTTTCCACATTGTCAAGTAGAGGCCCGTGTTGCAGCTCTACTGGAACAGCTTGGCTGACAGCGCAGCTAGTTTTGGAGCACAAGTCTTCAGTACTAGAGCCGGGATGTTATTATTGCCTATAATCTTTGCTGTATCGAGTGCCTTCAGCTGTTTCTTGCCATTATGTGGAGTGAAGCGAATTGGCTGAAAACTGGAAGCTGTGATGCTGGGGACCTCAAGAGGCTGAGATGAATCATCCACTGAGCAATTTCTGACTGAAGATGGTTTCAAATGCTTCAGCTTCACCTTTTGCACGAACGTGCTCGGCTCCACCAACATTGAGGACAGGGATGTTTTTGGAGACTCCTCATCTGGTTCGTTATTTAATTGTCCTCCACCATTCATGACTGGATACCTAGTTTATCAGGGCAGTGCCCTAGGCCCAACCATCCTCAGCTGTTTCATTGATGGCTTTCTCTTCAACATAAGTGAGAAGTGGGAATGTTCGCTGATGATTCACAACTCATCAGATACTGAAGCAATCTGTACCTGCAAGCAGCAAGACCTGAACAACATTCAGGCTTGAGCTGATATGTGACAAGCAACATTCTTTGATCTGATCCTGAGGGAGATATCCGTGTGTGGAGTGGCGTGATGTATGGAGAGTGATTCTGAAAAGGGTGTCTGAACCTGGAGGGCAGAATCTGTGGAGAGTGGTCCTCAAAGGATGTCCATGTCTGGAGATTTCGGAATTCTGAAGAGGGTCTCCGAGCCAATAGTGCTGGGATGTATGGAGCGTGATCCTGAAGTGGGTGTCCGAGCTTGGAGTGGCAGGATCTATGGAGAGTGATCCTGAAGTGGGTGTCCGAGCCTGGAGTGGCAGGATCTGTGGAGAGTGATCCTGATGAGTGTGTGTAAACCTGGAATGGAAGCTTTCTGTGGAGGTACAGGAAGAGGCCGTTCATTCCCAGTATTTTATAAAGGTTTAGCATAACTTATATGCTTTTACTCTATGCCTCTATTAATAAAGCCAAGTGTCCTGTTTGCTCTTAGTTACCTTTTCAATCCTTCTAACATTGGTGTGCATTGTCTCTCTGCTCCTGCACCCAGTTTAGAATTGTAACGTTTCATTTATATGGCATTCTTCTTTCCAAATTGTATCACTTCACACTTCTCTGTGTAAAATTTCATCTGTTATGTGAAAGCCCATTTTTCCAGTTTTTTTTAAGTTCCCCTGAAGTGTGTTACTATCACTGGCATAGGACAAAATTCCTGAGCATTCTTTGATGCTATCTCCATAGACAGAGCAATCTTATAAGTGAGCTCAAATGTAGGATTTTGTGTGTTTAGTATCTTATTTCACCCACCAATATAAGCACAAATATGTCACGTAAATCTTGTTCACTGCAGTCCCTGCTGCTGTTTGCTGCCTATATTTACAGACTTTTATCTCAACCTCGTCACCATGTTCTCTAATATATTCAGGGGGCATTAGCAGAGAAAATGTTCACCAAACATGGCAAGTGCAAGGAAATGTTTATTTATGTCATTATGTCATGAACATAATATACACATTTTTACATGTGTGAATCATCAAGATGTGTCTTCATAAATGGAACCCCGTCACAATAAACACTGTCACCTTTCAATGTTTAGCAGACAGGTTTGATGGCCTGATGTGTGTGAATCCCATATTAATGTGTCTGTACAAAGTTCGGGAAAAGATGGAGATATGAATAATTTACAGGGAAATCTTTTAAACATATTACCACATCTCTCACTCACAAAGATCTGCAAACACATGGATTCCAAAAGAACCTGAGTACAAAATCACCTAAAATAAACACAGCCAGAGAGACTTGCAATAACCTGTAGCTCAGGGAAAGTACATGATGTTATGGAAGGGATTCTGTTCCCTTTAAAATATTTTTTGAAGAAGTCATAATCAAACTGGATATATGTAGGACCAGTTCCTTTTCAAGAGGGCACCAAAAGAACCAATTTGGCAACTATGTTTACTGGTTGTCACATGATTCAAGTTAAATATAGAACAGAAACTCTGGTAACAGGGAGAAATGTGGACAGAGAAGTCAGTCATGCCCCTTAATTGGACAAGCTTGGCAGCAGCAGCGCAAACCTAAGACAGCAGAAAACTCAAAACTTTGGTTGTAGCAGTCAGTGTGTT
Organism: Heterodontus francisci; assembly: GCF_036365525.1. Taxonomy (NCBI): domain Eukaryota; kingdom Metazoa; phylum Chordata; class Chondrichthyes; order Heterodontiformes; family Heterodontidae; genus Heterodontus; species Heterodontus francisci. Next base: position 58,410 of record NW_027140327.1, read on the forward strand.
TTACCTGCTGGAGTGAGCAGCTGATAAAGTTAGCCTGAAGAATCGTCAAGGAAGGAGAGAAGACCACAACCCAGTTTGTTTTCCAGAAATCTTTAAAAGACCCTGAGAAGTCCACTGAGTTAATGCATCTTGTCGCATGTCTTTGAAGAAGGCCTGCTAAAATTAATTCTCAATGCCTTCTGAAAAGAACTGATCTAAAATACCCTCGTGACCTGTCGACGTATACTCGGAAATTAGACTGGATTCCAGTTTTGGAGCAACATATCTCATCTGATGATTTCTTCAAAAATGAACAAATAAACAGCCCAAGAGGTTTTTTTTTGTCTGTAACAGAGTGCTGAATGGAAAAAAAACCCTTTTATTTTTTCAGCTATCCAGTGTGTGTGTGTGCATGTGGCTCGAAGATTAAAAAAAGGACTTTAAAAGTTGGTAAAGGTGAAAAAGGAGCTTTTAAAATTTCCACCTGTATGTTTATGCTTTACTTAAAGACTAGTTAAAACTTGTTCGACAATAAATGGATAATTTTGTTGTTCATTAAAGAAACCTGGTCAGTGTCTTCTATTCTGGGAAAAATAGAGTATATGATTGACTGTATCAGTATGTGGGTAAAGTTCACATCGATGTTGTGACCTGTGGAGAAGTGGGATGAGAATAAAGAGTGCCCTCCTCTGCCCTTAGTTGTCACAGCACTTGTGATCTGGCTCAGTAGCTTAATTGGTTCGAGTGTTTGTCTAATAATCAGAAAATCTTGGATTCATATCCTTGCTTCAAAAGTTTAGCTATCAATCATTTACATCCATTTTCTTGTGAACCTTAACTTTTCTTAAGAATTTCATTCACAAAAGAAAACAGCTCAGTGGTTGCCTTTGTGAAGGATGTGAGTTTGAAATGGCTGTTCCTGCTTGTACAGATGTTCAGTGCTAATATTTCAACGGCAACTCAATCCCCTACAATTTCTTTGAGAGCAATGTGTTTGCAGTTGCATTTAACCTGGAAAGCAGCTCAGCATTAATCTCACTGAATGAAAGTGTGACCGTGTTGTATGTTTCAGAGTGTTTCTGTCGTTTTGTGTCTCTTTTAACCAAGACTATAACACGACGCAGAGGGGAGGGTTGATCCGAGGTTTAGAATATATTGTCATTCAGGAGCAAGAAAAAGCGAAAGGAACCTAACAAGAAAACCCAGTCTCCAGATTTGAGAATCTGTAGATCCGCTTTGGGAAAGTGAATCAGAGCAGAATGAAGGGTGAACTGTCCGACTGCCCAGAAGAGATGAAGACACAGCTCAGTCAGCACGTTCCCCTGGTTTATGATGCTGGAACATTCCTCACACAGAAATTATTCAATTAATATTCATCGTCCAAGTCGGTCTGAGGCTGTGCGTCTCTGATCACGTGGAGTTAAAGCAATTCTTCCAGTCAGTGAGTTCAGTTGTCATTTCATGAGAAATTAGAAGTCATCATGACTTCGTCAGTGACCTCATGGTTCAGGTGTCTGAATGATGTTAATCATGATGTGATCAAATGATTGTATGTTCCAGTCTTTCCGTGGTGGGATTTCACACTGAGTTGAAACGTGTTGGACAATAGGCCAAGACCTGATGTGATGGAAATTTCACTTACTTACAGAAGCTCCATTTCCATCATTGCACATCTGGAGGCACAGTCATGATCTGAGCTGAAGGTGACCGTTCTGCCCAAATTTCCATAGAGGCAAAAAAGACATGTGATAGGTTGCTGGCACAAAGTTGGGTGATGAGGTGTTTGAGAGGTTAAGGTGATGTATTATTCATTCCTTCTGTTTTACATGTATGAGTTTGAATCCCATCTGCATCAACAGTCTATAAAATGTTCAATACATTGTTTCTTTGTAATTCGCCAGCTTTTGCTTAAAGTAGGACTTAGGCTGTTGCAGTACCCGTTAGAAAGATAGTCTAAGTTATTCTGAAGCCATCTTCCAATGTCATCTACATGTAAGCCTGATTTTAAAGGATAAGATGTAGTTTTTAAAAGTCACTTCAATCTTACTCAAGTCTTTACAAAGAAGCCAGGTAAATCTTTGATAAAAAGTCATATATATTTAGAGATCTTTTAAAAGCACTTCAATCTTGTTAATAAAAAGTCAGATGTAAATTTAAGAACTCTGATAAGGCCATGCTAAAAACTTACATACGATTAAGAAACAAAATACAACATTTAAAATGTCTTAACTCCCTCTGAAAGTCGACCCCTGCTGCTGCCGGTGTCTTCCTGGAATATTGGAGCTGTTGTGTCAACAGGAAATTCCTTCCCGAGCAGGCCCTGAGCCTGTTGGTACCGGCTCTAAGCCAACCAAGTTAAAAATCAGGATACATTGTGGGCAATGAGCCCAAATTGCTGAACTACAGGTCCCTGTCACTTTAAAGAGTGGGCTGGTGCGATTATGATCAGAGGCTCCTTCTGAGCACATTTCTCACCTCCATAATTTCCAGATGCTGGTGTTAGTGTGTGCATGTACCGGCAGTTGCAGTGCTGTTCAGACCCTCAATAGCAGTGAAAGTCTCAGTGTTCGCCGCCAATGGGGCTGTAAAATCCAGGCCAATATCTCACAGCCCTGTTAGATTTGCTCTCCCTCTGTACAAAATCAAACTCCACACAGTGTCTTTCACTCACTCCTGTTTCCAGCCCTGATGGTGCAGAAATCCCCTCTCAAAGGTAAACAATCCAGTTGATTTCTGATCAAATATCTCCTTCCTCATTCAATAGAGGAAACAGAGACATGAACAGGAGTCAGGTGCAAGGAAGTTTCACCAACAGAGCAAAGAAAGGCACCAACAAAAGTCACACCTACTTACCAAATAATTTCACTGTAATATTCTTTCACTTGTTTTGTAAGATGACTGCAATAAATCTGAAAATGAGCACCACGAGGTTTGTTTTCACTAGTCACTTGTTCTCCTCTGTTTGTCTGTCAGGTTTGCAATTCAGTTTGGATTGGATATTGAAGAGAATCTCTTTTCAAGATGATTGTACATCGTACTGTGTTCAAAGCAACCAACTTGTAAAATGGCAGATAATGAATGTTTCAATACCTGTGTGACCAGATTTTTCCAATGCTTTTCAACAGCTAGATTGATGATGCTTGTAATCTGTATCCTGTGGAGAATGGGAGAGGAGAATAAAAACATGGTGCATGAACAGGACAGACTGTGTAAAATGGGAGAACAGAAATACTGCCACCTCATTGAAGGTTAATGAGATTTATTCTAAGTCAGATACCTGTCCACAATGAACAAGTGAAGACATTAATTGTCCACTTTCAATCTAAATGGGACTGAGGTTCCAACAGAGAAGTTTTCTGGAAAATACCTGCTGCAGTTTTAACATTGATGAACTGGAACATCGTATACTAACTTTCAAATAACTGTAGTGATTGTATAGTTCTCATAGTGGAGAGAAGGAGTTGTTTATAAATATAAGCAGAAAGACACATTTGTGGATTGGTGAATGAGCTTTAACTTTCTGAAATGTATTTGTCCATTGGTTGCAGGTCACTGGAAATTCTTTTTTACATTTCAATTGGAGCAGCAGCAGTTAACAGCAAAATGTCTGATTAATCAGAGTAGTGGGTCTGAGAAATACTTCAACAGCCGAGACCCTGTAAAACAGAACTCCAAGTAATAGTTTAAATAAGGCACTGAACTGAGCGGTAAAGGCCTGCTCAGGTCAGGAAAAGAACCCGACCCGAACCCGACAGAACCACAAAGGACCCGAGCCTGACCCAGCCCGAGTATCTCCATTTATTCCCACGCCCAAACCGACCCGAGCCTTACCCGACCACCGGAATGTTCACTTTACCTACCTCCCAATTCCGAATCTGCAGGAAGCTGCAGCATGAGCGCAATGACATCATAGAGATGCTCACTTGCTCACTGCGCAGACTCAGAGTTTCCCTCGTTGATGTCCCAGACTCCCAGCTTAGGTTGGCTTTTCAACTTTTGACACTTGTTAAACTCAACTTCCCAGCAGAGCAAAATTTAATACTTACTGTGTGTGTCACACCCGGACCCAGCCTGACCTGGACCCAGCCTGAGCCGAACCTGACCCAACCTGTCTCGAGCCCGAAAACCCGCAAGAGCGACCCGACACGACCCGAACCCGACACAGGTCGCGGGTCCCGTCGGGTTCAGGTCGGGTAGCAGTCCTTTACAGAGCGGAGGTCAGATGAGGATTGAATTAATTTCAATCACTGAATCTAAACAAGAAGCAAAACTGCCAGGAATGGAACACTTTGCTTTGTCTATGAGCTTGTGGCACAACGGTAGCGTGTCTGACTCCAAATCAAAAGGCTGCGTGTTCAAATCACGTCAAGCTCAGTTCTGTTTTACAGCAGCTCAAGTTCCTGGATTTTATATCAGAAGAGAGTTCGTTCTCTTGGCATGTTCGTGCATGGTAGAATTTCAAGATCAACTTTAATAGATTAAAGTCCTGATTTCTGGTTCCATTTCCATGCTCAGTTCTTATTTCACACTGTTTTATATCAGAACAATGTTTCAGGGATGTGATGTGTCCATTGTTTGTACAATCGCTCTGTCACCCACTGTGAGAAATAAAACACAAACCGCACAGCGTGCGGCTCAAACCCATACCTGGCTCTGTCTATAGGCCGCTTAGTTCAGTTGGTTAGGACGCAGTGTTGATAACAACAAGGCTGTGGATTTGATCCCCATGTGCGCTGTCACATGGTCAGTCATTAATTTGACACATTTTTGCAACACTTAAAATCCAACTTTTAGATGCAAACAAGTTTACATAAAGTGTCAGAGGGAACTTATTTTGAATAACATCCATTGCATCTTTGTCACTGGTCTGGAGTAACACAGAATTCTTTCCAATTATCTTCCGTATGCTGATAAACATTGAACTCGTGGTCTGTTCTCGTTAATGGTCACGAGCAGCAAAAACAGACAGAGTGAGTCTGACCGCCCAGAGATGTGGAAAAGGCTTCAGTTTGGGACAAATGCAGCAAATCAAGTGTTCACCCTAACCCGAGAGAGTCAAAAACTGGGGAAAAGGACACAAGGAGATAGAGAATAAGCTAAAGCAGACAATGTAAATATTTCCCATCCTTGATATCACTCGATTCCAATCCAACCTTCAGAGTTGGGTAAATAATTTCAGTGTAAATTGTGCAGCTCAAGAGTCAAAACCAAAGGGCGATGCAGAGTAAAGGAGAACTGCCAAAACCCCAGATTGAACCAGGGATCTTCAGTCTAACACACTCCCAACTGAGCTATTTCAGTCTCACAGGCTTGGGATGATAAGTGGCAAGTAACATTCGCACCACACAAGTGCCAGACAATGACCATCTCCAACAGGAGAGAATCTAACCATCTCCCCTTGACATTCAATAACATTACAATCACTGAATCCCCCGCTATCAACATCATGGAGGTTACCATGGGTAGCCATACAAATAACGTGGCTACAAGAGCAGGTCAGAGTCTTGGAATCCTGAGGTGAGTAATGACAATGCAGCTGTTGGCTCCACCCCAGGGGCTGAATTTGTTCTGTAAATCATGAAGCAGCTTCTCTCAAATCCCAGGTTTATTATTAAATCCTCTTACAAACGCCCCAAAGTGTGATATATTCCTCTCACTCATCCATGACTCCTGACTCCCCAAAGCCTGTCCACCATCTATAAGGCAGAAGTAAAGAGTCTGATGGAATACTCTCCACTTGCCTGGATGGGTGCAATTCCAACTCAAGAATCTCAACATGATCCAGGACAAAGCAGCCCACATGATTGGCACCCCATCTACAAACATTCACTCCCTCCACCATTGACGCACAGTGGCAGTAGTGTGTACCGTCTCCAAGATGCACTGCAGCAATGCACCAAGACTCCTTCGACAGCACCTTCCAAACCTGGAAGGGCAAGGGCAGCAAATGCACGGGATAGCACCATCTGCAAGTTCCCCTCCAAGCCACACACCTTCCTGACTTGGAACTATATCGCCGTTCCTTCACTGTCGCTGTGTCAAAATCCTGGAACTCCCTTCCTCACAGCACTGTGGGTGTACCTACCCCACATGGACCGCAGTGGTTCAAGAAGGAAGCTCACCACCACCTTTTCAAGGGCAATTAAGGATGGGCAGTAAATGCTGGCCCAGCCAGCAACGCCCACATCGCATGAATGAATGAATAAAAAAGTGAAGTATCCCTTGTCTCATTGTTTTGGTAGAAAATATAACCCTGGTGGAATTGCCCCTCCCAATCACACCTCACTTCATGGAACAAAGAAAATGGAGAAAATTTATGGCACAGAATGAGACCATTTAGCAATCGTGTCTGTGCCAGCTGAAAAAGAGCGATCCAGCACAATCCCACTTTCCAGGTCTTGGGAATGGGATCCGAACAGATCTCAGAGCTCACATTATGTGAATGTTCTGTTGAAGTGTTGGTGAGCTGATATACCAGGGGAGATTCACACTGTTAGACACAGTGTGAAATACATTCAAGTATTTATAAAACATTACAACATGTGAGTAATATTCCCAATTGCTTTCTCAGCACTGATGGGTTGTGAAGTGGGAGACAGCCAGAAGTCTCACTGATCCACACTGACCCTGAGCTGAGAATGAAATGAGACAAAGTTCAATCTTCAGCAGCGAGATGCTGCAGAGAGGTAAGAGTCCTGAATCAAGGAGAGACGTTCTCATACTGCTGTTGAATCTCATTTCAAACACTCCTTGAACTCTCTGCCGAGGAATTCAGAGCTGGATAACGCCTGTAAAATCAGCCTAAAAAGGAAATAGAAGACACCCACCGTGGGCTCAAACTCAAAAACTTGAGATTCAGAGTTTCATGCTTTCATCGACTGAGCTCACTGGGCCTGAGACAGTGTCCCCATTCTGTCTGTTATTGGACCGTGCAGCTGTTGGCTCCATCCCAGGGGCTGAATTTGTTCTGTAAACCATGAACCAGCTTCCTCTCAAATCCCAAGTTTATCAATAAATCCTCTTACAAAAGCCCCAAAGTGTGATAAATTCCTCTCACTCATCCAGAATAAAAGTTACATCTTTTGCTGTTTTTACCTTCCAAACATTGACTTCTATTTTACTCAGCATTTATTTCTCTCTCCTTTTTATGTTGTGCATTTCCTAATAAACATTTCATTTCAATTATTTATGAGAGATGAAATGAGCAGAAGAGATTTTCTGCAATGGTACCAGGGGTGTGGGACAGAGCGAGTGGTTCGCATCTGGAATACACTGCCTGAGAGTGTGCTGGAGGCAGATTCAATCATGGTTTTCAAAAGGCAATTGGATAAACACCTGAATAGAGAAAATTTGCAGGGTTACAATGAAAGGGCAGAGGAGTGGAATTAGCTGATCTGCTCTTGCAAAGAGCTGTCATGGACATGATGGACTGAATGGTCTCCATCTGTACTGTAACCATTTGATTCCTTGATTCTAACTCTGTCAAAGTTGTTCTGAACTTGCTCTGCTCCAAGGAGAACAACCCCAGCTTTTCCAGTTTGAAGTTTTGAGGAACCATGGGGAACCCACTGTAAACCTTCCTCCAGACAGAAATACAGCTGTTCACCACCACACTGTGACCCAGCTGTTCACAATATATATCAATGATTCGGATGTGGGGACCAAATGTAGTATTTCCAAGTTCGCAGATGACACAGAACTAGGTGGGAATGTGTGTTGTGAGGAAGATGCAAAGCGGCTTCAAGGGGATTTGGACAGACTTAGTGAGTGGACGAGAAAGTGGCACATGGAATATCATGTGTAAAAATGTGAGGTTGTCCACTTTGGTAGGAGAAACAGATGTGTAGATTATTTCTTAAATGTTAAGAGATTAGAAAGTGTAGATGGACAAAGGGGCCTGGGTGTCCTTGTCAGCAAGTGACTGAAAGCTAACATGCAGGTGCAGCAAGCAATTAGGAAGGCGAATGACATGTTAGACTCTATCGCAAGAGGATTTGAGTACAGGAGTAGTGAAGTCTTGCTTCAATTGTATATAACCTTGGTTGGACTGCACTTTGGAATACTGTGTGCAGTTTTGATCCCCTTACCTTCGGAAGAATATCATTGCCATAGAGGGAGTACAACGAAGGTTCACCAGACTTGTTCCCGGGGTGGCAGGACTGTCCTATGAAGAGAGATTGGGGAAACTGAGCCTGTATTCTCTCGAGTTTCGAAGAATGAGAGGTGATCTCATTGAAACTTACCATATATTTAAAGGGATAGACAGGTAGATGAAGCTATTTCCTCCGGTTGAGGAATCTGGAACCAGGGGACACAATTTCAACATAAGGGGAAAGCTGCTTAGGACAAAGATGAGGAGAAATGTCTTTCCTCAGAGGGTTGTGAATCTTTGGAATTCTCTACCCCAGAGGGCTGTGGAAGCTCAATCATTGAGTATGTTTAAAGCAGAGATTGACAGATTTCTAAATACAAATGACATAGTGCATATGGAGATTGTGTTGGAAAAAGGCATTGAGGTGGACGATCAGTCATCATCATATTGAATGGCGGGGTCGGCTCGATGGGCTGAATGGCCTACTGCTGCTTCTATGTTACTATCAGTCTGTAAACTTCATATGCATGCTGTCATTGTCCCTTTTATTCCATGGGCTTCAGTTTTACTGGCAGTCTAGTATGTGACATCATCAAGAAGATTTTCAATAAGTTAAAAAAGGAGAAATTGTTTCCAGTGGCAAAAGGGTCAGTAACCAGAGGATGTATTTATCAGGTGATTGAGAAAAGAACCAGAGGCGAAATGAGGAATGATTTTTTTATACGGTGATGTGTTGTGATCTGGAATGCACTGTCTGATCAGGACTTGAAAGCAGATTCAGTCGTAACTTTGAAAAGCAATTGGGATAAATACTGGGATGAAAAATGTACAGATTACAGGAAAAAGCTGAGCAGTCGGACTAATTGGATAGCACAACCAAAGAGACAGCACAGACACAATGGACCAAATGGTCTCCTTCTTTGGGTATCAGTCTATGCTTTTATGAACATATTGTTGATACAATTCGCTAAGTTGGAATGGAAGTGAACCCAGATTCCGGGTATTCGAAACACCAGACCCAAACCATTTGAACAAGCCTGTTGTTTAATCTCTGTTTTTCACACCAGCTTCTCCTCGCTCTTTCTGTGTTTCCAGCCTGGTCTGTTCCTCTGACCTTCATTCCTGACACTCTATTGAGAATGGCCAACTCACTGCGCCTCTCACTCACACCGTCACTCCACCCCTTCACCCACTTCGAAACCTCTCTGTTGAACAGCACCTCACATCTGCTCCTCTGCTCCATTAATATAACAGGAAAACATTTTCAAACAGACATTTCCAGACAGTGAACGTTCCAGTAAGACAAGGTAAAGATCAGATTCATTCACTTTAAACACAGAGAGAGCAGCTCTCCCTGTTCATTCTAAGGAGCAGATGTAGTTTCTCTCCCATTCGTCTTAGAGACATGGGCCAGAATTTTATGGGACCGTTGGAGACGGGAATGGAGGCTGGGGAGGGGGAGGGGGTGTATAAAATAGGGATGGAGGACGTCGGAATTTTCTGTCGGCGTCTGACATGGAGGACAGACTTCTCACATCCACTCGGCAAGAAGGCATTTAAAGTAGTTATGAGTCCAATTGTCAGCAATTTTATTTACTGGGTCCAATTGAATTAATCGTGCACGGGAACCACGGGGCTTCAGAGCCTCGCCTGGTTAAAGGAGGTAACTGGGAGGTGGGAGCTGAGTGTTGGCTTCACTGGGAAGCTATCGGGTGAGGCAGCGTCACTTGGCAGCAAGGTTGGGGGGGAAAGGGCATCGGGAAACACTGTCAGGAGTGGGGCCAATGTGCCAGCTCTGCAGGGCGAGCAACACCAGGTTTCCATTGGGGCAGTGCCACCTCATTGAGGGTGACAAGTGAGGTAAATGTTGCCGGGTGTTGTTTACTGTGAAGGCCTTACACTCAGGGAGGGACAACCTGTCATGGGCCTCATTTCCCCTGGATTCGAGGCTCCCATTGAAGAGGAGGAGGAGTAGAGAGGGAGGGAGGGAGGCGCAGGCACCAGCAGGGACACCACAGCAGCTTGGGGGCCCACAGGAGGGCCAGCCTCGAACAGGAGGCTGGAGAAGGAGGCGGAGGGATCACGTCAGCCGAGGTTCAACTACCTGCAGATGTCCGAGTGACAGTGTCTCCACAGACTGCGCCTCTCCACGGAGGTTGTCACTGATCTCTCTGCCATGATGGGACTTGGTGGGCACCTGATGCCAGTGTCACTGAAGGTCACCGTGCCACTGAACTTCTACACCAGCAGATCATTGCGGGGATCCACTGGAGATATGTGTGGAATCTCACAGTCTGTACTGAATCAGTGCATCAAGGAGGTCATCAATGTCCTGTTCAGGAGGGCCGGCGACTATGTGCACATTGATCCAAACAGTCAATCTGAGAGGGCTATAGGATTCGGGGCCATCGCTGGATTCCCCCAGGTGTAGGGTGTCATTGACTGCACCCATGTGACATTAAGACTCCCACAGACCAGCCAGCAGCCTTCAACAGGAAGGGCTTCCACTTGCTCAGTGTGTAACTGGTCTGTGACCATCACAAATGGATCCTACAGGTGTGTGCACAAATCCCGGGAAGCAGTCACAACGCCTGCATACCAAGGCAGTCGCTGGTACCAGAACTTTTCCGTGGCCCCATGCGTTTTCTGAGATGGATCCTTGGAGACAAGGGCAACCCAGTAAGAACATGAGTACTGATGCCTGTGAGGAACCCACACAAGAATGCAGAGGAGAGGTACAACACCTCCCACGGGTCAACCCGAACGACCATCTAAGAGGCCATTGGTCTCCTGAAGAGGAGATTCAGGCGCTTAGATTTTTCCCTGTGGAGCCCTTCAGTATGTCCCGGCGAGGGTCTCGTGTATCGTGGTGGTTTGCTGTGCACTGCACAATCTGGCATTACAGAGGGGTGAGGTGTTGACTCGTGAGGATATCATGGAGTGTGATGTCTCCTCTGATGATGAGGATGTGGAGGAGGATGCTGCTCAGGCAGTGCCAGATGAAGGACCTCAGGCACAGCAGGAAAGCCACCATGAGATACACACAAGGGAGACACGAGACACCCTTATACATTCACGTTTCCTTTGAGCCTTACCACCTTCTGGAACCAAGGCAACAAAGAACATTAGAACATTAGAACATCACAGCGCAGTACAGGCCCTTCGGCCCCCGAAGTTGCGCCGACCATCTGACCTGCACTATTCCATTTTCATCCATATGTCTATCCAATGACCACTTAAATGCCCTTAAAGTTGGCGAGTCTACTACCTGTTGCAGGCAGGGCGTTCCACGCCCCTACTACTCTCTGCATAAAGAAACTACCTCTGACATCTGTCCTATATCTTTCACCCCTCAACTTAAAGCTATGTCCCCTCGTGTTTGCCATCATCATCCGAGGAAAAAGACTCTCACTATCCACCCTATCTAACCCTCTGATTATCTTGTATGTCTCTATTAAGTCACCTTTCCTCCTCCTTCTCTCTAACGAAAACAACACCAAGTCCCTCAGCCTTTCCTCGTAAGACCTTCCTACCATACCAGGCAACATCCTCGTAAATCTCCTCTGCACCCTTTCCAAAGCTTCCACATCCTTCCTATAATGCGGTGACCAGAACTGCACACAATACTCAAGGTGCGGCCTCACCAGAGTTTTGTACAGCTGCAGCATGACCTCGTGGCTCCGAAACTCGATCCCCCTACTAATAAAAGCTAACATACCATATGCCTTCTTAACAGCCCTATTAACCTGGGTAGCAACTTTCAGGTATTTATGTACCTGGACACCAAGATCTCTCTGCTCATCTACACTACCAAGAAACTTCCCATTAGCCCAGTACTCTGCATTGCTGTTACTCCTTCCAAAGTGAATCACCTCACACTTCTCCGCATTAAACTCCATGTGCCATCTCTCAGCCCAGCTCTGCAGCCTATCTATGTCCCTCTGTAACCTACAACACCCTTCGACACTATCCACAACTCCACCGACCTTCGTGTCATCCGCAAATTTACTAACCCACCCTTCTACACCCTCATCCAGGTCATTTATAATAATGACAAACAGCAGTGGCCCCAAAACAGAACCTTGCGGTACACCACTAGTAACTAAACTCCAGGATGAACATTTGCCATCAACCACCACCCTGAGCTTTAAGCAGCCCTGTTGTCACCTCTTTCCTTCTACACTACAGCGCCCAGGTACACATCGCACACTGGCAAGGCCGAAGCTTTGTGAACTCAGGGCTTGGTCCCTCACTTCCAGCCCCTTGGGAGGAAGGGTTGAAATGAAGTACCAAAGGGCATCAACAATTGGAAGGAGAAATAGTGAGAGAACATCATTTCTTTATTCCGTGTGACACCAAACACAACCCGATCCATCTGGAATGTACTTTCACCCGTGAACCCCTCAGTGAATCTAGGTGCTCTTCTTAAATCTTTTCCGGGTGTTCCTACCTGCTACTCCCCCTGCTCTGTCAGCTGAGGTGGAGACAGGCTGCTGACCTTGCTGCTCCATGGCTTGGGATGACATTGGCGGCCGTCCTCTGGCTGCCTGAGGCCTGGAGGGCCCTGGCACACTGAGGGCCTCCTGCACAGGTACAGAGAACCCCACTGTCATCGAGGGTGATGGAGGCAGGCACTGGCATCACTGGTGTCACTGGCAGAGGGACTTTGGAGCTGCTGTCCACACCAGGAGCACCCTGAGAGGAGACCCCAGATGTAGCAGCCAGCTGCTCCTCCCCCTTATAAGACACACTTGTACCTCCCTGCTGACCTGAGAGGGACGTGGACCAAGTGGAAAGTTCAGGTGCCTCGTCCCCCCTCTCACCTTGTCACCACTGGATGGAGCTCATGGACAAAGTGATGGAGTGCAGGTCTGCGCACATCTCCGGCGGCCACTGATTGGTCGGCTGGATCTGGCTCTCCATGAGAGTCACTAATGTCTCAATGGAGGAAGCCAGACACACCCCCATCAGAGACAGTGCGGCACCCAAGGCCTGAATGGACTCCTCCATCGTCCGTGCTTGGGTACACATAGCCTCGGGCAACTCTGCCAGATGTTGCCTGACCTCTCACTGCAGCTGCAGCATTTCCCGTGTTGCTGGTGACACCACAGGCACGTCATCAGCCTGGGGCACAGCATGGGCCTGGCCTCCCACAGACCACCAACTGCCAGTGACCTCGGCTGTCACAGCCTCCGCCAGCTGCCCGGGCCTGTCTGTGATGTGCTCATCAGTTTGGATGCCAGAATCTAACAGCGAACGGATACCCACCAACATGAGAGTTTCTGTGCTGGTGGAGGGTGCAGGGGAATGAGGTGATGGTGCACCCCCTGAGGCTCCCTCATCCTCCTCAGACGTGTCCGGCTGTCCCCCAGTCTCTCCAGCTCTTTGCATTTGTCGTTCATCCGGGCCTGCATGTGAAAACAGGGACATTGAAGTGTTAGGGTCTGCCCATCACGACATTCCAACCACCCCTACTGTGCAGCTCCATTGTTGCAGTGGTGAACAGATGAGCAGTGTGGCTCCTTTGCAGCAGATGCTCCCTTGTGCCCCAGGAGATGTTCACTCACTCTCTTGGGTAGGTGCCCCTGTCTCTCCATCAGCTCTGGAGCAGCAGCTTTGCTGCCCGGCCAATTCCATGGCCTCCTCCTCCATCGGGATGAGGACATGGAGATAAGGCATCCACCGACAGTCTTGACACGCTCTTTCCAATTGTGGGATGTCTTCTCCTGCAGCCACTATGATGAACAAAGTTAGTCTCCCAGCGGGGACAAGCCCAACATCTCTGATGGTGATCGTCCAGCAGTTCATGATGTGGACACACATATTTCTCCTGCATGTGGCCCCTCTCGAGGGACTGTGTGAGGTTATACAATGACTGACGTGCGCCTCTCACCGAAATGAAGCCAAGCCTCAGGCAGCATGTCCTGCTGCCCTTCCCCAACACACATGACTGGGTGGTCACTCCCTTTCCACCAAACACTCCCTCTCACTCTGCCACATGCCATGTCCAAAGGGTCCAAAGTGTTTTGAGTTGTCGCCTGATCCGGTCATTGACCCAGTTCCTGTCCTGGATCCATGTTCTGGGGGTGACCCCACGTCGGCTGACCTCACCGACTATCTCCAGCTAGCTTTGCTGGGTCTGGTGGACAGGTCTCCACCTCCCATCACTGGAGAAGAGGATCTTCCACCTTTGTCTTGCCACCTGGAGGCGAATCTGCAGGGAGGCATCTCTAAACCGTGGGACCATGGTCACTGCAGGCTCGCATTCAGCTCCTTACTCAACAGGCAGCAGAGGCAGCAGAACGGTACCTGGGACAGCAGAGGCAGCAGAACGGGTCCTGGGGCATCAGAGGCAGCCGAACGGGTTCTGGGACAGCAGAGTGCTCTCAGGAAGACACTCCTTTAAACCAGGCAGCAGTGAATGCAGGGCTGGCAGTCCTTTAAATGTGGTGCCAGCACCTGCCGTTGTGTCAGATGTTGGTGCCATTGGCACCTCGTTCCCTACCTCTGATCCTTGTTTGCATGGGCCCCAAGCCTCCCCTTCATTAATTGGTCGGCTGCTCCGTGATCGGAGTCGGTCGGCCATATTTCACTCGTGTGGTGACGACACCCGCTTACGGTGTCTCTGCCGAGAGCCACACCGTTAGTTTAAAATTCAGCCCATGGGGTCAAGAGTGGAAAATCTCCCCTCTGATTCTCTCTACTTAAACTGATGGAGACACCAAATTAAAACTGATGAAACCAGGGATTGTATCCTGGTTCTTCAATCTCGTGTTCTCCCAACTGAGCTATTCCATCCTCACTGTGAACTCATCTTCATTGGAGACAAATCTAACTCCAGGCGGAATTTCCTCACGCGTTCATTCCTCACTTCAGGGGAATGGGACCCGACCAGATCGCGGAACTCAGATTATGTTAATGTTCTGCTCTTGATATCCTGTGTTTGAGACACATTTATTCAGGTTCATGGAAAAATTCTTCCATCATCCCTTCTCCCACATTCTCTCTCTCTCATTCATTCTTTATTCCTCACAATCCAGAAAGGGTGAGGAATCAGAGCTCACCTCCAAACCCTCTGCACACAGACCTCTGTCTGTTACCCTGTTTGATCCAAGATCCAAGAGACCAGTCAATAAATTACACTCTTTATAAACACAGAAAGCTGCCTCACAGTGTTGGACACAGAGTTAAATACACTGAAGTCTTTTGAAAAAAGTTCATCTTATGGGTTGTGTAATGATGGAAATATACCTTCTGTAAGTAAATGAAACAGGGAATGGAGCGGTGTGAAACATTTCCAGACCATGTCCAACACGTTTCCACTCATTGTGAAAACCCACCACGGAAAGAGTGGAACAAACAATCATTTGATCACATCATGATTAACATCACTCAGACGCCTGAACCATTAGGTCACTGCAGTTGGCTGCACTGCCAGGAGTTGTGTTGAAGGTGACAGCCATGCGTGTGCAACTGTCAAGGTGGCTGCGCAGTTAAGGTAATGGATGATTCATCCATTATGCTTTGCAAGCATGGGTTCGAATCCCATCCTCATTGTTAGTTTGTGAGCTGTGTAGTGCATTGTTTCTTTTGGGGGACTTTTTGCATAAAGTCAGCCTGGAAACCTGTTCTTGAAAATTTCCAGATGGTGATTCCAGAATTGTTTCTACTTTATTAAAATTGAGACAGACAATTGGAATTCTTCACCCAAATTGGACTGGAATGAAGATCAAATTGGGATCACGAAACGGAGCAAGATTTTCCCTCCCTCCCTTCCTTCCATCTTTACTTTCTCTGAATTTACACAAAGTGAAAGACTAATGGGAAAAGCAAACCGTGAGGGAGCAGAAGCAGAATATTATCCTTTGGCAAGAAATTTATTTTCAAATCTTCTTGATAGATTAAGTGAGTGAGCAATGCTTTGACAGATGGAGTTTAAAATGTGGGGTCATCTCGCACCGACGAAAGATAGATCAGAGGGTTTTTTTGTAAGAGGTGAGATGTTAGAAACTGTGGAGGAGCCGAGACCCGAATACAGAATTACTAAAAGCTAGTGGAATGGTAAAAAAATAATGTAAAAAGCGAACGGAATATGAAGTTTGGAACTCATGTTGCAGTGATATAAAGCTCTGTGCTCCTGAAACGAATGTCCAAGCCCAGATTGTGGGGAATCTGTGGAGAGTGATTTGTTTTTTATTCATTCTTGGATGTGAGTATCGCTGATAAGGCGAGCATTTAATACCCTTGAGAATGTAGTGGTGAGCTGCCGTCTTGAACTGCTGCAGTCCATGTGGTGCAGGAACACTCACACTGCCGTTGGGGAGGGAGTTCCAGGATTGTAACCCAACAACAGTGAAGAAATGGCGATATAGTTCCAAGTCAGGATGGTGAGTGACTTGGAGGGGAACCTGCAGATGGCGATTTCCCATGCATCTGCTGCCCTTGTCCTTCGAGGTGGTAGAGTTTACGGGTTTGAAAGGTGCTGTTGAAGGATACTTGGCGAGTTACTGCAGTGCATATAGAGATGGTACACACTGCAGCCACTGTGTACTGGTGGGGGAGAGAGTGAATGTTTAAGGTGGTGGGTTAGGTGGCGATCAAGTGGGCTGCTTTGTCCTGGATGGTATTGAGCTTCTTGAGTGTTGTTGAGTGGGATGTATTCCATCACACTCCTGACTTGTGCCTTGTAGATGGTGGACAGGTTTCGATGTATCAGGAGGTGAGATACTTGCTGCAGAATTCCTAATCTCTGACCTGCACTTATAGCCGCAGCATAGATGTGACTGGTCCAGTTTAGTATCTGGTCAATGGTAACCCCCAACATATTGATGGTGGGGGATTCAGCGATGATAATGCTTCTGAATATCAAAAGGTAAATTTTTTTCTCTCTCTCATTGGAGATGTTCACTGCTTGGCACTTGTGTGGCCAGAAGGTTGCTTGTCGCTTATCAGCTCAAGCCTGAATATTGTTCAGGTCTTACTGCTTGTAGGCACAGACTGCTTCAACTGAAGAGTTGTGAATCATCACCTAACATTCCCACTTCTGACTTATTTTGAAGGGAAAGTCGTCAAGGAAACAGCTGAGGATGTTTGGGTCTACGACACTACCCTGAGAAACTACTGAGGCAATGTCCTGGGCTGAGATGATTGGCCTCCACGAACCACAACCATCTTGTTTTGTGCGAGGTACAACTCCAGCAAGTGGAGAGTTTTCCCCCTGATTCCCATTGACTTCAATTTTGCTAGGGATCCTTGATGCCACACTCACTCAAGGGCAATCACTCTCACCTCTCCTCTCGAATTCCACTCTTTCGTCTCTGTTTGGACCAAGCTGCAATGAGATCATACGAACATAAGATCAGAAGAACTAATAGCAGGAGTAGGCCATTTGGCCCCTCGAGCTTGCTCCGCCATTCAATAGGATCATGGCTGACCTGATCATGACGTCAACTCCACTTTCCTGCCTGCCCACATAACCCTTGGCTCTCTTGTAGATAAAAATCTTGAAGACATTCAATGACCCTGCCTCCACTGCTCTCTGTGGTAGAGAATTCCAAAGATTAATGACCCCCTGAGAGAAGAAATTCCTTCTTAAATAAAAAACCCCTGAATCTGAAAATGTGTCCCCTAGTTCTAGATTCCACCACGAGGGGAAACATCCTCTCAGCATCTACCCTGTCAAGTCCCCTCAGAATCTTATATGTCTCAAGACATTGACCTCTCATTTTTCTCAGCTCCAGTGAGTATTGGTCCAACCTGCTCAACTTTCCTCATACGACAACCCCTTCATCACTGGAATAAATCTAGTGAACCTTCTCTGAACTGCCTCCAATGCAAGTATATCCCTCCTTAAATAAGGAAACCAAAACTGTACACAGTACTCCAGGTGTGGTTTCACCAGCACCATGACCATTTGTAGCAACACTTCTCTCCTTTAATACTCCATCCCCCTTGCAATAAAGGGTAGCATTAGGGCCCATGGTCTTTGCTGTATCGAGTGCCTTCAGCTGTTTCTTGCCATCATGTGGAGTGAAGCGAATTGGCTGAAAACTGGAAGCTGTGATGCTGGGGTACTCAAGAGGCCGAGATGAATCATCCACTGAGCAATTTCTGACTGAAGATGGTTTCAAATGCTTCAGCTACATCTTTTGCACTGACGTGCTCGGCTCCACCAACATTGAGGATAGGGATGTTTTTGGAGCCTCCTCATCTGGTTCGTTATTTAATTGTCCTCCACCTTTCATGACTGGATACCTAGTTTCTCAGGGCAGTGTCCAAGGCCCAACCATCCTCAGCTGTTACATTTATGGCTTTCTCTTCAACATAAGTCAGAAGTGGGAATGTTCGCTGATGATTCACAACTCCTCAGATACTGAAGCAGTCTGTGCCTGCAAGCAGCAAGACCTGAACAACATTCAGGCTTGAGCTGATAAGTCACAAGCAACATTCTTTGATCGGATCCTGATTGAGATATCCGTGCGTGGAGCGGTGGGATGTATGGAGAGTATTCTGAAGAGGATGTCTGAGCCTGGAAGGCAGAATCTGTGGAGAGTGGTCCTCAAAGGATGTCTGTGCCTGGAGTGTTAGGATCTCCAAAGAGGGTCTCCGAGCCCGTAGTGCTGGGATCTATGGACAGTGATCCTGAAGTGGGTGTCCGAACCTGGAATGGCGGGATCTGTGGAGAGTGATCCTGATGAGTGGGTGTAAACCTGGAATGGAAGCTTTCTGTGGAGGTTCAGGAAGAGGCCATTCATTCCCAGCATTTTATAAAGGTTTAGCATAACTTATATGCTTTTACTCTATGCCTCTATTAATAAAGCCAAGAGTCCTGTTTGCTCTTAGTTACCTTTTCAATCCTTCTAACATTGGTGTACATTGTCTCTCTGCTCCTGCACCAACTTTAGAATTGTAATGTTTCATTTATATGGCCTCTCCTCATACGTCCTTCCAAATTGTATCACTTCACACTTCTCTGTGCAATTTCATCTGTTATGTGAAAGCCGATTTTACCAGATTTTTAAAGTTCCCCTGAAGTGTGTTACTATCACTGGCATAGGACGAAATTCCTGAGCATTCTTTGATGCTGTCTCCATAGACAGAGCAATCATATACGCGAGCTCAAATGTAGGATTTTGTGTGTTTAGTATCTTATTTCACCCACCAATAGAAGCACACATATGTCACGTAAATCTTGTTCACTGCAGTCCCTGCTGCTGTTTGCTGCCTATATTTACAGACTTTAATCTGAACCTCGACACCATGTTCTCTAATATATTCAGGGGGCATCAGCAGAGAAAATGTTCACCAAGCATGGCATTTGCAAGGAAGTGTTTATTTACATCATTATGTCATGAATATAATATACAAATACATTCCATGTGTGAATCATCAAGATGTGTCTCAATAAATGGAACCCCGTTACAATAAATACTGTCACCTTTCAATGTTGAGCGGACAGGTTTGACGGCTTGATGTGTGTGATTCCCTCATTAATGTGTTTGCACAAAGTTCGGGGAAAGACGGAGATATGAATAATTTACAGGGAGATCTTTTAAACATATTACCACATCTCTCACTCACAAAGATCTGCAAACACATGGATTCCAAAAGAACCTGAGTACAAAATCACCTAAAATAAACACAGCCAGAGAGTCTTGCAATAACCTGTAGCTCAGTGAAAGTACATGCTGTTAAGGAAGTGATTCTGTTTCTTCTGTTAAAATATTTTTTGAAGAAGTCATAATCAAACTGAATAAATGTAGGACCAGTTCTTTTTCAAGAGAGCACCAAAAGAGCCAATTTGGCAACTATGTTTACTGTTTGTCACATAATTCAAGTTAAATATAGAACAGAAACCATGGTAACAGGGAGATGTGGTTAGTGAAGTCATTCGCGCCCCTTGATTGGACAAGCTCGGCAGCAGCAGCGTACACCTAAGACAGCAGAAAACTCACAAGCTTTTGGTTGTAGAGTCAGTGTGTTTTACCTGCTGGAGTGAGCAGCTGATAAAGTTAGCCTGAAGAAGTGTCAAGGAAGGAGAGAAGACCACAACCCAGCTTGTTTTCCAGAAAATCTTTAAAAGACCCTGAGAAGTCCACTGAGTTAATTCATCTTGTCGCATGTCTTTGAGGAAGGCCTGCTAAAATTAATTCTCAATGCGTTCTGAAAATAACTGTTCTACAATACCCTAGTGACCTGTCTACCTATACTCAGAAGTTAGACTGTATTCCAATTTTGGAGCAACAGATCTCATCTGATGTTTTCTTCAAAAATGAGCAAGTGAACAGCCCAAGAGGTTTTTTTTTTGTGTTTGTGACATGTTGGAGAAATGTTCTTAGCTTTGCTAATTATTACTTAACTTTGTAGAAGCAGAAAAGCAGGAGACAGCTTGTAGCTAATCTAACCACAACCAACGGTCATAAAATGTAGACAGAGCAGCTAACCACAATCAGACGTTACGGCCAGATATGGTGTCTGAAGTGGGCGTTGAATTAAGGAACTAGCTTGTTATTGTTGAAACTGATGTTTTGCTGACCTCGGACCCTGCATGGTGCACCGTTACGGAGGCAGTCTTGTGGGTGCTTATCTAATTGTGAAACTGTTAGCTCTGCCTCTTTTATACTATATAAGTCCACGGCGATCTGTAGCTTTTTGGGAGTAGCACTGGACCGCCTTTAGGTAAGGTGTTATCCCCCATGATATCATGCAATAAAGTGTTGTTCTCAAGGTCTGAGTCCGGAGAATTTGTTCAACAATTGGGCACAATCTGGATTTTCTCCAACAGTTTGGCATAGTTGGCAGGATCCCTGAGTTCACGGGACCCAAAAGAACCTAGTGAAAAAATAATCAACAGGATCAGGGGTAAGTCAACTTTTCTGCGACCCTGATATCCCAATCACCCAGCCTGAGCCGGAATTAAGAGGACAATTGGGTCCCACGTGAAGGCCAGGAATTAAATGGGCGAAGGGAACAAAGGGGTCAAGGAAGAATTGGCTGAAACCTGATCAGAAAATGTCTAAAATTGAGTAAGTTAAGCTCACACATGGGAAGTGAGTAATTCTGCGAAGGGAAGTTGAAAAGTAGATAAGTGGAAAATCCAATAAATTTAGGAATCTGGCATAGTCGGCTGGACCGAATACCTGAACCCATTGAGTATACGAAGTTAACTCTCACACATGGGAAGTGAGTAAAATATGGTGACAAGATATGGGACAGAGATGACTGGGGCTGTAACTAAATTATCAAATTGACCCAACAGGCACATTTTCGGGGCTCCTGAGTACACCCGCTGATCTGGCCCCAGAGAAAGATGCGGGTGACAAGAGTTGGAGAACGAAAATACCGTTGACCAGAAGAGACAGGGATGAGCCGGTTAGCTGACCTTGAGAATTTAACATTAACTGCGCCTGTTTGTCTCCTTGTGTGTGGTTTTGTCTTTTGTTTGTGTTAATGTTGTTTATTCCATAGAAATTAACTCATAAAATTAGAAGGTTTTGAGAAAGTAGAAGTGAGAGTGGACTCAATGGCTTCCAAGAAGAGAGGGTTGCCCCCGGGGACGAGTAATCCATGTCCTCTGGAGAAAGGTGACCCACGTCCGTTTCCCCCCTCGAAGAAGACGCAGAAGCACCACGGTAAATATGTGTTTTAAATATAGGTATGTTTTAGAGTAAAACAAGTAACTGTGTCTTTGATTCGACTGTGAGAAAGCTTCCGCGAATGAATTGAATATCTGGATTTTACAGTTTGTGTTCTGTAGAACTGACTGTCTTTAACTCTTTGTTGTCTGGCTTCAATGTGAAAAGCATGAGTCGATTAAGTTGTTTGGAATTGAATGAGTGTGAAAAGTGATTGTTGAGTGTGTTCATTTCGATTTAAGATTGTGCACCCAGGAATGGGATATAAAATTGAATTATATTTAAAGTTAAAGTTTTATTTTTAGTTGTTTTTGCAACTGTGAAAAGGCAATGAACAATTTTCTGAGGGATAAGCTTCAGCCTTGAAGGTCTGAAGATGTCCGGCAGAAATTTAATTTGGGGTTTGGAACATTGTTTTAATTGGAAACTTTGCTATTGTTTTATTTTACAGTCTAAATTTGAAGACATGTTTTATTGACTGTTATATTGTTTTAAGGGAGAGATAAATAAACAAAGGAGATATCGGAAAGATTCTGTCTGTTTAAAAAGCTGGTGTTAAATCTTTTGTTGTAAGAATGTTAAATAACTTTTTCTTTAGTTTTTGGTTTTATTACAGGCTGGCACCTGAAGAAAGAGCAAGAAAAATGACGTAATTTACCTATCTTTTAAAATAAGCACGTGCTATTCTGTTCTGTTGTGTGTAGGTAATAAGTATTATAAGTTAATAAGTCTGAATTGAATTAATACTGTTAAGGTTAATTGACCTGTTTAAGTTGAAGAACTGGAAATTTCATTTGTTGCAACAATGAACTTTCAAGTTTATTATGTCATGTTTGGAGGAGTCTTAAGTTCCGGACGTGGGACTCACTCATATAACATCGGCAGTTTTGATTTTTTTTTTAAATATTTATTGCAGTGAATTGGAATTTGGAAACAATTGGCATTTAATCTAACAATGCTGTCTTTCCTGATGGAGATGCTTTCCTTTGAAGTTGAAAATGTTACATATGATTTTGTTGTTTATAAACCCTAAGGATACCAAAAGGATTGAAAAAAAATTAAAATGGATAGTTCTTTTTGATCAAAAAAAAAATTCGCAAAGTGACGCAGCTGAGAATGTTTTGCTCCGCCCCCTTGGAGACAAACAAAGAACTTAACCCGCTGCAGTTTTTGCATTGCTGAGAGTCAAATTTATACATATTGGACATTGCCAAATTTTACATTTCTAAGTTAACAGATAGAATTGGACAAATTAACCCATTGGGCTCAGGGGCAGAGCCACAATGAATTCTTTTTAAGCAGGTGACGGCAGGTTCCAAGGCCACATGAGAACTGATGCCACAACAAGAGATCCAGCAGCTTTGAGAATTTAAAACTTAATTGCAGACATCAAATATCATAGCATCTTTATCAATGAGACAAAATGCTTGAGAAGGAAAGATAGTTGCAAACACTTCTGTCCTTAATGTACAAAAAGTACAACCAAGTCTGGGCAAAAGAAATTGGAATCAATAAGCAAAATTTAATTGATATGAGTGGTTATTTAAAGCACTCAAAGGGATATCTATCTGATATTTAAGAGGACAATCAAAGTTTTAGAAAATAACAAAATCAGTGGTTGAACATTAGCAATGGGTTATGG
Source organism: Heterodontus francisci (assembly GCF_036365525.1). Classification (NCBI taxonomy): domain Eukaryota; kingdom Metazoa; phylum Chordata; class Chondrichthyes; order Heterodontiformes; family Heterodontidae; genus Heterodontus; species Heterodontus francisci. Next base: position 81,757 of record NW_027140327.1, read on the forward strand.
TCCATACAGTTGGCACAAGAGTGTGAATATAAATTTGCGTTTATGTTCAAGGGACAACAGTACATCTGGACGTGTCTCTCCCAGGGATTTTATAATAATCCATCGATATTCCACCTTCCTTCAGAAGGTCAGAGTGAAAGTTAGGCTGAAAATGGCACCGATAATGAAGGAAAAGGTTTCTTATTTGGGAATAGTAATAACACAGGAAAAGCATGAGACAGAGCAAAAGTGAGTGCAGCCAATCCTCGAACTCCCCCTAGCGCAAGATATTAAAGCTCTAAGATAAAAAAAGGACAGTTCCTATTTCAGGTCGTGAGATTAAACAGACAAGAAGCACCAACCCCACGGTTAACCCCACATCCGAATTACCGACGAGTAAGGTTACGACCCAACAGCCACAAGTGACTGGTCTCCCTTGCCTTGCATTGACTACAGGACCAGAAAATGGACTTGCGATAATAAAAAACGAATAAAATTGTATATGATATTGTAAAGCTTGAGTTGGTAACGGTAATATTGATTTTCTCAGACATCCAGCTACCTGACTGGTGCCCTGAGAAGACCCGAGAGTTGTACAAGATATTACTGTGACAATTGTTGAGACAGGAATTTGGTAATGAGAAAATGATAAGGGGAAAAGATTACATAAAATACAATGATATTTTACCCTATGTTGTGGAAATTGGAAAAGAGGTAATTGGAACAACATTGTCCATTGTCTGAGTGTAGTCTGGAAAACCAGGTGATCATATGTCCTGATCCTATAGATAAATTGGCAGAATCAAAATGTGGATTTAATGCCACTGTAAATTGCATCAGGGAGGCTGGGAAAGCATTGTCAGGACTATATGGGAAAGGGGAGATATTGCTTAACCACCACAGTGAAGGAGTACCAGTATGGACAGAAACGGACTTGTCCGGTGAGCAACAGTACATTTTGGTTCAACCCACAAATACCAACCCGAGTAGGGAAAATGGAGTTGGTAGAGATACATAAACAAAAGACAGAAACGATAACTGTGACAGAAAGTATTAAGGAGGATTTGACATATTACCTCCGGGACGATGAATATACGATTCAACCATTGCCCACACACTTGGGTAAAGATAGACAGCAGCTAGAAGCCATTGCAAGCTGGAACAACAGTCGAAGATGCTACAAGTTGTGATTGACAAGATAAATGATTCTACCTTGCAGGAGGACTTCTGGAACTGGGGTCAGACGTGCAGATACACCCCTGGTTTAGAATCATCTCCCATGTCCTGATAGTGGTTTTGGGTATCATGGTGTTAGATGTGACATACTTAATTTGGCAACTTAAGAAATTAATTAGGCGATGCAAGAGGATGTATAAACACAGGTTGGACAGCTACCCGAAAAGCAATTAGTGTTCGAACTTGCTCTGTCAAAGGAGGGACAATTAGTTATGCCGTAAAAGGGTAATTGTTTAACCTTTTCATATATACTTAAAGTGAGCAAATGAATGATCAATGTACTTTATGAAATTGTATTATGTTTATACAATCGATAATGTAACAGTGATGTTTAAATGAATTTGTAATTGTACAAGTGTACCACCCTTTTATTTTGTAAGCAAGTATTTGAAGCCCCTGCAAAACTTATGCCTTTACAGAGTTCCCGCTGCCCCCTTGTGATATAAGCAGGCAACGTATGGAGTGCGACCCCTCCGGGTGTTGAAGGCTGCTTCTAGACAAATAGAGACCATTCAAGGCACCTAGGTGGGATCAAGGGAAGGATTCTTAAAAGGGTTGTAGAAGAGTCAAGAGGGGACTGTGAGAACGGAATTTTAGAATTTTAAGAACAGAATATTATGGGGACATTTAAGATGAGATTAATCAATCATGTATTGCTAGCTTGGCCTTGCGGCTGCTACAGCGCAATGGCAGAAAAAGATATTATGCTTCAATGATTACTTTAAGCCCCTGCCTCTCCCTCGACTCATGATGATGCTGTATTATCATGGTATGATAAAAGGAGGGATTGTTGGAGAAATTTTCTTAGCTTTGCTAATTATTACTTAACTTTGTAGAAGCAGAAAAGCAGGAGACAGCTTGTAGCTAATCTAACCACAACCAACGGTCATAAAATGTAGACAGAGCAGCTAACCACAATCAGACGTTACGGCCAGACGTGGTGTCTGGAGTGGGCATTGAATTAAGGAACTAGCTTGTTATTGGTGAAACTGATGTTTTGCTGACCTCGGACCCTGCATGGTGCACCGTTACGGAGGCAGTCTTGTGGGTGCTTATCTAATTGTGAAACTGTTAGCTCTGCCTCTTTTATACTATATAAGTCCACGGCGATCTGTAGCTTTTTGGGAGTAGCACTGGACCGCCTTTAGGTAAGGTGTTATCCCCCATGATATCATGCAATAAAGTGTTTGATTCTCAAGGTCTGTGTCCGGAGAATTTGTTCAACAATTGGGCGCAATCTGGATTTTCTGCAACAAAACAAAATTAATTTTTTTTTTAAAATCCCTATTATCTTTTCAGTTAACCGGTGTATGTGTGTGTGCATGTGGCTCGAAGATTTTTAAAAATGACTTTAAAAGTAAAGGTGAAAAGGGAACTTATAAAATTTCCACCTGTGTGTTTATGCTTTACTTCATGACTAGTTAAAACTTGTTCTACAATAAATGAATCATTTTGTTGTTCATTTAAGAAACCTTGTTCATTAAAGAAACCAGAGCTGGCGGGCAGCCAAAAAGACAGAGCTAAATTGTGGCGAGTCAAAGAGACTTAGTAGTTGGGAGGAAAAAAGACAGAGGCGCAAGGGGAGAGCCAGCGGTGCAACAGCCCCGACAAACAAATTTCTCTACAGCACCTGTGGAAGAGCCTGTCACTCCAGAATTGGCCTTTATAGCCACTCCAGGCGCTGCTTCACAAACCACTGACCACCTCCAGGCGCGTATCCATTGTTCTCGAGATAAGGAGGCCCAAAAGAAAAAGAAAGAAGACTTAAAACGTGTTCTACAATAAATGAATCATTTTGGTGTTCATTAAAGAAACCTGGTCAGTGTCTTCTATTCTGGGAAAAATAGAGTATATGATTGACTGTTTCAGGAAGTGGGAAAAGTTAAAATAGATGTTGTGACCTGTGGAGAAGTGGGATGAGAATAAAGAGAGCCCTCCTCTGCCCTGAGTTGTCACAGCATTTGTGATCTGCCTCTTCAGCATTGTTGGCTCGAGTGTTTGTATAATAATTAGAAAATCTTGGATTCATATCCTTGCTTCAAAAGTTTAGCTATCAATCGTTTACATCTGTTTTCTTGAGAACTTTAACTTTTCTTATGAATTTTATTCACACAAGAAAACAGCTCAGTGGTTGCATTTGTGAAGGATGTGAGTTTGGAATGGCTGTTCCTCCTTGTACAAATGTTCAGTGCTAATATTTGAATGGCAACTCAATCCCCTACAATTTCTTTGAGCGCAATGTGTTTGCAGTTGCATTTAAACTGGAAAACAGCTCAACGTTAATGTCACTGAAGGAAAGTGTGACCGTGTTGCATGTTTCAGAGTGTTTGTGCCGTTTTGTGTCTTTTTTAACCAAGACTATAACACGACGCAAAGGGGAGGGTTGATCCGAGGTTCAGAATATATTTGTCAGACAGGAGCAAGAAAAATCAAAAGGAACCAAATCAAAAAACCCAGTCCCCAGATTTGAGACCTGACTCTTCCCTTCCCTTCCACGACTTCTCTGTCTCCATCTCTGGGGATAGGTTGTCTACCAATATCCATTATAAGCCCACCGACTCCCACAGCTACCTTGACTACACTTCTTCACACTTTACCTCCTGCAAGGACTCCATTCCATTCTCCCAGTTTCTCCGTCTCCGACGCATCTGCTCTGATGATGCTACCTTCCATGACGGTGCTTCTGATATGACCTCCTGTTTCCTCAACCGAGGATTTCCCCCCACAGTGGTTGACAGGGCCCTCAACCATGTCCGACCCATTCCCCGCACCTCTACCCTCACCGCTTCCCCTCCCTCCCAGAACCATGACAGGGTTCCCCTTGTCCTCACTTTTCATCCCACCAGCCTCCATATCCAAAGCATCATCCTCCGCCATTTTCGCTACCTCCAGTGTGATGCCACTACCAGTCGCATCTTCCCCTCCCTTCCCCTGTCAGCATTCCGAAGGGATCGTTCCCTCCGCGACACCCTGGCCCACTCCTCCATTACCCCCACCACCTCGTCCCCGTCCCATGGCACCTTCCCCTGCAATCGCAGGAGGTGTAATACCTGCCCATTTACCTCCTCTCTCCTCACTATCCCAGGCCCCAAACACTCCTTTCAGGTGAAGCAGTGATTTACTTGTACTTCTTTCGATGTAGTATACTGTATTCGCTGCTCACAGTGTGGTCTCCTCTATATTGGGGAGACCAAGCGCAGACTGGGTGACCGTTTTGCGGAACACCTCCGCTCAGTCCGCAAGCAGGACTTTGAGCTTCCGGTTTCTTGCCATTTCAACGCTCCCCTCTGCTCTCATGCTCACATCTCTGTCCTGGGATTGCTGCAGTGTTCCAGTGAACATCAACGCAAGCTTGAGGAACAGCATCTCATCTACCGATTAGGCACACTACAGCCTGCCGGACTGAACATTGAGTTCAATAATTTCAGAGCATGACAGCCCCCCATTTTACTTCCATTTTTAGTTATTTTTTCTTCCTTTTTTTTACATTCTTTTTTGCATTTTTTACTATCTTTTTTTGCATTTATTTCATTTCATCTTAGTTTGTTCAGTTTGCTGACCCACTGTTTTTTTCAGGTTTTTTGTCAGGTTTGCACTTGTATTCAGTGTATTCACACCTAATCTGAACTAATGCTTTGTCTTTCAACACACCATTAACATATTGTTTGCCTTTGCTCCATGACCTTTTGGTCAGCTATGTGGCCTGGTCCAATCTACACCTTCTCCTTTGTTATCTCTTGCCCCACCCCCACCTCACTTGCTTATAATCTGTGACTTTTCTAACATTTGTCAGTTCCGAAGAAGGGTCACTGAACCGAAACGTTAACTCTGCTTCTCTTTCCACAGATGTTGCCAGACCTGCTGAGTGATTCCAGCATTTCTTGTTTTTGTTTGAGAATCTGTAGATCCGCTTTGGGAAAGTGAATTAGAGCAGAATGAAGGGTGAACTGTCCGACTGCCCAGAAGAGATGAAGACACAGCTCAGTCAGCATGTTCCCCTGGTTTATGATGCTGGAACATTCCTCACACAGAAATTATTCAATCAATACTCATCTGCCAAGTCGGTCTGAGGCTGTGCCTCTCTGATCACGTGGAGTTAAAGCAATTCTTCCAGTCAGTTAGTTCAGTTGTCATTTCCTGAGAAATTCGGTCATCATGACTTCATCAGTGACCTAATGGTTCAGGTGTCTGAGTGATGTTAATCATGATGTGATGATATGATTGTATGATCCAGTCTTTCCGTGGTGGGTTTTCACACTGAGTAGAAACGTGTTGGACATGGTCTGGAAATGTTTCACACCGCTCCATTCCCAACAGGCCATGACCTGATGTGATGGAAATTTCATTTACTTACAGAAGCTACATTTCCATCATTGCACATCTGGCTGCACAGCCAGGATCTGTATTGTCCAAACAGCTGACACTGTGGTCGAGAAGTTAAGACGGTGGCGTGCTAATGCATTTTGCTTTGCATGTGTGGGTTCGGATCCCAATTTTGTCATTAGTTTATGAAGTGTCTAGTACATTGTTGTGAGGGAGCTTTTGTGGAAAGTTGGCCTGGAAACATGTTCTTGTCAGTATCTCGCTGGTGATTCCAGAATTGTTTATACTTTATTAAAATTGAGACAGACAATCGGAATTCTTCACCCTAATTGGACTGGAATGAAGATCAAATAGGGATCACGAAAAGGAGGAAGATTTTTCCCTCCCTCCTTCCTTACATCTTTACTTTCTCTGGATTTACACCAAATGAAAGACTATCGGGAAAAGCAAACGGCGAGGGAGCAGAAGCAGAACATTATCCTTTGGCAAGAAATTTATTTTCAGATCTTCTTGATAGATTACGTGAGTGAGAAATGCTTTGGCAGATGGAGTTTAAAATGAGGGGTCATCCAGGACCTACGAAAGATAGATCAGAGTGTTTTTTATAAGTGGTGAGATGTTAGAAACTGGACAAGCAGAGACCCGAGTGCTGAATCACCAAACGCGAGTGGACTGGTAGAAAATAATGTGAAAGGCTAATGGAATCTGAAGATTGGAACTCATGTTGTAGTTATATAAAGCTCTGTGCTCCTGAAGTAAATTTCCAAGCCTGAATTGTGGGGTATCTGTGGAGAATGATTTGTTTTTTATTCATTCTTGGGTGTGAGTATCGCTGGCAAGGCTGGCATTTATTGCCCATCCCTAATTGCCCTTGAGAATGTGGTGCGGAGCTGCCTTCTTGAACTGCTGCAGTCAATGTGGTGTAGGAACACCCACAGTGCTATTGCGGAGGGAGTTCCAGGATTTTGACCCAGCAACAGTGAAGAAATGGTGATATAGTTCCAAGTCATGATGGTGAGTGACTTGGAGGTGAACCTGCAGGTGGTGGTGTTCCCATGCATCTGCTGCCCTTCTCCTTCGAGGTGGCCGTGATCACGGGTTTGGATGGTGCTGTTGAACGTTACTTAGCGAGTTACTGCAGTGCATCTTGTAGGTGGTACACACTGCTGCCACTGTGCTCTGGTGGTCGAGGGTGTGAATGTTTAAAGTGGTGGGTGAGGTACCGATGAAGTCGACTGCTTTGTCCTGGGTGGTATTGATCTTTGTATGTGTTTTTGGAGCTGCAGCTGTCCAGAAAGGTGGAGAGTATTCCATCACACTCCTGCCTTGTGCCTTGTAGACCATGGGCAGGCTTTGGCATGTCAGGAGGTGAGATACTTGCTGCAGAATTCCCAATTTCTGATCTATGCTAAAAGCCGCAGCATAGATGTGACTGGTCCAGTTTAGTTTCTGGTCAATGGTAACCCCCAAGATGTTGATGGTGAGGGATTCAGTGATGATAATGCTGCTGAGTATTAAAAGGTAGATGGTTTGATTCTCTCTCATTGGAGATGTTCACTGCGTGGCACTTTTGTGGCAAGCAAGTCGCTTGTCACTTATCAGCTCAAGCCTGAATGTTGTTCAGATCTCGCTGCTTGCAGACATGGACTGCTTCAGTATCTGAGGAGTTGTGAATCATCACCTAACGTTCCCACTTCTGACTTAAGTTGAAGGGAAACTCATTAATGAAAGAGCTGAGGATGGTTGAGCCTAGGACACTACCCTGAGAAACTCCTGAGGCAATGTCCTGGATTGAGATGATCGGCCTCCACCAACCATAATCATCTTGCTTTGTGCTCGGTATGACTCCAACAAGTGGACAGTTTTCCCCTGATTCCCATTGATTTCAATTTTGCTAGGGATCCTTGATGCCACACTCACTCAAGGGTAATTACTCTCACCTCTCCTCTGGAATTCCACTCTTTTGTCTCTATTTGGAACAAGCTGCAATGAGATCATAAGAACAGAAAAAGTAGCAGGAGTAGGCCATTTGGCCCCTCGAGCCTTCTCCGCCATTCAATAGGATCATGGCTGATCTGATCCTGGCATCAACCCCACTTTCTTGCCTGCCCCCCATAACCCTTGACTTCTTTGGAAATAAAAATCCAAAGATGAACGACTGTCTGAGAGAAGAAATTCCTCCTCATTTCCTTCTTAAATGGAAAATCGCTAATTCTGAAACTGTGTCCCCGAGTTCCAGATTCCACCACAAGGGGAAACATCCTCTCAGCATCTACACTGTCAAGAGCCTTCAGAATCTTATACGTCTCAATACGGTCACCTCTCATGTTTCTAAACTTCAATCAGTATAGGTCCAACCTGCTCAATCGTCCTCATAAGACAACTCCTTCATCACAGGAATAAATCCAGTGAACCTTCTCTGAACTTTTTTTTTATTTCCAAAATGTATTTTATTCGTTAAAAAACTATAAAAAGATACATTACAAAACAGTTCAAAAACAGCACCAAGTCAACAATAAAAAGATTGCAAAGGAGATCAGTTTCCTTCAGTACAGGAATGAATTGCCTCACAACCCTTCCATTTCATTTTACCTGCCAAGTACTTTTTGCAGCAACTAAATATTTTCTGGAATAAATACAAGAAATGCTGGAATCACTCAGCAGGTCTGGCAGCATCTGTGGAAAGAGAAGCAGAGTTAACGTTTTGGGTCAGTGACCCTTCTTTGGAACTGACAAATATAAAAAATGTCGCGGGTTATCAGCAAGTGAGGTGTGGGTGGGGCAAGAGATAACAAAGGAGAAGGTGCAGGTTGGACAAGGCCACATAGCTGACCAAAAGGTCATGGAGCAAAGGCAAACAATATGTTAATGATGTGTTGAAAGACAAAGCATTATTACGGAATAGGTGTTAACGGACTGAATATTGAACAGCAGCAAGTGCAAACCTGAAAAAAAACAGTGGGTAAGCAAACTGAATAAACTAAGATGAAATGAAATAAATGCAATATAAAAGGTTGTAAAAAATGTAAAAAAGCAAAAAAGAAGAAAAAAGAAAAAACAACTAAAAATGAAAGTAAAATGGGGGGCTGCCATGCTCTGAAATTATTGAACTCAATGTTCAGTCCGGCAGGCTGTCGTGTGCCTAATCGGTAGATGAGATGCTGTTCCTCGAGCTTGCGTTGATGTTCACTGGAAAACTGCAGCAATCCCAGGACAGAGATGTGAGCATGAGAGCAGGGGGGAGTGTTGAAATGGTCCTGCTGGCGGACCCAGCGGAGGTGTTCCGCAAAACGGTCACCCAGTCTGCGCTTGGTCTCCCCAATATAGAGGAGACCACATTGTGAGCAGCGAATACAGTATACTACATCAAAAGAAGTACAAGTAAATCTCTGCTTCACCTGAAAGGAGTGTTTGGGCCCTGGGATAGTGAGGAGAGAGGAGGTAAATGGGCAGGTATTACACCTCCTGCGATTGCAGGGGAAGGTGCCCTGGGACGGGGACGAGGTGGTGGGGGTAATGGAGGAGTGGACCAGGGTGTCGCGGAGGGAACGATCCCTTCGGAATGCTGACAGTGGAAGGGAGGGGAAGATGCGACTGGTAGTGGCATCACGCTGGAGGTGGCGAAAATGGCGGAGGATGATCCTTTGGATATGGAGGCTGGTGGGATGAAAAGTGAGGACAAGGGGAACCCTGTCACGGTTCTGGGAGGGAGGGGAAGGGGTGAGGGTAGAGGTGCGGGGAATGGGTCGGACACGTTTGAGGGCCCTGTCAACCACAGTGGGGGGAAATCCTCGGTTGAGGAAAAAGGAGGACATATCAGAAGCACCGTCATGGAAGGTAGCATTATCAGAGCAGATGCGTCGGAGACGGAGAAACTGGGAGAATGGAATGGAGTCCTTACAGGAGGTAGGGTGTGAAGAAGTGTAGTCGAGGTAGCTGTGGGAGTCGGTGGGCTTATAATGGATATTGGTAGACAACCTATCCCCAGAGATGGAGACAGAGAAGTCGAGGAAGGGAAGGGAAGTGTCAGAGATGGACCACGTATGGGTGAGAGAAGAGTGGAAATTGGAAGCAAAGTTGATAAGGTTTTCCAGTTCGGGGCGGGAGCAGGAAACGGCACCGATACAGTCATCAATGTACCGGAAAAAGAGTTGGGGGAGGGGGCCTGAGTAGGGCTGGAACAAAGAATGCTCGACATATCCCACAAAAAGACAGGCATAACTAGGACCCATGCGGGTACCCATAGCGACCACCTTTTACTTGAAGGAAGTGCGTGGAGTTGAAGGAGAAGTTGTTCAATGTGAGAACAAGTTCAGCCAGGCGGAGGAGGGTGGTGGTGGATGGGGACTGGTTGGGCCTCTGTTCCAGGAAGACGCGGAGAGCCCTCAAACCATCCTGGCGGGGGATGGAGGTGCAGAGTGATTGGACGTCCATAGTAAAGAGGAGGCGGTTGGGACCAGGAAACTGGAAATTGTCAAAATGACGTAAGGCGTCAGAAGAGTCACGGATGTAGGTGGGAAGAGACTGGACCAGCGGAGAAAAGATAGAGTCAAGATAGGAAGAAATAAGTTCAGTGGGGCAGGAGCAGGCTGACACAATGGGTCTGCCAGGACATACCCGTTTGCGGATTGTGGGAAGGAGGTAGAAGTGGGCTGTCCGGGGTTGCGGGACTATGAGGTTGGAAGCTGCAGAGGGAAGATCTCCAGAGGAGATGAGGTCAGTGACAGTCCTTTGGACGATGGCTTGATTTTCGGCGATGGGGTCATGGTCCAGAGGGAGGTAGGAAGAAGTGTCTGTGAGTTGGCGCTGAGCCTCTGCAAGGTAGAGGTCGGTACGCCATACAACAACAGCACCACCCTTGTCTGCAGGTTTGATGACCATGTCGGGGTTAGACCTGAGAGAATGGAGTACCTCAAGATCAGAGGGGGACAGGTTAGAGTGAGTGAGGGGGGCAAAGAAATTGAGATGACAAATGTCTAGCCGACAGTTTTCAATGAAGAGATCAAGAGTGGGTAAGTGGCCAGGGGGAGGGGTCCAGGTAGAGGGAGAATGCTGGAGGCGGGTGAATGGGTCTGCTGGTCGGGAGGAGGACTCCTGGTCAAAGAAGTGAGCCTGGAGGCGGAGAAATATTTTCTGGATACAGCCTGAGGGGATTTCCATGGATCCAGTCTCTCACTTCACCTTGGTGGGGGTACCTTACACAGTGGTCTTCCCCAGGGAACTTTTGCAGCGGCTGCCCCAAGCTGTAGTGCGTCCCTCAGCACGTAGTCTTGGACCTTGGAATGTGCCAGTCTGCAACATTAGGTCGTGGACAACTCTTTGCGCTGGAAGACCAGCAAGTTTCGGGCAGACCAAAGGGCGTCTTTCACCGAATTGATAGTCCTTCAGCAGCAGTTGATGTTTATCTCTGTGTGCATCCCTGAGAACAGCCTGGAGAGCACAGACTCCTGTGTTACACAGCTGCTTGGGATCAACCGCGATAAAAAACACTGCATCTTTTTCTACACCTGCTTTGCAAAGACAGACAGGGCAGTCCTCTCTCCTCTGTCTTGTTTGTTTGCTGTATTGAACCCTTTGCTGAGTCTATTAGGAAGGATGCAAGCATAAGGAGGGGGCTTACAATCCGAGGCAGTGGAGTCACTCAGGTTAAAACTTCCCTGTACCTGGATGACGTCGCCGTCTTTTGCTCAGATCCGCTGTCCGTTCGCAGACTGATCAGCATCTGCGACCAGTTCGAACTCACCTCGGGAGCCAAAATTAACCACGGCAAGTGCGAGTCCATGTTCTTTGGGAACTGGGCTGACCGAACCTTTGTCCCCTTCACCATCAGGTCAGACTACTTGAAGGTGCTGGGGAAATGGTTCGGAAGGACCGGGGCGTGCACCAAAACCTGGAAGTAGCGAGTAGCCAGGATAAACCATAAGCTGAGCATGTGGGAGCAGCGATCTCTCTCCATTGTGGGTAAGAACCTGGTCATCAGGTGCGAGGCGCGCACGTTGCTGTACGTGGTGCAGGTCTGGCCCGAACGCCACTTCTGCGCTGTGGCGATCACCCGAGCCATTTTCCGCTTCATATGGGGTTCCAAAATGGACCAGGTCTGGAGGGACACGATGTTCAAACATGTTATACTCCAGCTTCCAAAAGTTTGCCTGGATCCGAGAGGCCGTGGCGGAATGTAAACTGAGCATCGATGAGCAGATTATTGCTAAATGCGTGGTGATTGATAGCACTGTTAATGACATCTTCCATCACTTTGCTGATGATTGATAGTGGACTGATGGGGCGGTAATTGGTCAGATTGGATTTGTCCTGCTTTTTTTTTATGGACAGGACACACCTGGGCAATTTTCCACATTGTCGATTAGCTGTTTGTGTTGTAGCTCAAAAAAAAATTATCTTAATAAATTATCGGCTGGAAGCACGTTTGTCATCGGGTTGAATAATTTCTGTGTGAGGAATGTTTCAGCATCATAAACCAGGGGAACGTGCTGACTGAGCTGTGTCCTCATCTCTTCTGGGCAGTCGGACAGTTCACCCTTCATTCTGCTCTGATTCACTTTCCCAAAGCGGATCTACAGATTCTCACATCTGGAGACTGGGTGTTCTTGTTAGGTTCCTTTTGATTTTTCTTGCTCCTGAATGATAATATATGCCAACCTTGGATCAACCTTGCGTTGTGTCCCAGTCTTGGTTAAGAGCGACACATAACGGCACCAACATTCTGAAACAAACAACACAGTCACACTTTCCTTCAGTGAGATTAATGTTGAGGCGGTTTCCATGTCGAATGCAATTGTGAACAAATTTCTCACGAAGAAATTGTGGGTGATTTGAGTATTTGCACTGAATTTCTGTGCAAGGAGGGGCAGTTTCAAACAGCCATTCCAAAATCACTTCCTTCACAAAGACAAAGACTGTGCTGTCTTAACGTGTCACTCAACTTCACAAACAAATTTGAACTCGAAGTTCAGGAGAACACAGAGTGGTGAATGATTGATAGTGTCATCTTTGGATGAGAAAAGATACTAAACATACAAAATCCAACATTTGAGCTAGCGTGTAAGATTGATCTTTCCATGGAGATGTTCACTGGAACACTGGAACAGGCCCAGGACCGAAATGTTGACATGAGAGCAGGGGGGAGTGTTGAACCGGCAAGGAACCAGAAGCTCGGGGTCATGCTTTCGGACTGAGCAGAGGTGTTTGACATAATCTGCGTTTGGTCTCCCCAATTTGGAGGAGACTACAATGTGAGCAGCGAATACAGTACACTCAATTGAAAGAAGTACAAGTAAATCGCTGCTTCACCTGAAAGGAGTGTTTGGGCTTTAAATAATGAGCAGAGAGGAGGGAAAACGGTAGGTATTATATCTCCTGCGATTGCATGAGAAGGTGCCTTGGGAAGGGGACGAGGTGTCAGGGATAATGGAGGAGTGGACCAAGGTGTCGTGGAGGGAACGATCCCTTCGGAATGCTGACAGGGGAGGGGAAGATGAGGTAGGTGGTGGCATCACGCTGGAGGTGGTGGAAATGTTGGAAGATGATCCTTTGGATATGGAGGCAGGTGGGGTGGAAAGTGGGGACAAGGTGATCCCTGTCGCAGTTCTGGGAGGGAGGGGAAGGGGGAAGGCAGAGGTTGATGGTCCTGTCAACTACACTGGGAGGGGGGCAAGGGATGGGGGTCGAAATCTGGTGATGTTGTTGAATTTAATTTCAAACACTCCTTGAACTCTCTGCCGATGAAGACTGAAAAAGGGAAGAGCAATCACACAACAAGAGTCTCAAATCCAAGACCCTGAGATTAAAAGTCTCATGCTCTACCAACTGAGCTAACAAGGCCTGATACAGTACTTCTGCTCTGATGCAGTAAATCCACTAGCAGAAGCCCCAAAGTGTGAGTAGTTCCTCTCACTCATCAATAATAAAACTGAAATCTTTTTACCTTCCAAATGCTGCCATCTATTTTGTCAGTATTGATTTCTCTCTCCTTTTTATTTAGTTCATGCATTTCTTCAGAATTTCTTTTTTCAATTATATCTGAGGGAAGAAATGAACAGATCTGGCAGCTCAAAACTGGGCATCCATGAGGCACTGTGGGCCATCAGCAGCAGCAGAATTGTATTTAAACACAATATGTTACCTCATGGCCTGGCATATCCCTCACTCTACCATTACCATCAAGCCAAGGGAGCAATAGTGGTTCAATGAATTGTGCAGGAGGGCATGTCAGGAACAGCCCCAAGCAGAGCTAAAAATGAGGTGTCAATCTGGTGAAGCTACAACAGAGGATTACTTGCATGTCATATAGCGGAAGCAGCATGCAATAGACAGAGCTAAGCAATCTCACAATCAACAGATCAGATCAAAGCTCTGCAGTCCTGCCACATCCAGTCCTGAATGGTGGTGGATAATTAAACAATTAACAGGAGTCACAGAGAGTCATAGAGTCGTACAGCACAGAATCAGGCCCTTCGGCCCACCGCGTCCATGCCGACCATAATGCCTATCTATAGTAATCCGACCTGCCTGCATTAATTGCATATCCCTCCATGCCTTGCTCATTCAAGTACCTGTCCAGATGCCTCTTAAATGTGACTACTGTTCCTGCCTCCACCAGACAGCTCATTCCAGATACCCACTATTATTTCTGTGAAAAATTTACCCCTTTGACCCCCTTTAAACCTCCTCCCTCTTAGCTTAAATCTATGCCCTCTAGTTTTAGTCACCCCTACCATGGGAAACAGACTCTTGCTATCGACACTATCTATGCCTCTCATAAAGCGTGACGTAGGAGTGAAGAACGAGTGACCAAAAGGAGGAAAGTGGCAGGGCCTAGAGCTAATGGCTGGAGTGGGGGTTGGGGGGCTGGGAGCGAGTGGCAGGAGAGCTGGGTGATGCGCACAGGGAACAATCGGCCAGGGGAGCAGCGAGGTGGAGAGCGAGCAGCTGAGGAGAAGAAGCGTCAAGGCCGAGGGGGGAGAGCTCCAACCACAAAGTTCCCCCCTTCAGCCGCTTCCTCCAGCTGAGTGAGAGGCTGGATACCCGATGACGCTGTAGCGTGAATGTGCGAAGATGGACCATGGGCAGATATGCGATGATGTTGGTGCTGAGCCATGACATCATCCTGTGCATGTGCCACTTAATCCTGGCAAGATGTAGCTGAGCCTATGCGCAGCTTGGCACAGTCCGATGATGTCAGCAGGCCGCTCCGTTGACAGGAATCACATTGTGTCAGCAGTGCCCACAACCCAGGAAAGAATAAAAAAGAGATTTACCACAATGGTAGCAGGGTGAGGGATTTCAGTTATGTGGAGAAATTGGAGAAGCTGGGGTTGTTCTCCTTGCAGCAGAGAAGATTCAGAAAAGATTTGACACATTTGTTCAAAATCATGGAGGTTTTCAATAGTTTAAATAAGGAGAAACTGTTTACAGTGGTAAAACGGTCAGTAAGCAGAGGACACAGATATCAGGTGATTGGCAGAAGAACCAGAGATGACATCAAGAACCATTTTTTACACAGTAATGTGTTGTGATAAAGAAAGAAAAGACTTGCATTTATATAGCACCTTTCAAGACCACTGGATATATCAAAGCACTTTGTAAACAATGAAATACTTTTGAAGTGTAATCACTGTTGTAATGTCAGAAATGCAGCAGCTAATACCCACAAACAGCAATGTGATAATGACCAACTGATCTGATTGAGGGGCAAATATTGATCACAACACCAGGGAGAATTGCTCTTTACTTGTTTGAAATTGCAGCATGGGATCTTTTACATTCACCCAAACATGCAGACCAAGTATTGGTTTAACATCACATCTGAAAGGCAGCACCTGCAACACCCTGAGTGCTGTATTGGAATGTCAGCTGTGAAATCTGAACCCAGAAGCTTGTGATTTCGAGGTGAGTGTGACCAACTGAGCCACAGCTTTTACCTGAGTCTCAATCCTTCTACCAACAGTTTCTCTCTATCGGGTCTGTCACGACCCCTCATGATTGTGAATACCTCTATCAAATCTCCTCTCTAAGGAGAACAACCCCAGCTTCTCCAATCCATCCACATAACTGAAATCCTAACCACACGTTGCAGAAACGAATTTTTCCTCATGTTCCTTCTGGTTTTGTGAGTCACCTTAAATCTATAATCTTTCGTTACTGATCGTCAGCAGTTAGAAACAGTTCCTCAGTATTTACTCGACCTCAAACCTTCAAGGTAGCTCTGCAAAGTAACTGAAAATCAAGTTGTCAGAAGTGGGATTCAAACACATGCCTCCAGTGAAAGCTGCAACCTGAACAGAGAAGCTGAAACCGCTCAGTCACCTCAACTGTTCAGACCTTTTTGACCTCGTCATCACTTCTGTAATTTGAAAGGTTCACTCAGTTCAGGAACTTGTTCAATGTTACTGGAATGCTCAGTGATTGGGATATTAACTCCCCCGGGTTTTCCTGAGCTTGTTCTCGGTGTATGGGGATGTTTGTCCTGGGCTGTGGAATCTTGCATTAACCCACTGATAGAATCTGTATTCACTGCTTTCCGCTGGTGCTGGGTAAATGCAGAGCGTGGGACCGGAATGTAGCTGCTTGTCCTGGCCTCACTCACTCTGGGAAAGAGTGAATAATTGATGCGTCTGTTTCTGTATCTGAAATGTGACTTCGATCTGATGTTATTAACCGAGGCAGCGCTGCAGGAGGATACGTTAATAATCTCTCACTAATCAACTGCAAACAGTCAGAATGTGTAACTTTGAGCAGCGCTTTCTGCACCGTCAGGGCTGGAAAGTTCAGGGAGGGAGAGACACTGTCAGTATCTGAGTGTGTACAGCACTGTACAGAGAAAGAGCCAATATACCGGGGCTGAGACACAGTGCATCTTTTCACATTTAATCACAATAATATCCACAGTCAGGAGCTGAAAATGATGAAAAACCGAATAGCAAGAGCAAAAATAAGAAAGGTAAGTAATTATAGATTAGCTGATGAGCTTTCACTGTGTTACCTGGTAGTCTACTGATTTATATTCAATGCTCTCTCCACTGTGGCCAGGGAATGATTTCTTCTCAAGTGCTGAATATTAACAAAACTTCTTGCAATTTAAAATCTTTCAAAATTAATTCCATGGAGCTAATGGGGAAAAGTCAAATAACTGCATCTATTATAGGAGAGCTGGTTGGTGATGACGTGGATGTGTCTGCAGTGTGCAGGACCAGACTGTTTCTATCGATTCACAATGAATGTTCCACCCTTTATTTATAACAGTAAAACTGATCGTGGACAATGGCTATTTTGGTTGCAGCAACCTGAAGATTTAACTCATTAACACCCTCCTTTAGGGGAATCTAGAAAGCACAACACCCAGCTCTGTCAGTTAGTGTGTTTGTTTGTTAACCCACAATTTGTTGGTTCAAGCACTTAAAAGGATGAGGCTTTATTAACTTAAACTCTTCTACATCTGCTTTATTACTCTTGCTGTTGATTCTTCAAAGTTAAGGTTAATCAAGACTTTCTTTGTGAAATCCATGCTGACTGTGTTTTATTATATTTTCATTTTCATATGTATTTTCTACTTTTGGGGATTACAGGATATTGTCATTTTTTATTGATTTTATTTTTAATTATTGCATTTATTTCCCATCCCTAATTCCCTCGAGAATGTAGTGGTGAGCTGACTTCCTGAACCACTGCAGTCCATGTGGTGCTGTTAGGAAGGGAGTTCCAGGATTTTGACCCAGCCACAGTGAAGGAACGGTGATATAGTTCCAATTCCAGGATGGTGTGTGGCTCAGAGGGGAACTTGCAGGTGGTGGTGTTCCCATGCATCTGCTGCCCTTGTCCTTCTAGGTGATAGAAGTCACGGGTTTGGAAGGTGCTGTGTAAGGAGGCTTGCTGCGTTGCTGCAGTGCATCTTGTGGATGGTACACGCTGTGTGTTGGTGATGGAGAGAGTGAATATAGTGAATTAGGCGCCAATCAAGTGGGCTGCTTTGTCCTGGATGACGTTGATCTTCTTGAGTGTTGTTGGAGCTGCACCTATCCAGGCAATGGAGAGTATTGCATCACACTCCTGACTTGTGCCTTGTAGATAGGGGACAGGCTTTGGGGAGTCAGGAGGTGAGTTACTCGCCGCAGGATTCCTAGTGTCTGACCTGCTCTTGTAGCCATGATATTTATATGGACACTGCAGTTCAGTTTCTGGTCAATGGTAACCCCCAGGATGTTGATAGTGGGGGATTCAGCAATCGTCATGCTGTTGAATGTCAAGGGGAGAGGGTTAGATTCTCTCTTGTTTCAGAAGGTCATTGCCTGGGACTTGCGTGACTCGAATGTGAAATATCCTTATTGTAGGGTACTGTATTGTACTGTACAGTGACTACACTTGGAAAATCCTTCATTGGCTGTAAAAGGCTTTGCAAAGTCCTGTGGTCGTGAAATGCATGTGTTGCTTTTTCCATTGTTATCAGTGTCATTTTGATCAAAAGATAGGTTTCGTGAGCGCAAAGTTTAAATCAATGTTGATTCAAATAATGTAAAAGCATCTATATTCTTGCACTATACTTAATAATCACCATCATCCCATCCTAGCAGAGTACAATGTATCTGACCCTGAAATTGATTCCACAATCTCAGTCCCTCAGACAATTTCAGCCCAGTTCTGATGAAAGATCACAGATCTGAAACGTTAACTCTGTTTCTCTCTCCACAGATGCTGTCAGACCTGCTGAGTATTTCCAGCATTTTCAAGAGTCTCGATTTAATGAATAGGAAACTTGTTTCAGATCAGATTGGGAGACAGTGTGAAACCACTCCATTGTACTCATGTCTGAGATTCTGAGGACAGTTGGCTGTTAGTGGAAGACATCATTAATTAAATGTACCTAGCAACAGCTCAGACCATTTATTATTTTACAAGGTGGTGTGATGGCCATCCAAGGGTTAAAAGTAGGGATCTTGTAAGGTTTCAGTGTGCAGGAACACTCGAAGATCTCAGGGGTAAAGGCTCAGATCATCGACCAAGTTCTCCACCTGATGAGGGATCTAGGCTGGACAAAGAGGACCGTGACACTCTGAGACCAAGCTCGACCAGTCTACACACCTGCTAGAGCTGTAAAGTTATATTCCCCAAGTTTGTTCAAGATAATTTTACTTCCAATTATTAAGTACTATTTTACTCTCAATAAAAGTTCTGGACTTATTAATCAAGTATCCTGTTGCTTTTATTGATCAAAGTCATGCCCAAAGAGATTGTCCACAATAGACTTTCCAGAACTTAAAGATAAGTCTGCAAGGATTGCTAATTTTAGAGCCCTGTTTAAAAAGAGAGATAAACCCAGGAACTACAGACCAGTTCGTCTAATGTCAGTGGTGGGGAAACTTTTAGAGACAATTATCCAGGAGAAAATTAACTGGCATTTGGTAGAACATGGGTTAATAATTGACAGCCAGTACAGATTGGTTAACAGAAGATTGTGTATGAATTAATTAATGAATTAATTTCTTTGATGAAGTTTCACAGAGAGTTGACCAGGGTGGTGAGGTTGATGGTGTGTGTCTGCACTTCAAAATTGTGCTTGAAAAATTACCATAAAATAGATTTGTTAACAAAATTTGAGCAGATGGGATTAAAGAGGCAGTGGCAGCGTGGATACAAAATTGGCTGAGAGACAGAAAGCATAAAGTAGGGTCAATGCTTGTTTTTCAGAATGGAGGGTCTAATACAGTAATGTCACTGTTGTTGCAGTGTGTGCAGTGCCTGACTCAGAGCTGTCCTAGGGAGGGGGCTGTTTGTGATGTTCCTGTGGGGTATATTATCATCAGGGTATCTCTCTGAGCTGTCACAGGGATGGGGCAGTGTGTGATATCCTTGTGCATGTCATGCAGGCCCACTGGCGTGTGGTTCCATCCTGATGCCAAGAAACAGAGCCCCATCTATGGGAAAAAAGTCTCACTTCCCTGTGGGTGTCTTGAGAGAGAAGAAGGCATCGGGAGTAAACCTGGACAGTAAATCCGGAGTGGAGTCCCGTAGGCGGTTACCTGTTACTTATCAGGTAGTTTTCCATCAACTCCTACAGCAGAGCTGGTACCAAACAGTACTGTTTTTTTCTTTTCCTTTGGACAATACTAGCAATCCTGAGAGGGGGTCCTGATGCTCAGTGTCTCCATACTATTTGCCCAGGCCTGTGCCCTGGAGAGGATACTCCAGCTTCGTGGTTAAACATTAGCAAAACATGGGAAGAAACAGTTACCGATTATAAGCTCTCACTCAATTGGTGTAGAGTATGAGCACCAGGGGTTACTTTTGACAGTGGGAGAGATCATCGCGTCTCATTGGATAACTACCACCTACTCCAAACTGTGCAGCCCCCAGTCAGTTAGGTGCTGTACTGCCACGACCTACTTGCTTCAATGGATGCTTGCAGCTTAGAGAGATATCTCTCAACTGGCGGATTGGTAATCCATGCACCAGGCAAGACATTATCAACAAAGAAGACACCAGTGCTTCGCATCACAAGCTGGAATGTAAGGACCATGTGTCCTGGCCTTACTGACAACCTTCTGCAGGTTGATAGCACACACAAGACAGCTGTGATTGACAAGGAACTCACAAGGCTCAATGTGGACATTGCTGTGCTGCAAGAAACTAGACTCATTCAAAGTGGATCCCTCAAAGAGAAACACTGCACCTTCTTCTGACAGGGGAAACTCGTGAGCATGGAGTGGGTTTCACAGTAAAAAACACGCTACTTGCAATGAGTGAACCCCCCCACAGTTGGCTCAGAGAGACTTCATACCCTTCACTTGTCAACAAGCACGTGCCCAGTTAATCTCATGTGCATCTTTGTCCCGACACTGACCTCCACCCCAGATGTCAAGGATCAATTCTATGAGACACGTGACACTGCCATCAGTAGAATTCCCAGCACCGAGGGACTGTATCTTCTAGGGGATTTCAACGCAAGCTTGGGTACTGACTACAGCTTGGCCAATGAGCATAGGGCACCAGGGGATTAGCAAGATGAACAAAAATGGACAGAGGTTTCTGGAGCTATGCTGTCATCATGGCCTCTGTGTGATGAACAGCTACTTCCAGGTCAAGCTGTGCCACAAGGTGTCCTGGAGACGTCCGAGATCATGCCACTGGCACCAGCTAGACCTTATCATCACCAGACGTACCACCCTCAGCAGTATCCTCATCACACGCAGCTATCACAGCGCTGACTGTGACACTGATCACTCCCTGGTGTGTAGCAAGGTCAGGCTTCAGCCAAGGAAGCTTCACCCATCCAAGAAGAAAGGTCGTTCTCGGATCAACACTTGCCGAACCACTGACCCAGAAAGCACCCAGGAGTTCCTCAACATCCTCGATCAGGCTCTTTCAGAAAACGCCCAAGGCCTCAGTGTGGTATCAAAGTGGAATCATCTGCACACCAACATCTATAACTCTGCATTCGCTGTGTATGGGAAAATAGATAGGAGGAATGCTGACTGGTTTGAGGCTTATTGGACTGAAATGGAGTCAGTTACTGCAACTAAGAAGAGAGCCCTTATGAACTACAAACAAGCCCCCGGCAAACAAACTCTAGATGCTCTCAGAGCTGCCAGAAACAAGTCTCTGCAGACGGCTCGGCACTGCACCAATCAATACTGGTTAAAACTCTGCAACAGCATACAATCTGCCTCTGAATCTGGGGGATGCTCGAGGGACATATGAAGGAATTCAACA
The DNA here is from genome assembly GCF_036365525.1 of Heterodontus francisci. Lineage (NCBI taxonomy): Eukaryota > Metazoa > Chordata > Chondrichthyes > Heterodontiformes > Heterodontidae > Heterodontus > Heterodontus francisci. The sequence goes on from NW_027140327.1 coordinate 103,015, forward strand.
CACCAAGGTTCCTTAGACAGCACCTTCCATACCCGCAACCTCTACCAACTAGAAGGACAAGGGCAGCCAATTCATGGAAACACCACCACCTGCAGGTTCCCCTCCAAACAACACACTATCGTGACTTGGAACTATATCGCCTTTCCTTCACTGTCGCTGGGTCAAAATCCTGGAACTCCCTTCCTAACAGCACTGTGGGTGTACCTACCTCACATAGACTGCAGCGGTTCAAGAAGGCAGCTCACCACCACCTTCTCATGGGAAATGCGGGATGGGCAATAAATGCTGGCTTAGCCAGTGATGACCACATCACATGAATGAATAAAAAAAATTATGAAAGCTACGGGCCCAGCAGTAACTAAATCAGCACCTTTGAAGACAAAGACAGGGACGATCATCACTGAACCTAACAAGCAGATGGAAAGGTGAGTGGACCATTACCTTGAACTCTACATAAGGGAGAACATTGTCATTTGAAGTAGCACTCAGCACCATTCCAGACTTCCCTGTCATGCAGGAGCTGAACAGCGGCACCACCATAGTGGAGCTCAACAACGCCATTGACCGTCTTGCCCGTGGTAAAGCCCTGGGAAATGATGGTATTCCACCTGGAATCATCAAAAGTGGAAAAGCAGCTCTGCTGCAGCATCTCCATGAACATCTGTGTCTCTGTTGGAAGGGGAGATCTGAACCTCTAAACCTGTGTGATGCAAACATTGTCACCTTGTACAACAATAAGGGGGAATCGCAGTGACTGCAGCAATTAGCGAGGCATCTCCTTGCTAAGTATTGTGGGGAAGGTCTTTGCTCGCACTGCTCTGACCAGATTGCAGACCCCGGCATCACACATCTATCCTGAGTCTCAGTGCAGCTTCAGAGCTGGTAGATCGACAGTCGACATGATTTTCTCACTTCGGCAGTTACAGGAGAAGTACTGTGAACAGTATTGACCACTCTACATTGTCTTTATAGACATCACCAAGGCCTTCGATGTTGTTAGCAGAGACAGACTCTTCAAACTGCTGTGGAAACTAGGCTGCCCTCCTGAACTCTTGGGCGTCATCTCTTCTTTCCACGAGAACATGCACAGTTCCGTCAGTTACAATGGAGCAACATCAGACACTTTCACGATCAGCAGTGGGGTAAAACAGGGCTGTGTCCTGGTGCAAACTCTCTTCGGAACGTAGGAGGAGGCAGTTTAACCTGTCGAGCCTGCTCTGTCATTCAATTACATCCTTGCTGATCATCTACCTCAACACCACTTTCCCGCGCTCTCCCCATATCCCTTGATGTCATGAGTATCAAGGTTTCAATCAATTTCTGTCCTGAACATGCCCAATGATTGAACTTTCACAAACCCCTGAGGTAGAGAATTCCAAAGATTCACCACCCTCTGAGTGAAGAAATTCCATCCTATCTCAGTTTTAAATGGCCTTTTAAATGAAACTTTAAGGAATACAAGCCCAGTTTCCTCATAAGACAATCCCACCATCCCAGGGATTAGTCTGGTGACCCTCCGTTGCACTCCCTCTGTGGCAAGTATATCCTTCCTTAGATAAGGAAACAAAAACTGTGCACAATACTCCAGCACGATCTCACCAAGGCTCTATACAATTGCAGCAATACATCTTTATTCCTGTACTCATGACCCCTCGTGTTGAGGCCAACATACCATTTGCCTTCCTCATTGATTGCTGCACCTGCATGCGAGCTTTTAGTGTCTCATGAACAAGGACACCCAGGTCCCTTTGGACATCAACACTTCCCAACCTCTCACCATTTAAGAAATATTCTGTCTTTCTGTTTATTCTACCAAAGTGGATAACTTCACACTTATTCACATTATATTCCATCTGTCATTTCATTCACTTATCCTGTCCAAGTCCCCTGGAAGCCTCCTTGTAACCTCCTCACAGCTCACATCCTTTACAATTGGCATATTCTTCACCATGCTGCTATTTTAAACTTTCAGTGACTCAGATGGGGATGTCCACCTGCATACCAGAGCTGATGACAAGCTGTTTATCTTGGCAAGACTGCGCACCAAGACCCAAATGAGTCAGTTCTTGGTCTGTGAGTTGCTGTTTGCTGATGACGCTGTGCTGACATCCCATAATGAAGTTCATTAACAGCAGCTTGAATATCGGTTCTCCCTGGCCTGCAAGGAGTTTGGACTGACGATCAGCATCAGCAAGATCAAAGTTATGGGCCAGGCCGTAGAGACTCCACCTTCCATCAACATCGACAGGCTCACTTTGGAGGTTGTCAACAGCTTCACATACCTTGGATCAACAATCACCAGCAATCTGTCCCTTGATACTGAAATCAGCACCAGGATTGTCAATGCTGCAGCTGTCATGTCAAAGTTGAGAAGACAAGTGTGAACCGACAGCAAACTGATTGAAAATACAAAACTCCGCGTGTACCAGGCTTGTGTTCTCAGCACCCTCCTTTATAGTAGAGAAGCATCAACAACTTATGCAAGCCAAGAAAAGCAGCTGAACAGCTTCCACCTCCGTTGTCTCAGATAGATATTGGGCATCTCCTGGCAGGACAGAGTGCCGAATGCGGAAGTACACCAGCGTGCAGGGATCTGCAGCATGTTTGTCCTCTTGAGTCAGCGGTGACTCTGTTGACTGGGTCATGTGTGCTGAATGGATGATTTTCGCTTTGCCAAAGACATGCTCTTTGGTGAGCTTGCTATCAGCACGAGACCAACAGGTTACCCACGTCTGTGATACATGGACATCTGCAAGAGAGATCTCAAGCTGACTGGGATTGGAGTCGATGCATGGGAAGTCCTTCCTGCTGACTGGAATTCCTGGAGAAAGGCATTCAGGAAGACCATGGGAAAAGCAGAGGACAAACGAAATGACCAGATGGTGGGAAAGAGCGCCCAGAGGAAGGAAACATTATCAGTCGACCTCGGGCCAATGATATTCATCTGTACCAGCTGCGGAAGGGATCGTCACTCACGAGTCATCCTCCACAGCCACAACAAACGATGTTTCACACAGAAGTGACGTACACCCCGGGTGTTGCCCATCGACTTCCGAGACGGACGGTTGCCTATTCCAATTACAACTACAGCTACAACAACAAGAGCGAGTCAGAGGCTGGGAACTCTGCTGTGACGAACTCAGCTCTTGACTCGCCAAAGCCTGCCCACTATCTACAAGGCCTTCCTCTGACTTCAATTGCACATATGTTCGTGGTCTGGCTCTGTAGCTTAGTTGGTTAAAACGCTTGGCTAATAAACAGAAAATCGTGGGTTCAACTCCCAGCAGAGCCTTATTTCACAGTCGCAACATGCCTGAAAAGTTCCATTATCAACACTGACATCTGTGTCTTGTGAACTCCAATTCAAAATACTTGATGAATTTCAATCACATACAAAAGCAGCCTTTGTGAAGGATGTGAGTTTGGAATGGTTGTTCCTCCTTGTCCAGAATTTCATTGCTAATACATCAAAGGTAATTTCTTTGACATAAATTTGTTCACAGTCACATTCAACCTGGAAAACAAATTGATATCAATCCCACTGAAGGAGAGTGTTTGTGTCATTATGTGTTGCTTTTAACCGAGACTGGGACATGACGCAAGTGGGAGTGTTTAATCTGAGGTTTGGAATATTTGTCAGTCAGGAACAAGAAAAATCAAAGGAACCAAACAAGAAAACCTCTGTCTCATGTGGTGACCGTGAAACGGTGAGAAGATATTAAACTTTGTTGTATTTAATCCAACTGTGTGAACTTTGATCTTTGCGGCCTTTTATAAACAGTATTTAAAGGGTCTCAGTAAAAATGTTCAGTGTTGATGAGAGTGGGGTCTGGGTGAGCAGCTGCTTAATGTGACAGGGTCAGGACTGGATGCAGGAAGTTCTCTGACAGTCTCTCTCTGATGGGTTGAGTTGATTTTCAACTGGCAGCTGTTGCTGTTTTGATAATTCAAGTTCCCTCCACCGATTTTTTTGGACAGACAGTGCAGTATGAGGATGTAAAGGGTTAATGCTGAAGACACGGGATTAACCCCTCCCACAATCAGAGTGATGATGTAACAGTCACATGAGATGAGGTTTGGGAGGAGAGAGCAGCACCAAGGATGCTAGTTTCGGAGGCTTGATGAGTGTGTATATAGTATTGTGTAAATTAGAAAAGAGTTCTTAGTTCTTTCAGCAGGAAATGTGTCCAGAAAATATCACGAAACTCACAATTTTATTATTCAGGAGTTGGAACACAGGGATATTAACTCCAAGTGACAGTAGTGGTTTCATTTAACAAAAGAAAAGTAGAGAATACTATTGCTCATTGATTGAAATCCCCCAGAGAGGAGACAGTTAAACAGGTGATCTGTTGGGGCATCCTTCGATCCCAGATTTCGGCAGCATTAAATCTCCCTTTTTGGTGAAATTCTCTGTTTTTTGCATCTTTTTTTAATCCAACTTTGATGGACCAGTGAAAAAACTGAAAAAAGTGAACAGATCCATCCTTTCTTTTCTTCCTTCTTCCCATTAGTTTCTCTTTTCTGTCCCAATTTAATCTGCTGTTTCTGCTGTTTTATCCATTCCAATCAAAATTCAACATTCCAATCAAATCTATTTGTTATTCCACAGTGTCTCTCCATGTGTTTTATTCTGTTGTATTCTCTCACAGTCTGTTTGATGATCAATTTTACATCTCACTCTCTGTTCTGGTGAAGATCAGAAGCAGTGTTATCTGTTTGCAACACCCGACAAGTCAGCCTGAGGCTGTGTCTCATCGATAATGTGGAGTTAGGAACATAGGTACATAGGAGCAGGAGTCGGCCATTCAGCCCATCGAGCCTACCCCACCATTCAATATGATCATGGCTGATCATCCACTTCAATGCCCTTTTGCCCTTTTCCCCACACTTTCCTCATATTCCCTTATGTCATTTGTATTTAGAAATCTATCAATCTCTGCTTTAAACATACTCAACGACTGAGCTTCCACAGCCCTCTGGGTTACAGAATTCCAAATATTCACAACAATCCGAGTAAATAAATTTCTCCTCATCTCTGTCCTAAGTGGCTTGCCCCTTATTTTGAAATTGCGTCCCTTGGTTCCCGACTCCCCAACCAGGGGAAACATTTTAGCTGCATCTACCCTGACTGTCCTTTAAATATTTTGTATTTTTCAATGAGATCACCTCTCATTGTTCAAAACTCTGGAGAATACAGCCCCAGTTTCCCCAATCTCTCTTCATAGGACAGTCCCACCATCCCAGGAACAAGTCTGATGAACCTTCTTTGCACTCCATCTATGGCAATAATATCCTCCCGAAGGTAAGGGGACCAAAGCTGCACACAGTACTCCAAGTGCGGTCTAATCAGGGTTCTATACAATTGAAGCAAGAATTCACTACTCCTGTACTCAAATCCTCTTGCGATAAAGGCTAACATACTATTAGCCTTCCTAATTGCTTGCTGCACCTGCATGTTAGCTGTCAGTGACTTATTGACATGGATACCAGGTCACCCTTATACTCTATACCTCTGTTAATAAAGGAAATGATTCCATATACCTGTTGAACCACCTTATTGACCTGTCCTGTTACCTTCAGGGATCTGTGGACATTCACTCCAACGTCCCTCACTTCCTCTACACCATTCAGTGTTCTCCCATTAATTGTGTATTCCTTTGCCTTTTTTGACGCCTGCTCTCGCTGTTCCCTGCTCTCCGAGTGAACTCTTGCTCCCTCTCCTGGGCTCTTTATGCTCCACTCTGCTCTCACTGTTTCCCGCTCTCTTAATGTATCAATATTTGTTTGCCTTGTGTTTAATTTAAAATATGGATTAACTGTATTTTACAGTTGTAGGTTTTATTTGGTAGTCCTGTACAAGTTGTGGATTGGTATTCAATATTTAGCTCTGTGAAAACGATTGCGAATGAAAATATAACTTTCAATCTTATACATGGGCCGGTCTGCAAGCTCCAAGTCCTTCATTTTGTAGTAATGGAATTGATACTGTATCTTTCAGTCTTAATCTCTGTGGCATTTTTGAACTGGTATGTAATGCATGACTTGGTCTAACGTCTGATGTACATTATTGGGATTCATAGGATCATAGGAAATAGGGGCATTAGGCCATTCAGCCCATCGAGCCTGCTCCAACATTCAAACAGATCGTGACTGATCATCTACCTCAACGCCATTTTTCCCTGCTATCTCCATATCCCTTGATCTTGTTAGTGTTTAGAAATCTATCGATTTCTGTCTTGAATATGTTCAATGATTGATCTTCCACAGCCCTCTGGGATAAAGAATTCCACAGAGTTCCCACCCTCTGAGTAAGGAAATTCCTGCTCATCTCAGTCTCAAATGGCCTGCCCTTATTCTGAGACTGTGTCCCCTTGTTCTAGACTCACTAGAAAGAGCAATCATCCTATCCATAGCTACCCTGTGACACCCTGGAAGAACTTTGTCTGTTTCAATGAGATCACCTCTCATTCTTCAAAACTCTAGAGAATTTAGGCCCAGTTTCTGCAGTCTCTCAAAATAAGACAATCCCACCATCCTAGGGGATGAGACCGGTGAATCTCTGTTCCACTCCCTCTGTGACAAGTCTATCCTTCCTTAGATAAGGAAACCAAAATTGTGCAGAATACTCCGGGTGCAGTCTCATCTAGACTTCATACATCTTTACTCATGTACTCAAATACGCTTTCAATGAAGCCAACATACCATTTGCCTTCCTAATTGCTTGCTGCACCTGCACACTAGCTTTTAGTGTCTCATGAACAAGGACACCCAGGTCCCTTTGGACATCGACACTTCCCAGCCTCTCACCATTTAAGAAATACTCTGTCTTTCTGTTAATTCTACCAAAGTGGAGAACTTCACATTTATTCACATTATATTCCATCTGCCATGTTCTTGCCCATTCATTTAACCTGTCCGAATCCCCTTTAAGCCTCCTTGCATTCATCCTGTACCTTTCAATCAGGTAAATTTTGTTTGTTCTATTTCCGATTTAATATTTAAAATGTGGCCATGGTGACAGAGGTTATTTAGATCTGATGGTGGGCTTGTTTTTGGACTGTGATTGATGTATCAACCTGTCATCTGTAGTGAATTGGAGTGAAATAGAAACAACTTCTGTCTCTCCTGCTGTTGTTAGACTGTTGGATTGAAAATGTGTCTCTCGACTTTGGGATCAGTGTCTGTCTGACTACTTCTTTTGTTTGCTCCAGTGGAACTGATGAGCTGGCAGTATCTCTGTGCTTTGGGAGTGATCCTGTACCGACTGTGTGTTGGAACGAGATCACTGCACTTTTCCTTGTGTCCAAGAATCACCACATACATTCAGGTTCCTTCGTGTATTTTCCTGCAGGAATGAAAGAACTGGTGAGGTAGAAGATACAAAAGCGAACAATGTAATCATCCCAATAATAATCATTATGAACAATCTCAAAATGAAAACCAGGAACACAAACAGTGTCAGTGTCTGACTCCACTGCAGTACTGCAGTATTCAGCTTCTGTTTACCAGGTGTTTGCAGTGGTTTTACAACAAGTTTGTGACATTCAGAAACAACACAAGCCCTGCACTGCTCAATGACTGGGACTGTCCGAAAGAGCAGCGACCTTTACACAGTCACATTTCTATTTCAACAGAAAACAAGCAGCCACTATTTAAAATGTGCCTTTCACACTTCTCACCTGGTGTCTGCAATAAATGCTCTTGGTCAAACTGTCCACATCGTTATTTTGCGGCTATTTTTGCCCCACTGTTCACAATCCAACAAACAGTGAGAGACTGGAACTAAAGCAGGAAAATTCCCTCTCCTTTGGGTGGTGAAATTGTCACTGATTTTCAATAGTGATTTCTTCCCATTGTGTCTCCCTGAGCCTGTACAGACACTGTCCGAGAATGAACTCTCCCTTCCCCATGTCCCCGGCTCACTCCATGTTCCGGGAGCAGCTCCTGCTCCACAGTGTCTGTTACAAACGGATATGGTTCGGAAGGGCTGGGGCGTGCACCAAAACATGGGAGGAGCGAGTAGCCAATGTACGACAAACGTTGGGCATGTGGGGGCAGCGATCTCTCTCCATTGTGGGTAAGAACCTGGTCATCAGGTGCGAGGCGCTCACGCTGTTGCTCTACGTGGCGCAGGTCTGGCCCATACCCCACTCCTGTGCCGTGGCAGTCACCCGAGCCATTTTCCGCTTTGTCTGGGGATCTAAAATGGACCGGGTCCGGAGGGACACGATGTTCAAATCTCTGGACAATTGCGGGAAAAATGTACCCAACGTGGCCCTCATCCTGATGACCACCTTCGTGTGCGGCTGCATCAAGCTGTGTGTAGATCCCCAGTACGCAAACACCAAGTGTCACTACGTGCTGAGGTTCTATCTGTCCCCGGTGTTGCGAAGGATGGGCCTGGTACATTGCCGCGGAACGCTCCATGCAGTTGGGTGGTGTCGTAACACCTATCCTTCGTGGAGCAGTTTCTGCGGGCAAACACCTTTGACCACCGGTCCATCAGGCAGTGGTCTGCACGGAATGTCCTCAAGGCCCTCCGGGAAAAGGAAACGGTGGATCCTGACGGATGGTTCCCCGAGCAGACCGTCAAAGTCATTTGACGGAATGCCTCATCACCAGAACTTTCAAACAAGCACCAAGACGTAGCTTGGCTGGTGGTGAGAAGGGCCCTCTCCGTCAGATCCTACATGCACACCCGAAGTCTCGCCCCCTCCGCACAGTAGCCCGCGATGGCTGTGGTGGGGAAGAGATGGTCGCCCACCTCCTCCTGGAATGTGCCCTTGCAAAGCAGGTGTGGAAAGAGATGCAGTTGTTTTTGTCAAGCTTCATCCCAAGCAGCTCTGTAACACAGGAGTCTGTGCTCTACAGGCTGTTCCCAGGGACGCACACCGAGACAAACATCAACTGCTGCTGGAGGACTATCAATTCGGTGAAAGACCCCTTTGGTCTGCCCGAAACATGCTGGTCTTCCGGCGCAAAGAGTTGTCCACTTCCGAATGTTGCAGACTGGCACATTCCAAGGTCCAGGACTACGTGCTGAAGGACGCACTAAAGCTTGGGGCAGCCGCAGCAAAGGCTCAATGGGGAAAGACCACAGTGTAAGGTTCCCCCACCAAGCTGGACTGAGGGGCTGGATCCATGGGAAACCCCTCGAACTGTATCGTTAATATTCTCAATTGCTGTAAATGTAAAACTGTAATTGACTTGACAATTGTGAAACGGAAGGGTTGGGAAGAAACTCATGACAGTATTGAAGGAAACTGACCACCCTTGCAATGTTTGTATTTTTTGGTGCTGTTTGGAAACTGTTTGGCAATGTAATTTTTAAAGATTTTTATGAATTAAGTATATTTTGGAAATAAGAAGAAAGTCTGTTACAAACACTCCCCGACTCCCCCTCAACTTCCCGCCACACAATGCTAATCTCTGAGCACATCTGCAGACACGCTCCCAAAGCAGTGGCTGCTGGAAGCAGATGCTGTTTTGTTCCCTTCCCCCGGGTCCGGGAAGTCTCCATTAGCAGCTGATTTAAAGCATCTTCCCCTGAATGAGTGAATGGCCTCACAGACTGGGTTGGGGAAAGGATGCGCATGCGCTGCACTCCTCATTGTGACGTCCCACCGGGGGCGGGGCTATGTCGCGCGTGCGCAGATCTTTGCAGCAATTCAGCATTCAAACATCAATGGGAACTTTCCCCATTTCACCCTCATCAAAGTCCCAAAGAAAGTGAAGAGGGGCTTGGACTGGAGGGAGGGAGGGGCGGGGTAGGGGGAACCTAGAACCCAGAAAGCTGCCCACTTGCCCTATTTAGATGCTCAATTTGCGGTCATTCCCTGCAGGGGGTTTGTTATTATTGAGCCCCTCCTGGTCAAACAATCCGATAGAAAGAGGGGAAAAAGGAGGGAGCCGTTGTGTTTGCTGGGACCTTGCAGAATTCATTTCAGCAGCAAAAGTCCCGGGTTATATTAACCCGAGTGAAACACGCTCTCAGTGAGAGGAAAACCGAACGGCCCTTTTCATCTTTTCATTGGAAACAAAGTAGAGCCGGAAGTGCGGCGAGCAGAGCAGACACACAAGCTCAATGACAGGAGAGCTCGGCCGTCCCTGAGTTTCAGCTCCCAGCTCTTACATTTCCTCATCCACACTATCTTTACTGTGGATGTTCAGGGGTTCCATGTCGGATCTGAGGACTGTATCCATTAAACATTCTGAGTCAGGAGATCCACACACTCTCTGTTATCAAGATGTATGGGCAGGAATGTTTCAAAACTTTGTCTATTAAATCATTGCATTATTCACAGAACTAATGAGGCAATCGGTTCATTATTCAGGCCTTGAACTTGGTTTGGGTAGACCGTAAACTGAGAGGTTCAGCACCTTTCCACTTCTTCACTAACATAACTGATTTTTTTTGATGAAGTAACAGAAAAGGTTGATGAAGGGAAAGCAATGGATGTTGTCTATATGGATTTTAAGAAAGCGTTTGACAAACTACCACATAACAGGCTGGGTAACAAAACTGAGGCTCCTGGAATAGGAGGGTCAGTATCTGCTTGGGTTAAAAAATGGATGAAATATCAAGAAAAGCGAGTTGTGGTATTTGGTTGTTTTTCAGAATGGAAGATGGTGAACAGTGATGTCCACAAGGGTAAGTGTCAGGACCACCATATATATAAATGATTTGAATATTGGAATCACAGAATCACAGAATTGTTACTGCACAGAAGGAGGCCATTTGGCCCATCGTGTCTGCACTGAGTCTCCAAATGAGCAATTCACCTCATTTCACTTCCCCTTCCTCTCCCCATTATCCTGCACATTCTTCCTTTTCAGATAACAGTCTAATTCCCCTTTTAATGCTTCAATTGAACCTGCCTCCATCACATTCTCAGGCAGTTCATACTTTAACCACTCGCTGTGTGAAAAAGTTTTACCCCATGTCGCTTTTGCTTCTTTTACCAAATACCTTACATCTGTGCCCTCTCATTCTCGATCCTTTCACAAGTGGAAACAGTTTCTCCCTATCCATTCTGTCCACACCCCTCATCATTTTGAATACCACTATGAAATCTCCTCTTAGCCTTCTTTTCTCCAAGGAAAACAGTCCTAACCTTTTCCAATCTATCTTCATAACTGAAATTCCTCATCCCTGGAACCATTCTTATGAATCTTTTCCATAATCTCTCCAATGCCTTCATGTATTTCCTAAAGTGTGGCACCCAGAACGGGACGCAGTACTTCAGCTGAGGCTAGTGTCTTGTGCAATAGAACATAGAACATAGAACATTACAGCGCAGTACAGGCCCTTCGGCCCTCGATGTTGCGCCGACCTGTGAAACCATCTGACCTACACTATTCCATTTTCATCCATATGTCTATCCAATGACCACTTAAATGCCGTTAAATTTGGCGAGTCTACTACTGTTGCAGGCAGGGCATTCCACGCCCCTACTACTCTCTGAGTAAAGAAACTACCTCTGACATCTGTCCTATATCTATCACCCCTCAACTTAATGCTATGTCTCCTCGTGTTTGCCATCACCATCCGAGGAAAAAGACTCTCACTATCCACCCTATCTCACCCTCTGATTATCTTATATGTCTCTATTAAGTCACCTCTCCTCCTTCTCTCTAACGAAAACAACCTCAAGTCCCTCAGCCTTTCCTCGTCAGACCTTCCCTCCATACCAGGCAACATCTTAGTAAATCTCCTCTGCACCCTTTCCAAAGCTTCCACATCCTTCCTATAATGCGGTGACCAGAACTGCACGCAATACTCCAAGTGTGGCCGCACCAGAGTTCTGTGCAGCTGCAGCATGACCTCGTGGCTCCGAAACTCGATCCCCCTACTAATAAAAGCTAACACACCATATGCCTTCTTAACAGCCCTATTAACCTGGGTGGCAACTTTCAGGGATTTATGTACCTGGACACCAAGATCTCTCTGCTCATCTACACTACCAAGAATCTTCCCATTGGCCCAGTACTCTGCATTCCTGTTACTCCTTCCAAAGTGAATCACCTCACACTTTTCCGCATTAAACTCCATTTCCCATCTCTCAGCCCAGCTCTGCAGCCTATCTATGTCCCTCTGTAACCGACACCATCCTTCGGCACTATGCACAACTCCACCGACCTTCGTGTCATCCGCAAATTTACTAACCCACCCTTCTACACCCTCATCCAGGTCATTTATAAAAATGACAAACAGCAGTGGCCCCAAAACAGATCCTTGCGGTACACCACTAGTAACTAAACTCCAGGATGGACATTTACCATCAACCACCACCCTCTGTCTTCTTTCAGCTAGCCAATTTCTCATCCAAAGCAGTAAATCACCTTCAATCCCATACTTCCGTATTTTCTGCAATAGCCTACCGTGGGGAACCTTATCAAACGCCTTACTGAAATCCATATACACCACATCCACGGCTTTACCCTCATCCACCTGTTAGGTCACCTTCTCAAAAAACTCAATAAGGTTTGTGAGGCACGACCTACCCATCGCAAAACTGTGCTGACTATCGCTAATGAACTTATTCTTTTCAAGATGATTATAAAAACTATCTCTTATAACCTTTTCCAACATTTTATCCACAACCGAAGTAAGGCTCACAGGTCTACAGTTACCAGGGCTGTCTCTACTCCCCTTCTTGAACAAGGGGACAACGTTTGCTATCCTCCAGTCTTCCGGCACTATTCCTGTTGACAATGACGACAAAGATCAAGGACAAAGGATCTGCAATCTCCTCCCTGGCTTCCCAGAGAATCCTAGGATAAATCCCATCTGGCCCAGGGGACTTATCTATTTTCACACTTTCCAAAATTGCTAACACCTCCTCCTTGTGAACCTCAATCCCATCTAGCCTAGTAGTCTGTATCTCAGTATTCTCCTCGACAACATTTTCTTTCTCTACTGTAAATACTGACGAAAAATATTCATTTAACGCTTCCCCTATCTCCTCTGATTCCACACACAACTTCCCACTACTATCCTTGATTGGCCCTAATCTAACTCTAGTCATTCCTTTATTCCTGATATACCAAAAGAAAACCTTAGGGTTTTCCTTGATCCTATCCGCCAATGACTTCTCGTGTCCTCTCCTCGCTCTTCTTAGCTCTCCCTTTCGATCCTTCCTGGCTAGCTTGTAACTCTCAAGCGCCCGAACTGAGCCTTCACGTCTCATCCTAACATAAGCCTTCTTCTTCCTCTTGACAAGTACTTCAACTCCTTTAGTAAACCTCGCTCGACAACTTCCTCCCTGCCTGACAGGTACATACTTATCAAGGACACGCAGTAGCTGCTCCTTGAATAAGCTCCACATTTCGATTGTGCCCATCCCCTGCAGTTTCCTTCCCCATCCTATGCATCCTAAATCTTGCCTAATCGCATCATAATTTCCTTTCCCCCAGCTATAATTCTTGCCCTGCGATAGATACCTGTCCCTGCCCATTGCTAAAGTAAACCTAACCGAATTGTGATCACTGTCACCAAAGTGCTCACCTACATCTAAATCTAACACCTGGCCGGGTTCATTACCCAGTACCAAATCCAATGCGGCATCGCCCCTGGTTGGCCTGTCTACATACTGTGTCAGAAAACCCTCCTGCTCACACTGGACAAAAACTGACCCATCTCAAGTACTCGAACTATAGTATTTCCAGTCAATATTTGGAAAGTTAAAGTCCCACATAACAACTACCCTGTTACTCTCGCTCCTGTCGAGAATCATCTTCGCTATCCTTTCCTCTACATCTCTGGAACTATTCAGAGGTCGATAGAAAACTCCCAACAGGGTGACCTCTCCTCTCCTGTTTCTAACCTCGGCCCATACTACCTCAGTAGACGAGTCCTCAAACGTCCTTTCTGCCGCCGTAATACTCTCCTTGATTAACAATGCCACACCCCCCCCCTCTTTTACCATCTTCTCTGTTCTTACTGAAACATCTAAATCCCGGAACCTGCAACATCCATTCCTCTCCCTACTCTACCCATGTCTCCGAAATGGCCACAACATCGGGATCCCAGGTACCAACCCATGCTGCAAGCTCACCCACCTTATTTCGGATGCTCCTGGCGTTGAAGTAGACACACTTTAAACCAAGTTCTTGCTTGCCAGTGCCCTCTTGCGTCCTTGTAACCTTATCCATGACCTCACTACTCTCAACATCCTGTACACTGGAACTACAATTTAGGTTCCCATTCCCCTGCTGAATTAGTTTAAACCCCCCCCGAAGAGCACTAGCAAATCTCCCCCCCAGGATATTGGAACCCCTCTGGTTCAGGTGAAGACCATCCTGTTTGTAGAGGTCCCACCTACCCCAGAAAGAGCCTCAATTGTCCAGGAAACCAAAACTCTCCCTCCTACCCCATCCCTGCAGCCACGTGTTCAACTCCTCTCTCTCCCGATTCCTCGCTTCGCTATCACGTGGCACGGGCAACAACCCAGAGATAACAACTCTGTTTGTTCTCGCTCTAAGCTTCCACCCTAGCTCCCTGAATTTCTACCTTAAATCCCCATCTCTCTTCCTACCTATGTCGTTGGTGCCTATGTGGACCACGACTTGGGGCTGCTCCCCCTCCCCCTTAAGGATCCCAAAAACACGATCCGAGACATCACGAACCCTGGCACCTGGGAGGCAACACACCAACCGTGCGTCTCTCTCGTTCCCACAGAACCTCCTATCTGTTGCCCTAACTATGGAGTCCCCAATGAATAATGCTCTGCTCCTCTTCCCCCTTCCCTTCTGAGCAACAGGGACAGACTCTGTGCCAGAGACCTGTACCCCATTGCTTACCCCTGGTAAGTCGTCCCCCGCAACAGTATCCAAAACGGTATACCTGTTGTTGAGGGAAACGGCCACAGGGGATCCCTGCACTGCCTGTTGGTTCCCTCTCCTTCCCCTGACGGTAACCCATCTACCTACGTCTTTTACCTGATGTGTGACTACCTCCCCATAACTCATCTCAGTAACCCCCTCCGCCTCTCGAATGATCCGAAGTTCATCCAGCTCCAGCTCCAGTTCCCTAACGCTGTTCTCGAGGAGCTGGAGTTGGGTGCACTTCCCGCAGATGCAGTCAGCAGGGACACTCTTGGCGACCCTTACCTCCAACATTCTGCAGGAGGAACATTCAACTGCCTTAACCTCCATTCCCAGTATTCTAAATTCCCAACAGATCTACTGAAAACCAAAAAAAAAAGTCAAAACTTGTTAGCTTAGCAATCCAACGGACAGAACTTTTTTTTTGGTTAGAGGAAGAGGATGGGTGGGAGACACTACCCGAATAGGGTTTCGGGTAAAGCAACCGCCCAAATATGTAACCTCACTTACCCAGCAGTCCCGCGTGCGCTCCGCCTATACACGAGAAATGGCTTCCGATTTCAACATGACCTCCTTGTTCTTGTACTCTATGCCTCTATCACTAAAGCCGAGGATACTGTATGCTTTATTAACCACTCTCTCAAACAATGACATGTAACCCCAGGTCTCTCTGCTCCTGCACCCCCTTTAGAATTGTACCCTTTATTCTATATTGTCACTCCATGTTCTTCCTACCGAAATGAATCAATTCACATTTCTCTGCATTGAACTTCACCTGTCATCTGTCCTCCCATTCCACCAACTTGTCTATGTCGTTTTGAAGTTCTACACTATCATCCTTACAGTTCACAATGCTTCCAATTTTTGTATCATCCATAAACTTTGAAATTCTGCCCTGTACACCAAGTCATTACTATATATCAGGAAAGGCAAGGTTCCCAACACTGACTCCTGGGGAACTCCACTACAAACCTTCCTCTAGCCCGAAGAACATCCATTGCTCACTACTGTTTGTTTTCTGTCACTCAGAAAATTTCCATATCCATGTTACTACTGTCCCTTTTATTCCACGAGTTATAACTTTGTTCACAAGTCTGTTGTGTTGCATTGTATCAAACTCCTTTTGAAAGTCAATTAAAGCAAACTACTGCAGATGCTAGAAATCTGAAATATAAATAAAAAGTGCTGGAAATACTCAGCAGGTCTGGCAGCATCTGTGGAGAGAGAAACTGAGTTAATGGTTCAGGTCAGTGACCTTTCAGATGCTGCCAGACCTTTTGAAAGTCCATGTACACCACATCAACAGCATTGCCCTCATCATCCCTCTCTGTTACCTCATCAAAAAACTCCAGCAGGACAGTTAAACATGATTTTCCCTTAAGAAATCCATGCTAGCTTTCTTGAATTAACCCACATTTGTCCATGGGACTATTAATTTTGTCCCGAATTATTCTTTCGAGAAGTTTTCCCACCACCGAAATTGAACTGACTGGGGAGTGAGACGAGGTGATTTGCTCTAACAGAGAGCCAGCACGGGTTCGACAGGCCGAATGGCCTCCTTCTGTGCTGTAGCCATTCTATGATTGTATGATTCCAGCAACAACTGTTGGTGGAGAGGCAGTGATGCAGGAATGGGTTGACAGAAAGGGGAAAGTCTGGGCTGCTGTGTGTTCGGGTTAGTGAATAAAGGTGATTTGGAAGCTGTGTTCCAAATTGAAGTGTTTACTGGAAGTAAGAAGTTGATGTAAATAGAGAGTAAAACGTGTTAAGACGAAGCGTGGTGTGATTGGGGATAGCAGTAAATATAGCGTTGGTGAATTATTTGTGTTAATAAACTTCCACTGCACCCTCTGCTGCAGGCTGCTGTTTATATCCAGCTGTGTATTAGTGCTGTGTGTTAACAGGATAAATGATTGTTTCAACGCTGTTTAGAAAGCAATAGCATTGCACGCAAACAGTCCCAGACACAGCAACACACGTACAAAAGCAAAATACTGCAGATGCTGGAAATCTGAAACAGAAACAGAAAATGCTTGAAATAGTCAGCAGGTCTGGCAGCATCTGTGGAGAAAGAACAAAGTTAATGTGAGCTAAGGAAACAGACCTGAACTGTTAACTGTTTCTCTCTGCACAGATGCTGCCAGACCTTCTGAGCATTTCCAGCATTTTCTGTTTTATTACAGCAACACCTTTGATCAGCAGTAGCGGTGATAGTGCGAGCCTGGGGGCAGCCGGGAAGGTACGTTTCACTATGAAGTACTTTCCTGGCGATTCGGCGGACGCGGACACGGGGACTGCTGGGTAAGTGAACTTATATATTCGGGCAGTGGCTAAACCCGAATTACTACACGTGCAGTGTCTCCCACCCATCCTCCTCCTCCAACCAAAAAAAAGGACTCTTGTGTGGAGGGTTTGGTAAGGTAAGGTTATCCTTTATATTTTTTTATTCCCTGTTGTCAATTTCGAGCAGAGGGGATGGAAGCTGGGGCAGTTGCATGCTCCTCTTGCAGGATGTGGGAGGTAAGGGTCACCACTTGTGTCCCTGCTGACTTCACCTGTGAGAAGTGCACCCAACTCCAGCTCCTCACAGACCGCGTTAGGGAACTGGAGCTGGAGCTGGATGAACTTCGGATCATGCGGGAGGCAGAGGGGATGATAGAGAGCAGTTATAGGGAAGTACTGACACCGAAGTCACAGAATAAAGGTAGCTGGGTGACCGTAAGGGGAGGGAAAGGGAATAGGCGCACAGTGCAGGGATCCCCTGTGGCCGTTCCCCTCAATAATAAGTATACCATTTTGGATACAGTTATGGGGGGGACCTACAAGGGGAAAGCCACAGCGGCCAGGTCTCTGGCACTGAGCCTGGCTCTGCGGCTCAGAAGGGAAGGGTGGAGAATAGGAGAGCGATAGTGATAGGAGATTCAATGGTTCGAGGAACAGACAGGAGATTCTGTGGTCGCGAACGAGACTCCCGGATGGTATGTTGCGTCCCGGGTGCCAGGGTCAGGGATGTCTTGGATCGAGTCTACAGGATTCTTAAGGGGGAGGGGGAGCAGCCAGAAGTCGTGGTACATATCGGTACCAATGACATAGCGAGGAAAAGGGATGAGGACCTGAAAAGCGAATATAGGAGTTAGGTTGGAAGCTAAAAGGCAGGACAGGCAGAGTAGTAATCTCAGAATTGATACCGGTGCCACGTGCTCGTGAGGCTAGAAACAGAGAGCGAGTGCAGCTGAACACGTGGCTACAGAACTGGAGCAGGAGGGAGGGCTTCAGTTATGTGGATCATTGGGATACCTTCTGGGGAAGGTGGGACCTGTACAAGAAGGACGGGTTGCATCTGAACTGGAGGGGCACCAATATCCCGGGCGGGAGGTTTGCTAGAACTCTTCGGGAGGGTTTAAACTAGTTTGGCAGGGGGATGGGAACCGGAGCTATGGATAAGTGGATGGGGTAGCTGTTGAACAGGCAGATACAGAGTGCAGAGAGTCTGTGAGGAAGGTTAGAAAGTTGACAGGGCAAAGTTTCAGCCAGTATGATGGGTTGAAGTGTGTCTATTTTAATGCAAGAAGTGTCAGGAATAAGGGTGATGAACTTAGAGCATGGATCAGTACTTCGAGCTAGGATGTTGTGGCCATTACAGAGACGTGGATATCACAGGGGCAGGAATGGATGTTGGATGTTCCGGGGTTTAGATGTTTCAAAAGGAATAGGGAGGGAGGTAAAAGAAGTGGGGAAGTGGCATTGTTAATCAGGGATAGTATCACAGCTGCAGAAAGGGAGGTCATCGAGGAGGGTTTGTCTACTGAGTCATTATGGGTGGAAGTCAGAAACAGGAAAGGAGCAGTCACTTTATTGGGAGTTTTCTATAGACCCCCCAATAGCAACAGAGACACGGAGGAACAGATTGGGAGGCAGATTTTGGAAAGGTGCAGAAGTAACAGGGTTGTTGTCATGGGTGACTTCAACTTCCCTAATATTGATTGGAACCTCCTTAGTGCAAATAGTTTGGATGGAGCAGTTTTTGTCAGGTGTGTCCAGGAAGGTTTCCTGACTCAATATGTAGATAAGCCGACGAGAAGGGAGGCTATGTTGGATTTGGTGCTTGGCAACGAACCAGGCCAGGTGGCAGATCTCTCGGTGGGAGAGCATTTCGGTGATAGTGATCACAACTCCCTGACTTTTACTATAGTCATGGAGAGGGACAGGAGCGGACTGGATGGGAAAATATTTAATTGGGGGAGGGGGAATTACAATGCTATTAGGCAGGAACTGGGGTGCATAAATTGGGAACAGATGTTCTCAGGGAAATGCACGACAGAAATGTGGAGGTTGTTTAGGGAGCACTTGCTGCGACTGCTGGATAGGTTTGTCCTGATGAGGCAAGGAAGGGATGGTAGGGTGAAGGAACCTTGGATGACAAGAAATGTGGAACAGCTATTTAAGAGGAAGAAGGAAGCTTACTTAAGGTTGAGGAAGCAAGGATCAGACAGGGCTCTAGAGGGTTACAAGGTAGCCAGGAAGGAACTGAAGAATGGACTTAGGAGAGCTAGAAGGGGACATGAAAAAGTCTTGGCGGGTAGGATAAAGGAAAATCCCAATGCGTTCTACACTTATGTGAGGAACAAGAGGATGGCAAGAGTGAGGGTAGGGCCGATCAGGGATAGTGGAGGGAACTTGTGCCTGGAGTCGGAGGAGGTAGGGGAGGTCCTAAATGAATACCTTGCTTCAGTGTTCACTAGTGAGAGGGAACTGGTCGTTTGTGAGGACAGCGTGAAACAGGCTGATATGCTCAAACAGGTTGATGTTAAGAGGGAGGATGTGCTAGAAATTTTGAAAGACATGAGGACAGATAAGTCCCTGGGGCCAGACGGGATATACCCAAGGATATTAAGGGAAGCGAGAGAAGAGATTGCCGCGCCTTTGGCGATGATCTTTGTGTCCTCACTGTCCACTGGAGTAGTACCAGATGATTGGAGGGTGGCAAATGTTATTCCCTTGTTCAAGAAAGGGAATAGGGATAACCCTGGGAATTACAGACCAGTCAGTCTTACGTAGGTAGTGGGCAAATTATTCGAGAGGATTCTGAGAGACAGGATTTATGATTAGTTGGAAAAGCATAGTTTTATTAGAGACAGTCAGCATGGCTTTGTGAGGGGCAGGTCATGCCTCACAAGCCTTACTGAATTCTTTGAAGATGTGACAAAACACATTGATGAAGGAAGAGCAGTGGATGTGGTGTATATGGATTTCAGCAAGGCGTTTAATAAGGTTCCCCATGGTAGGCTCATTCAGAAAGTAAGGAGGCATAGGATACAGGGAAAGTTGGCTGTATGGATACAGAATTGGCTGGCCCATAGAAGACAGAGGGTGGTAGTAGATGGAAAGTATTCAGCCTGGAGCTCAGTGACCAGTGGTGTTCCGCAGGGATCTGTTCTGGGACCTCTGCTCTTTGTGATTTTTATAAATGACTTGGATGAGGAAGTGGAAGTCTGGGTTAGCAAGTTTGCCGATGACACGAAGCTTGCTGGAGTTGTGGATAGTGTGGAAGGCTGTTGTAGGTTGCAACGGGACATTGACAGGATGCAGAGCTGGGCTGAGAAGTGGCAGATGGAGTTCAACCTGGAAAAGTGTGAAGTGATTCATTTTGGAAGGTCGAATTTGAATGCAGAATACAGGCTAAAAGACAGGATTCTTGGGAGTGTGGAGGAACAGAGGGATCTTGGGGCCCATGTCCAAAGATTGCTCAAAGTTGCCACCCAAGTTGATAGGGTTGTTAAGAAGGCGTATGGTGTGTAGGCTTTCATTAACAGGGGGATTGAGTTTAAGAGCCGTGAGGTTATGCTGCAGCTCTATAAAGCACTGGTTGGACCACACTTGGAATATTGTGTTCAGCTCTGGTCGTCTCATTATAGGAAGAATGTGGAAGCTTTAGAGAGGGTGCAGAGGAGATTAATCAGGATGCTGCCTGGACTGGAGGGCATGTCCGACGAAGAAAGATTGAGGGAGCTGGGGCTTTTCCCATTGGGATGAAGAAGGATGAGAGATCACTTGATAGCGGGGTACAAGATGATGAGAGGCATAGATAGAGTGGATAGCCAGAGACTTTTTCCCAGGGCGGAAAGAGCTATCACCAGGGGGCATAATTTTAAGGTGATGGAGGAAGGTTTCGGGGAGATGTCAGAGGTAGGTTCTTTACACAGAGAATGGTGGGTGCGTGGAATGCACTGCCAGCGGTGGCAGTCGAAGCAGATACATTAGGGATATTTAAGCGTCTCTTGGATAGGTACATGGATGATAGTAGAATGAAGGGTATGTCGGTAGTTTTGATCTTAGAGTAGGTTAAAGGTTCGGCACAACATCGTGGGCCGAAGGGCCTGGACTGTGCTGTACTGTTCTATGTTCTATGTTCTATAACACAGGTGTTGGGAGGCTCAACCTGGCAACGCAATGTTATAACGACGCTGAGTAACACCATCGACAACGGGACAGAGAGAAAAACACACAGAAAACTAATAGACTGTGAGGAAGCAAAAGTGAGGAACGGAGAGAGACAGACAGACAACGAAACTGAGATGGAGAAACAAGGCATTTGTATGATTGTATTCTCCCTGTTGTGCAACTGTATTTCCTGTTGTGTAAATATGTTTTCTGTTGTGTAAAGATGTACCCTGTTGTTGTGTAAAGGTTTTCCCTGTTATTGTTTTATTTTCTGTTACTGACCGTCTCCTCACTGTGACCATTTGCCCTGGTTTTACTGTGGCCAACATCACCATCTGGTGGTGGAGAAGAGGCTCTGCAGGAAGGGGTTGACAAAGTGGGAGAGACTCAGCTGGTCCGTGTTTGCAGCTTGTGTTCGTGTGAGCACAAGTGATTTGTTACGGATTGATGTGTTCACTAGAAGGAAAAAGCTGATCGCTATCGAGCGCATCTTGTTATTATGGGGAAACACTTGATGCTTTGAACGTGAACTGTGGAGAATGGTTTCGATCGATCGACCTCTGGGTTATGGGTCCAGCACGCTTCCGCTGCGGCACTCTGCTAACTACCACTTTACATTTTAGCTGCCTGTTAGTGCAATATGCTCATTTCCCCAATGTTTTTCTAAAAATAGGATTGTAGTCGGATTTCTCAAGAATCCCGGACTCAGCAAACACACGTGCTGACGGACTCACCCTCACTGCACAATGACACAAGGACACTGAGTAACAGCACCGACAATGAGGCAGACAGAGAAAGACACACAGAAAACCAGGAAGAGATCATTCGGACCCAGAAAGGAACAGACAGAGAAAGACACACAGAAAACCAGGAATATATTATCAGGACCCAGAAGGGAACAGACAGAGAAAGGTACTGAGCAAACCAGCAAAAGACAGCGAAAGACTGATGATTTATGTAATTGTGTTCTCTGTTGTGTAAAGATGTCCCTTGTGTTCTTTTAAATATATTTCCTGCGTTGTAATATGTTCTCTGTTGTGTAACTATATTCGCTGTTGTGTAAAGATGTTCTCTGTTATTGTGTAAAATGGGTCCCTGTTGGGTAAAGATCTTCTCAGTTGTGTAAATATGATCCGTCTTGTGTAAAAGTGTTCCGGATTGTTTAAATATGTTCCCTGCTCTGCAATGTAGAGCTGAGTCTGCACTAATGGAATTGCTACAGTATCTTCCAGTCTGATACTGTATGAGGGCTGGAATGTGATCCAAAGCTCAGTCTATACAAATTGAATTGCTGTTGTATCTTTTAGTTTCACAATCCGGGGGAGTTTTAAACTGAATTCTCAGTTTGTATCTCAGGTTATACTATCTTTCAGATTCTCTCAATCTGATATCGCACTTGAGATTTAGACTTAAGAAAGGATGTACTGGCATTGGAGGAGTTCAAAAGCGATTCACTCAGCTGATTCCTGGGATGAAGGGGCTGACTTATGAAGAACGGCTAAACAGGTTATTCATTCGTGTTTAGAAGAATGAGGGGTGATCTTTTTGAAACGTACAAGATTCTGAGGGGGCTTAATAGGGTGAAGAAGGGTCTCTGACCTGAAACATTAACTCTGCTTCTCTCTTCACCGATGCTGCCAGACCTGCTGAGTATTTCCAGCATTTCTTGTTTTTATTAACAGGGTCGATGTTGAGAAGATGTTTCCACTAGTGGGGGAATCTCAAACTAGGTGGCATAGTTACAGAATAAGGGGACACTCATTTAAAACTAAGATGCAAAGGGATTTCTTCTCTCAGAGGGTAGTGAATGTCTGGAATTCTCTACCCCAGACAGTATTGGAGGCTAAATCACTGAAAGTATTTAAAGAGGATGTAAATAGATTTTTGAAATATTGGAGAGTTGAGGGCTATGAAGAGCTGGCATGAAAGAGGAATTGAGGTCTGGGGCAGATCAGCCATGATCTTACTGAATGGCGGGGCAGGTTTGAGGGGCCGAATGGCCTACTCCTGCTCCTATTTCTTCTGTTCTTATGTTATGTTATATCTAATGTATATGTCAGGATGCACTATGGGAATTAATACTGAAACTTATAAACTCATAATGTGTGTAAATATTGGGCTGATATTTAACTTGAATCTCAGAGTACATTATTGTAGTTAATTCTGTAAGTTTGAAAAGGGAACTATGTGCCATAATGAAAACAAGAAATGCTGGAAATACTCAGCAGGTCTGGCAGCATCTGTACAGAGAGAAGCAGAGTTAACGTTTCAGGTCAGTGACCTTTCAGATGCTGCCAGACCTTTTGAAAGTCCATGTACACCACATCAACAGCATTGCCCTCATCAACCCTCTCTGTTACCTCATCAAAAAACTCCATCAGGACAGTTAAACATGATTTTCCCTTACGATGTCCATGCTGGTTTTCTTGAATAAACCCACATTTGTCCATGGGACTATTAATTTTGTCCCGAATTATTCTTTCTAGAAGTTTTCCCACCTCCAAAATTGAAGTGACTGGGGAGTGAAATGAGGTGAGTTGCTCTAACAGAGAGCCAGCACGCGTTCGACAGGCCGAATGGCCTGCTTCTGTGCTGTAGCCATTCTATGATTGTATGATTCTGGCAACAACTGTTGGTGGAGAGGCAGTGATGCAGGAATGGGTTGGCAGAAAGGGGAAAGTGTGGGCTGGTGTGTGTTCGGGTTTGTGAATAACGGTGATTTGGAAGCAGTGTTCCAAATTGAATTGTTTATTAGAAGGAAGAAGTTGATGTAAATAAAGAGTAAAACGTGTTAAGACGAAGCGTGGTGTGATTGTGGATAGCAGTAAATATATTGCTGGTGAATTATTTGTGTTAATAAACTTCCACTGCGTCCCCTGCTGCAGGCTGCTGTTTATATCCAGCTGTGTATTAGTGCTGTGTGTTAGCGAGATAAATGTTTGTTTCAACGCTGTTTATAAAGCAATAGCATTGCACTCAAACAATCCCAGACATAGCAACACACGTACAAAAGCATAATACTGCAGATGCTGGAAATCTGAAATGTAAACAGAAAATGCTTGAAATGCTCAGCAGGTCTGGCATCATCTGTGGAGAGAGAACAAAGTTAATGTGAGCTAAGGAAACACACCTGAACTGTAAACTGTTTCTCTCTGCACAGATGCTGCCAGACCTACTGAGCATTTCCAGCATTTTCTGTTTTTATTACAGCAACACAGGTGTTGGGAGGCTCAGCCTGGCTACACAATGTTACAAGGACGCTGAGTAACACCATCGACAACGGGACAGAGAGGGAAACACACAGAAAACCAAGAATAGACTGTGAGGAAGCAAAAGTGGGGGACAGAGAGAGAGAGACAACGAGACTGAGATGGAGACACAAGGCATTTGTATGATTGTATTCTCCCTGTTGTCTAAAGGTATTTCCTGCTGTGTAAATATGTTTTCTGTTGTGTAAAGATGTACCCTGTTGTTGTGTAAAGGTTTTCCCTGTTATTGTTTTATTTTCTGTTACTGACCGTCTCCTCACTGTTACCATTTGCCCTGGTTTTATTGTGGCCAACATCACCATCTGGTGGTGGAGAGGAGGCTCTGCAGGAAGGGGTTGACAAAGTTGGAGAGACTCGGCTGGTCCCTGTTTGCAGCTTGTGTTCGTGTGAGCAAAAGTGATTTGTTACTGATTGAAGTGTTCACTGGAAAGAAGAAGCTGATTGCAATAGAGTGCCTTTGGAAGCATCTTGTTATTATGGGTAAATACTTGATGTTTTGAAAGTGAACTGTCTGTTTTGTTACCAAACATAAATAGCAGAGAATGGTTTCTATCCATCGGCCTCTGGGTTATGGGCCCAGCACGTTTCCGCTGCGCCACTCTGCTAACTGCTATTTTACATTTCAGCTGCCCATTCGTGAAATATGTTCATTTCCCCAATGTTTTTATCAAAATAGGATTGTAGTCGGATTTCTCAAGAATCCCGGACTCAGCAACACACGTGCTGACGGACTCACCCTCACTGCACAATGACACAAGGACACTGAGTAACAGCACCGACAATGAGGCAGACAGAGAAAGACACACAGAAGACCAGGAAGAGATTATCAGGACCCAGAAATGAACAGACAAAGTGACTGAGCAAACCAGCAAGAGACAGCGAGAGACTGATGAACACCACTTGGAGGGAGCACTGAGGGTGGCAAGGGCACAGAACGGACTCTGGCTGGGGGATTTCAATGTCCATCACCATGAGTGGCTCGGTAGCACCACTACTGACCATGCTGGCCGATTCCTAACGGAGATAGCTGCTCGATTGGGTCTGCAGTAGGTGATGAGGGAACTAACAAGAGGGAAAAACATACTTGACCTCATCCTCACCAATCTGCTTGCCGCAGATGCATCAGTCCATGACAGTATTGGTAGGAGTGACCACTGCACAGTCCTTGTGGAGATGATGTCCCGTCTTCACATTGAGGATACTCTCTATCGTGTTGTGTGACACTACCACTGTGCTAAATGGGATAGATTTTGAACAGAACTAGCAATGTATAACTGGGCATCCATGAGGTGCTGTGGACCATTAGCAGCAGCAGAATTGTCGTCAACCACATTCTATAAACTCATGGCCCGGCATATTCCCCCACTCTAATATTACCAACAAGCTGGGGGATCAACCCTAATTCAATGAAGAGTGCAGGAGGGCATGCCAGGAGCAGCACCAGGCATACCTTGAAATGAGGCGTCAGCCTGATGAAGCTACAGCCCAGGACTACTTTCATGCCAAACAGCAGAAGCAGCATGTAATAGACAGGGCTAAGTGATCCCACAACCAACGGATCAGATCTACACCCTGCCACATCCAATGATGAATGGTGGTGGACAATTAAAAAACCAACAGGAGGAGGTGGCTCCACAAATATCCCCAACCTCAATGATGGGGGAGCCCAGCACATCAGTGCAAAAGATAAGGATGAAGAATTTGAAACAAACTGCAGCCAGAAGTGCCGGGTTGATGATCCATCTCGGCCTCCTTCTGAAGTCCCTAGCATCACAGATGCCAGTCTTCAGCCAATTCGATTCACTCAACGTGATATCAAGAAACGACCAAAGGCACTGGATACAGCAAAGGCTACAGGCGCTGACAATATTCCGGCAATAGTACTGAAGACCTGTGCTCCAGAACTTGCTGCGCACCTAGCCAAGCTGTTCCAGTACAGCTACAATACTGGCATCTACCCGGCAATGTGGAAAATTGCCCAGGTATGTCCTGTACACAAAAAGCTGGACAAATCCAACCCAGCCAATTGCTGCCTCATCAGTCTGCTCTCAATCATCAGTATAGTGATGGAAGATGTCATCGACGGGGCACTTGCTTTGCAATAACCTGTTCAGTGACGCTCAGTTGGGTTCCGCCAGGGCCATTCAGCTCCTGACCTCATTACAGCCTTGGTTCAAACAAGGACAAAAGAGCTGAACTCCAGAGGTGAGAGTGTCTTCCCTTGACATCAAGGTAGCATTTGACTGAGTATGGCATCAAGGAGCCAGAGCAAAACTGGAGTCAATGGGAATCAAGAGGAAAACTCTCCACTGGTTGGTACCGTACCTAGCACAAAGGAAAATGGTTGTGATTATTGGAGGTCAATCATCTCAGCTCCAGGACATTACTGCTGGAGTTCCTCAGGGTAGTATCCTCGGCCCAACCTTCTTCACTACTTCATCAGTGACCTTCCTTCAATCATAAGGTCAGAAATGGGGATGTTCACTGATGATTGCAAAATTTAGCACCATTCGCGACTCCTCAGATATTGAAGCAGTCCATGTAGAAATGCAGCAAGACCTGGACAATATCCAGGCTTGGGCTGATAAGTGGCAAGTAACATTCGCGCCACACAAGTGCCAGGCAATGACCATCTCGAACAAAAGAGAATCTAACGATCTCCCATTGACATTCAACGGCATTACGATCGCTGAATCCCCCACTATCAACTTCCTGGGGGTTCCCATTGACCAGAAACTGAACTGGAGTAGCCTGATAAATAGTGTGACTACATGAGCTGGTCAGAGGGTAGGAAGCATGCGGTGAGTAACTCACCGCCTGACTCCCCAAGCCTGTCCACCATTTACAAGGCACAAGTCTGGAGTGTGATGGAATACTATCCACTTGCCCGGATGGGTGCAGCTCCAACAACATTCAAGAAGCTCGACACCATCCAGGACAAAGCAACACGCTTGATTGGCACCCCGTCCACAACATTCACTCCCTTCACCACTGACGTACAGTGGCAGCAGTGTGTACCATCGACAAGATGCACTGCAACAATGCACCAAGGCTACTCAGGCAGCACCTTCCAAACCTGCATCCTCTACTGCCTAGAAGGACAAGGGCAGCAGATGCATGGGAACACCACCACCTGAAAGTACTCCTCCAAGCTACACAGCATCCTGACTTGGAACTATATCGCCATTCCTTCACTGTCGCTGGGTCAAAATCCTGGAACTCCCTTCCTAATAGCACTGTGGGTGTACCTACCCCACATGGACTGCAGTGGTTCAAGAAGGAAGCTTACCACCACCTTCTCATGGGCAATTAGGGATGGACAATAAATGCTGGCCTGGCTGGCGACGTCCACATCCCATGAAACAAATAATTAAATGCAATAACAGCTCATCTCAATTCCTAGTATTTCTAAATCCCACCAGTCCAACATAAGCTGAACAATTATTGCATGTTGTGATTGACGGTCTGGTCTGTAAACTGCACTGTATCACAGATTGCTGACATTTGCTAACTGGAAGTGAGAACTGCAAAATCGGGACAGTAGTTCACATAGTCTGTCAGTGTGAAAGAATCAGGCAATGTGAGGTAATAGAATTTGTCTGTAAATGTTACACTCATATTGCTTTATATTTTTATATTGAAAATAAAAGTAATCATTTCATGAAAATAGTGACATGTTGTCCAGACTTTGGTAGCCAGTTGTTTTTGTCTTGCACTCAGCAGGGCAATCCGCAAGAATACCAATTTAAGGGAAAACAACAACTTTCTTCTGTATAAGAAGAGAGTGCTGATTGGTTGGCAAATGAACTCTGATTGGTCGAGGCATTGCCATTCAGAATGCATCAGTTTATGGTAACTGACAGATAACTGCCCAGCTTTGTTTGAAATTTAAACCAGGCAGCTTGACTCTGATTGGTCAAGGCATTGCCCTGTGGAATGAGCCAGTGAATGGCTGTCACTTATTTTGTTCAGCTGAAACTGGCACAATGTGTGTGCATGTTCTTTCTGTCTGCAAAGAACAGGACCCTGTGTATTAATATATGTAGCTTACAGTACACACCAATGAACCACACTGCGAGCCCTCCTGACAGTCTTAAATCGGTTGTCTGTAATTCTTAGCACATTGAGAATTATTTAGCAAATGTTGTCCTATTGTGGAATCACATCTCATGTTGGATACTGTGTTTTGAGTTTTGCAAGCATGGGTTGGTTGGGTAGGGCCCATTGCGAACAGCGGAAGGGACATGTTATTTGATACAATCCGCCAGTTTTGGGATGTACAGTCCAGAAACCTAGCATCACACTGGTATTGAAATTCATATATCACGTTACTTATTTTGCTTGACAGCAGCATCCTGTTAGTGGTGAACACCACACTTGTTGCTCCTGCATAGTAACAGCAGGAAACAGCGAGCTTCACCTGTCACTCAAATACTGGGGATATATTACCTTTCCAGGGTAATTTGAGGGAGACTGGGCACTTTTCAGGGCTCAAAATGACGTCCTTCAGCCCGTTTATAAGTTTGTGTGATATACAGTGAGAAATGATCTGATCAGTGTAGCCATTGTAATGCAGGATATCTTTGATTCGCCCTATTTCAGCATCAAGCTTGCATGGTGAGCAAATGGCTCAGCTCTATTTATGAGGTTGCCGATAAGACCAATCTTATAGCCCGTGGAACTGTAAGAATCCCAACGCGTGTATTGACCAGTGAAGGTAGGTTTGCGGTAGACCGTGGTAGAAAACCACTTAGGAGATTTCTCAACTAGTACATCAAGGAAAGGGAGCTCGTTTGACTGCTCCATTCCCAAGGTGAATTTGAGTGCAGGATGGAGCCCATGAAGACGTGCAAGGAAATTATTTTATGCAGCTGCGGAGTCAAATATAGCAAACGTATCATCTACATATTGGAAATATGCAAGAGGTAGGAGGAAACGTGTCATTCCCTTAAAAACAGGTTTGTCATGGAATCCAACAAAGATGTTTGTGAGAGCTGGGCATAGAGGTGATCCCATGGCAACACCAGCGATACATGGTGTCAATAAAACTGAACTGAACTCAACTGTGCAAGTTGCCGAGTTCATAAGTTCAATGAATACGGATTCACACAATGGTGACGGGTCTAGATCGCCATGATATAGCACTGCAGTGCAAATATCTATGGCTTCCTGAAGTGGTGCATTGGTGAATAGGCTAGCAATGTCAAATGACACATGGACACGGCATTGCTATCGATATGCAAGTCCTGTATGGTCTTCACAAATGTGAAGGAATCCTTCACTGTGTACGTGGAGAACTTGCTCAAAAACTGGTTGTAACAATTTGCCCAACCATTTGGCAAATTCATTTCAGGATACTATTTACATTACTTCAAATAAAGAAAACACAACGACACAAAGAATTGAGCACAACGCTGAAAGTTTCACAGCAAATAGTCGAATGGGAAAAGGATGAAATACAGAAAGAAAAAGCCAAAAATACTGAAAACACTCAGCCAGTCCGGAAACAAATGTGGAGAAGAGAAGCTCGGGTTAATGGTCCAGTTCTGTGACCCTTCTATAGACCTGAAACATTGCTCCTCCCTTCCTCTCTCCACAGATACTGCTGGGACTGCTGAGTGTTTCCAGAATCTTCTGTTATTATTCAGATTTCCAGTGTGTGCAGTATTTCTCTTTTTGAAAACAAAATATTCCCTGAGAGGAATGGAACTTTACATAAAAAAAAGGAGTGGCCCATGTGGGCCATTCGGCCCATCGAAATAGCTCTGCCATTCAATAAGATCACAGCTGATCTCCTACATCAACTCCATCTGACCACACTAGCACAGATCCCTTGATTCCCTTCGTATCCAAAAACCTATCGATCTCTCTCTTGGATATACCCAATGATTGAGCATCCACAGCTCGACAGTCACAGAGAGATACAGCACTGAAACATGCCTTTCGGACCACCGAGTCTGTGCCGACCAACAACCACCCATTTATACTAATCCTACATTCATCCCATATTCCCTACCACATTCCCACCATTCTCCTACCACCTATCTACACTAGGGGCAATTTACAATGGCCAATTTACCGATCAACCTGCAAGACTTTGGCTGTGGGAGGAAACCGGAGCACCCGGCGGAAACACACGGGGTCACAGAGAGAACTTGCAAACTCCGCACAGGCAATACCCTGAACGGAACCGAGGTCACTGGAGCTGTGAGGCTGCGGTGCTAACCACTGTGCGTAGAGAATTCCAAAGATTCACAATGCTTTGAGTGAAAAAAAATTCTCCTCTTCTCAGTCCCAAATGATTGAGCCATTTATACTGAGACTGTGATCCCTAGTTCTAGATTCCCCAGCCAGAGGAAACATCCTCCCAGCATTTACCCTGTTAAATCCCTTAAGATTTTTAGGTGCCAGTGAGATTACCTCTCACTCTTCTAAATTCTGAGGAATATTTTTTTTTTATTTCCAAAATATACTTTAGTCTCAAAAATCTGCAAAAATTACATTGCCAAACAGTTTCAAAACAGCACCAAAAATACAAACATTGCAAGGGAGATCAGTTTCCTTCAATACTGTCATGAGTTTCTTCACAACCCTGCCGTTTCACAATTGTCATGCCAATTACAGTTTTACATTTACAGCAATTGTGAATATTAACGATACAGTTCAAGGGGTTTCGAATGGATCAAGCCCCTCAGTCCAGCTTGGTGGGGGGACCTTACACTGTGGTCTTTCCCCATTGAGCCTTTGCTGCGGCTGCCCCAAGCTTTAGTGCGTCCCTCAGCACGTAGTCCTGGACCTTGGAATGTGCCAGTCTGCAACATTCGGTGGTGGACAACTTTTTGCGCTGGAAGACCAGCAAGTTTCGGGCAGACCAAAGGGCGTCTTTCACCGAATTGATAGTCCTCCAGCAGCAGTTGATGTTTGTCTCGGTGAGCGTCCCTGGGAACAGCCCGTAGAGCACAGACTCCTGTGTTACAGAGCTGCTTGCATCTCTTTCCACACCTGCTTTGCAAAGGCACATTCCAGGAGGAGGTGGGCGACCATCTCTTCCCCACCACAGCCAACGCGGGGGCACTGTGCGGAGGGGGCGAGACTTCGGGTGTGCATGAATGATCTGACGGGGAGGGCCCTTCTCACCACCAGCCAAGCTACGTCTTGGTGCTTGTTTGAAAGTTCTGGTGATGAGGCATTCCGCCAAATGACTATGACGGTCTGCTCGGGGACCCATCCAACAGGATCCACCGTCTCCTTTTCCCGTAGGGCCTTGAGGACATTCCCTGCAGACCACTGCCTGATGGACCGGTGGTCAAAGGTGTTTTCCCGCAGAAACTGCTCCACGAAGGATAGGTGGTACGGCACGGCCCAACTGCATGGAGCGTTCCGCGGCAATGTGACCAGGCCCATTCTTCGCAACACTGGGGACAGATAGAACCTCAGCACGTAGTGACACTTGGAGTTTACGTACTGGAGGTCCACACACAGCTTGATGCAGCCGCACACGAAGATGGTCATCAGGCTGAGGGCCACGTTGGGTACATTTTTCCTGCCCTTGTCCAGAGATTTGAACATCGTGTCCCTCCGGACCCGGTCCATTTTAGATCCCCAGATGAAGCAGAAAATGGCTCGTGTGACTGCCACAGCGCAGGAGTGGGGTATGGGCCAGACCTGCGTCACGTAGAGCAAAAACGTGAGCGCCTCGCACCTGATGACCAGGTTCTTACCCACAATGGAGAGAGATCGGTGCCCCCACATGCCCAACTTTTGTCGTACCTTGGCTACTCGCTCCTCCCAGGTTTTGGTGCACGGCCCGGCCCTTCCGAACCATATCCCCAGCACCTTCAGGTAATCTGACCTGACGGTGAAGGGGACAAAGGATCCGTCAGCCCAGTTCCCAAAGAACATGGCCTCGCTCTTGCCGTGGTTAACTTTGGCTCCCAAGGCCAGTTCGAACTGGTCGCAGATGCTCATCAGTCTGCGCACGGACAGCGGATCCGAACAGAAGACGGCGACGTCATCCATGTGCAGGGAGGTTTTAACCTGAGTGCCTCTGCTGCCTGGGATTGTTACCCCTCTGATGCTCGCATCCTTCCTTATAGACTCAGCAAATGGTTCAATACAGCAAACAAACAAGACAGGGGAGAGAGGGCAGCCCTGTCTGACTCCAGATTGGATCGGGAAACTTTCCGATTCCCACCCGTTGATTCTGAGGAACATCGGCCTCGTCGACTCAATCTCTTCTCATAGGACAATCCCCTCATCCCAGGAAGCAATCGAGTGACACGTTGATACACTTCCTTTAAGGCAAGTATATCCTTCCTTAGGTCAGGGGAACCAAAACTGTAACAGTGCTCCAGGTGTGATCTCACCAAGGCTCTGTCTAATTGCAGTCAAACTTCTTTATTCTTATAAAAACTCTTCACAATGTTGAACACAACTATTAACTGCCCCATTAACATCTCTGCTCTAAGAACAAGGACCCCAGCTTCACACACCCGAGTCCCCTATTCTTTCCACATTAGCTGAACTCCTGCATCTCTGATACATTCTAGTAAATCTCCTCTGCGCCCTCTCTAAGGCCTTGCCATTCCTGCTAAAGTGTGGAACATGGAATTAGACACAGTGCTCTAGCTGAGGCCTATAACCAGTGAGATTTATAATGGTTCAGCCTCAATTCCTTGTCTGTGTCCCGTACTCCCATTTCTGGTTTCTGATTCAATGTCGGCTCTGAGCTGTTGAAACTGCCTGAATAAACATTTCCACCCAATAAAGCGCTCGGAATGTGAGAAGGGACAAAGTGAGTGACCAAGTACATCAACTCCAAGTAAAACTCCACCATGTAGTGAAAACACTCGAAACAAAACGGCTCTTTTAAGAGCCACCCACAATCTCTCTGAAAAAGCTGCACGAACATCTCTCTGGAATTGGTTTATTTAATTGGTTTTAATGCTCAGTAATTCTCTGGAACTTTCTCACTGTCTTTGTGTTTTCTGTTTCAATCTGGTATGGAGATTCTGGGAAGATGAGTTTCACTGCCTGGGAGGATCTTTGTGGTTTTCCTGCAGAAACACAAAACAAAGTCTCTTTTCAGAGTCAGCCACCGCCTTATAGGGACAGCAGTGACATGGGAACGGGAGCTGGGGTGTGTTTTATGCCGGAAATATCAGTTAATGATTTATGTTGTGCTCTCGTTATATTCCAATCTCTGAATTGAGCCTTTCCACCGCACCAGGGTTATGGGGCGAGTTTTCATCGTTTCTTTTCCAAACGTACAGACAATGTTATAAAGTTGCTGATTTACCCAGATGGCGGATTCTCCCCTCACAGTGAAAAGTAACATCGCACCTTCACATCTGCCCATTGTTTTATAATTGAATAATTAGTCAAATGAAATTATTTGTGATGTTATTTCGCCCGAGACGGTGTTTCCTGCAGTGAAACTGATCAGTTTCAGCTCAGTCATTCAGGGACCTGGAATTCCTGCAGTTTGAGCCCGCTGTAACCGCAGCCCACTACTGATTGGTCACCTTCTTCTCATAAAGTCAGTGACAGCACATGAGGAGGCCATTCGCCCCATTAAATCCATGTCGGGTTTCCAATCTGTTCAGTCCCCGACTCGATCCCCAAAGCCCTGCATAATCCCTTTGGGTCAAAATGACCGTGGTAAGACTCAAACCTGCAATCTTCTGATAACATCATAGAATATACCAAAGTCAGACGCCTTATCCATTCGGCCACACAGCCATTAGTTTGCATGAATGATTCAATTGGAGAACCTCGAAGCACAAAATACAAAAAATCATTGGCTGAACCTGTCAACCTGGCACAATATCTGAATTTGTGAAAGCCGCCAATTTCACTGTGGAAAAGAAGTGATCGACTGGAAAAGTACATAAAAATCTATTTTCCCGTAGCGGTTTAAATAAACTTTTAAAACACAATTTTGCTTTTACCGACTCAAATTGCTGGTGCTATTTTATGAACAGCTTTATTTTGCCAATTTTTGTCAACTTCTCATCCGTAACTGACAGTAAAAGACTCCGTTCAGCAATCTTTCACGTGACAAATAACTCAAACTCGGTGTGGAAGTAATAAATTACAGACTATTGGTAATTCCCCTTCACACAGGCTTCAGGGGGACAGTGAGAAGACACTGAAATAGTTGCTTCATCCTTTTAAAACGTTCCCATTCTGTCCTGTTACTGACATGTTGGAATCAGATTTGTATTTAACAAGATATTTCTGTGAAAACAAAATCCTCAACGGACCAGCTGGGAATCTGGGAATCACTGGAGTAAAATAAAAGGCTTTTGGTTGAGAAGACGGGGTCTTCTCACCAGCAGCCGGTTACATTCCCCTCACATTCTTACACAGTGAGCAGCTCTTTCCCTCGAGAAATAGACAGCAGCAGTTGGAAGTTCAGTAAAAGGATCGGTTCATTGAGACAAGTTTCTGAGTGACAGGTGGTGCTGAATATTAATACAAGAAGGTCCTGGAATGGGAAACACGTGTCCAGAGTGGGGTCTGAAATCAGGACAGGGAAATGGCCAGCACTGACACAGATCATTTCATTATTACATTGATATCTGACTGTCTATAAGGAGAAGCGAGTTAAACACATGATGGTGAAAGGAATGGAAGATGACGCTGGTTGTTCTAGATGAAGAGGGATAGACAGAGGTGTGGGTACAGCAGACTTCAGACAGTAATCAGCCCTTTCAGATACTGTGGGTGGATCTGAAAAGAGCCTTTGGGACAGGGAAAAAAGCTCTTTGTTTAAAAACCCTCAAATAGCTACCTTGTAATTGGTCAGGTTACTAATGTTTTAGTTAGTGTAATTTATGAATAATTACTAATTAGAAAGTGCTGTTTGGACAGAGTGTAAAGCTGTGAGTTGATGTGTGAGGGACTTCACTGACTCGGGGAAGGAGGTGCTCTTTGGTCTCTCTTTTCTTTTCTGCCTTTTCAGCCTCCGTGGTACAGGGGAAGAAGCTGATCGGTGAGTAACTGGTAAATTATTCAACTTATTACACTTATTACACGAGCAATAATGAGTTTGTAAAGCTAAGTAATGGCAGGGCAGCTCTAAAAGCAAAAGTTCGAAATTGGGGGAAGGCAAATTTTACAAAACAGAGAGGTGATTTGGTGGATGTGGACTGGATACAACTACTTGAAGGAAACCCAAAGATGGTTTATCAGTCCATTAAGAGCAAGAGGATAAATAAGGAAAGGGTATGGCCTATCAGAGATGTACAAGGGAACTTCTGTGTGGATCCAGAAGATGTGGGCGGGGTTCTTAATGAGTTTTTTGTCTCTGCCTTCACAAAGGAGAGGGATGATGCAGACATTGTAGTAAAAGAAGAGGAGTGTGAAATATTAGATACGATAAGCATAATGAGAGTGGAAGTACTAGAGAGTCTGACATCCTTGAAAATGAATAAATCACCAGGGCCAGATAGTTTGCATCTAAGGTTGTTAAAGGAAGCCAGGGAGGAAATAGTAGATGCGCTGAGGATCATCGTCAAATCCTCACTGGTTATGAGGGAGGTGCTGGAGGATTGGAGGTCTGTGAACGTTGTACTATTATTTTAAAAGGATGTGAGGGATAGGCCAAATAATTATAGATCGGTCAGTCTGACCTCGGTGGTGGGTAAATTATTCGAATCAATCCTGAGGGACAGGATAAACTACCACTTGGAAAGACATGGATTAATCAGGGATAGTCAGCATGGATTTGTTAAGGGAAGGTCATGTCTCACTAACTTGATTGAGTTTTTTGAGGAAGTAACAAGGAGCATTGATGAGGATAGTGCGGTGGATGTGGTTTACATGGATTTTAGTAAGGCACTTGATAAGGTCCCACATGGCAGTCTGGTCAATAAAATGAAAGCCCATGGGATACAGGGGAATGTGGCAGGTTGGATCCAAAATTGACTCAGTGGCAGGAAACAAAGGATAGTAGTCAACGGATATTTTTGCGAATGGAAAGCGGTTTTCAGTGGCGTTCCACAGGGCTCAGTGTTGGGTCTCTTGCTGTTTGTGGTGTATATTACCACACGGGCGGCACAGTGGCGCAGCGGTTAGCACCGCAGCCTCACAGCTCCAGCGACCCGGGTTCAATTCTGGGTACTGCCTGTGTGGAGTATGCAAGTTCTCCCTGTGTCTGCGTGTGTTTCCTCCGGGTGCTCCAGTTTCCTCCCACATGCCAAAGACTTGCTGGTTGATAGGTTAATTGGCCATTATAAATTGTCCCTAGTATAGGTAGGTGGTAGGGAAATATAGGGACAAGTGGGGATGTGGTAGGAATATGGAATTAGTGTAGGATTAGTATAACATGGATGCTTGATGGTCGGTACAGACTCGGTGGGCCGAAGGGCCTGTTTCAGTGCTGTATCTCTTAAAAATAAAATTAATTATTTGGAATTAAATGGGGAGCTATGATTGGGAAATTTGCTGATGACACAAAAATTGGCCGTGTAATTGATGGTGAGGAGGATAGCTGTCGACTTAAGAATGATATGAATGGATTAGTTGAGTGGGCGGAAAAGTGGCAAATGGAATTCAATCTGGAGAAGTGTGAGGTAATGCATTTGGGCAGGGCAAACAAAGCAAGGGAATACACAATAAACGGGAAGATATTGAGATGGGTCGAACATGTGAGGGACTTTGGAGTGCATGTCCACAGGTCCCTGAAAGTGACAGGATAGGTAGATAGAGTGGTGAAGAAGGCATATGGAATGCTTTCCTTTCTTGGTCGACAAAAGCAGGGATGTAATGCGAGAACTGTTTGAAACGGTGGTTTGGCCACAGCTGGAGTATTGCGTACAGTTCTGGTCATCACATTTCAGAAAGGACATAATTGCTGTGGAGAGAGCACAGAGGAGATTTACAAGAATGATACTGTGGGTGGCTCTGAAAAGAACCTTTGGGTATTTGATAAAATCCTGGCAGATTGCCTTGGTTTTGGTGCACGGAGTGCTGGTTTTCTTGGGCAGCAGCATGGCCTAGATATTAGGCAGCACCCAGCCCTGAGTGATGGTCATCCCTCCCAGCAGCTTGGTGAGCTCCTCGTCATTCTGGACAGCCAGCTGTAGGAGTCTGAGAATGTTGCGGGTCTTCTTGTTGTCCTGGGCTGCGTTACTGGCCAACTAGAGGATTTCAGCGGTCAGATACTCGGGCACAGCAGCCAGATAGACCGGGGCTCCGGCACCCACACGCTCAGCATAGTTGCCCTTTCTCAGGAGCCTGTGAACACGGCCCACCGGGAGCTGCAGTCCAGCCCGGGAGGAGCGAGACTTGGCCTTGGACCGAGCTTTCCCGCCGGACTTTCCTCTTCCAGACTTTTCTTTTCCCAAAATATACTTGAGGACATTCCGTGCAGACCACTGCCTGATGGATTGGTGGTTAAAGGTGTTTTTCCATACAAACAGTTCCACGAACGCACAGTCCAACTGGATGGAGTGTTCCGTGGCAATGTGACCAGATCCATCCTTCGCAACACCGGGGTCAGATAGAACCTCAGCACGTAGTGACACTTGGTGTTTGCATACTGGGGCTCTACGCACAGCTTGATGCAGCCACATACTAAGGTGGCCATCAGGTTGAGGGCGATGTTGAGTACATTTTTTCGCCTTTATCCAGAGGTTTGAACATCGTGTCCCTCCGGACACTGTCCATTTTGCGTCTTCAGATAAAGCGGGAAATGGCTTGGGTGATCGCCACAGCAGAGGAGTAGGGTATGGGCCAGACCTGCGCCACTTACAGCAACAACGTGAGCACCTTGCACCTGATGACCAGGTTCTTACCCATAATAGAGAGAGATCGCTGCTCCCACTTGCTCAGTTTATGTTGTACCCTGGCTACTCGCTCCTCCCAGGTTTTGGTGCACGTCCCGGCACTTACAAACCATAACCCCAGCATCTTCAGGTAGTCTGACCTGACGGTGAAGGGGACAAAGGATCGGTCAGCCCAGTTCCCAAGGAACATGGCCTCGCTCTTGCCATGGTTAACATTGGCTCCCGAATCCAGTTCGAACTGGTCGCAGATGCTCATCAGTCTGTGAATGGACAGCGGATCCGAGCAGAATACTGCAACATCATCCATGTACAGGGAGGCTTTGACCTGAGTGACTCCACTGCCTGGGATTGTCACCCCTTTAATGCCCGCATCCTTCCAAATAGACTCAGCAAAGGGTTCAATACAGCAAACACACAAGGCAGGGGAAAGAGGACAGCCCTGTCTGACTCCAGATTTGATTGGAAACTTTCTGATTCCCACCCAATTTTTTGGACTGTACTACTGATGTTTGTGTAGAGCAGTTTGATCCAATTGCAGATTCCCTCCCCAAACCCCATTTTAGAGAGCATATCCATCATCTATGTGTGCGATATCCTGTCAAAAGCCTTCTCCTGGTCCAGGCTGATGAGGCAGGTGTCCACACTCCTGACCCGTACATAGGCGATCGTATCCCTGAGTAGCGCGACACTATCAGAGATCTTCCTGCTGGGTACAGTACAGGTCTGGTCAGGGTGAATCACCAACGTCAGAGCAGACTTGACTCGATTGGCAATGACTTTGGACAGAATCATGTAGTCTACATTAAGCAGTGAGATGGGCCGCCAATTTCAGCTTTCTGCCCTCTCCCCCTTCTGCTTGTAGATGAGGGTGATGATACCTTTCCTCATGGATTCTGACATGCTGCCGGCCAGGAGCATACTCTTGTACACTTCCAGCAGGTCTGGGCTGACCCAGTACCACAGGGCCGAATACAACTCAACAGGTAAGCCGTCGCTTCCGGGAGTTTTCTTCGTCTCAAAAGACTTGATGGCCTTTGTCAGCTTGTGCAGAATTAGCGGTTTGTCCAGATTCTCCTGCATGCTGTCATCTAAGACCTCTGTGACAGATGACAGGAAGGACTGGGAGGACGTGCTGTCCATAGACTTCACGTCTTACAGCCCAGTCTTCAAGGATTTGCTAATCCTTAGTATGTCGGAGTGTGAAGTTGTGACCGAGCCATCCTCTTCCTTCAGGCTGCTGATCACAGAGCTCTCTCTGTGTACCTTTTGGAAGAAGAAACGCGAGCACGTCTCATCCTGCTCAATGGAGCGGACTCTGGACCGGAAGATGATCTTGGAGGCCTCCGTGGCAAAGAGCGACGCCTGCAGGCTCTTCACCTCTTGGCAATCCTCCTTGACCTCGACCCCCATCGACTGCAGCCGGAGCAGATTTTGCATTCTTTTCTGGAGTTGGGACATTTCCCTCTGTCTCTCTCACCCTCTGAACACCTTTGGAGATAAAGAACCTCTTGATATTCACCTCGATCGCTTCCCACCAGTGCACCGGATACTCAAAGAGGGTCTCACTGTTCTCCAACTTTTTCAATCTCTTTTGAGTTGCTCAATGTTCTCTGGGTTTAGCAGTGTAGCATTGAGCTTCCATGTCCCCCTGCTAACCCGCTGGTCATCCTGTAAGTGACAGTCAACCAGTAAGAGGCAGTGGTCGGAGAAGAACACCGGCTTGACGTCGGTGGATCGGACCGTGAAAGCAGGGGACACATACAGGAAGTCAATCGTGGAACGGGCAGACCCGTCCGATCTTGACCAGGTGTATCTATGCTGCTCTCTGTCTGCAGGTTTGCTGAAGACATTGTGCAGTTTGGCATTTTTTACTGTTTCATTTAAGAATCTGGGCATAGCGTCCAGTTTTCTGTCGTCACTGCCAGATTGTCCAGCAGCATCAATGATGCAGTTGAAGTCACCTCCAAGACTGACCGGCCTGGATGTCGCCAGCAGCAGTGGGAGCTGCTGGAGGATGGTCAGCCACTCGCTGCATTGGACCGGGGCATGTACGTTGCTTAACTGGAGCGGAGCATTGTTGTACATTACATCTGCTATGAGAAGGCGATCGTCCACCAGCATCTTAACTTCAGAGATGGTTAAATTGCCTCCCCGCAGCACAATCCCCAGGCCGGAGGAACAGGAATCATTTCCCCTGGACCAGATCGATGTCCCATGGGATCACCATCGTGACCATTGCCTGTAAGTGCTGCGGTGCAGGATTCCACACTCCTGACAAAACAGTACGCCAGCTTTGACCTTTGCGAAGTCATCCAAGGTTGAAACACATCACGTGGTGGATTTAACACAATGCATGTTAATCAAAGCATTCTTTATATCCACTATAAAGTTGGGTGTTGCTTCCCACACCAGGTGTCCTAGCTAGTCCCAGTCCTTAAGTATGTTCCTGCATACCCATAGTGTACGCAAGCTGTTTCACATTCGTTGAGCCCAGAAACCCGTCATGGTTATTCATGAGGGTTTTGTTCCACTGGGGTGACATCGGCGGGTGGGGGGCGGGTCTTGTAGGCAGCAAGGCTTGGGTTGTCCTCTGCTGTTGGTGTCTTTCCCCTCGGTCCCTCCTCGAAGACATCACTGTTCCTGATTTCCGGAGCTGGAGCTGGAATGCGCAGGACACTTCGCTGCTCTCGGTCCCCCGGAGCTGGGGTGTACTGAGCATCTCCTTGGGTTCCATGCTTTTGGTTTGGGGTGCGCTGGGCGTGTCACAGCTTCCAGTGCCCCGGAGCTGGTGGGCTTTATCTTCCAGCTCCTTTGAGTTCTGCTGCTTCTTTTGGAGGTGCCATTGTTCCGGCCCTTCCTCGTCCAGTGAGGAGGAGCTGCTGTAGTCTGTCTCAGACGGTAGCCTCCTCTTGCCATTGGTTTGGATGGTGACCTGTTCTTTTTTTGGAGCTTTTTTCTTTGCGTTCTTCCTTTGTACCACCTGCCACTGACATGTTTGTCCATCTGCTCCCTCCCCCTCCATTAATTCTGTCTGTGGAGGAGGAGTTTCCAGGCACGGAGTAGGTGTTGGGTCACTGGTTGCAGCTGCCTCCCCTTTCTTCTCTTTCTCAGATAGACTTTCATCGCTGTGGGGAGGATTGCTTGTTTCCCTCCCAGCACCAGACATGTTCACCGTTCCTTAACCAGGTCTTTCCTTGGTCCTTGCTGCCTGAGGATAACTGAGGCAGCGTTTGGGCAGGTTTTGTAGAGGTGGCCTGCCCCACCTCACAGGTTGCAGCACTTACTCTGTTTACAGTCCTTGGTCTGATGGCCTTCCTTCTTGCAGTTCTTGCAGACGACTGTGCTGCAGTTAGCTGCCACATGACCAGATTTGCCGCAGGTACGACAAACTCTGGGCTGCTCCGCATTGACCATGAAGCCTCGACTTCCCCCGAAAGCGAAGCTGGAGGGAGGATGGATGATGGCTCCGTTGGCATCGACCTTCAAGGTCACCTTGACCTGCTGCTAGCTGGTCCAAATCCAAATGGGTCCTTGACATCAGTGCTGCCACCGGCCGCCTCAACATACCTGGTGAGGAAGGTGAGTTCATCCACGACAGGAACATGGGGGTTGTAGAGGTGGCTTCTCACCACCCGGTCACGTTGCGAACGCAGTGTGAAGAGCGGCTCCACTGTGAGGATTGACAGCGGCGCCTGGTTTGCCTTCTCCTTGAACACCTTCAGGAACTTGATGCATCCGCCACGTTCTTGGACGTCACGTCACAATATTCACAGCTGGGTAAGTCCTGCAGGCAGAAGATGTTCGCATCTTGGAATCCACAGCAATCAATAAGGATTTTCTTAATGAAGAAGGTACGATCAACCGGTGCATCTCCTTCCTTATTCTTCACTACCACCCG
This sequence comes from Heterodontus francisci, assembly GCF_036365525.1. Taxonomy (NCBI): domain Eukaryota; kingdom Metazoa; phylum Chordata; class Chondrichthyes; order Heterodontiformes; family Heterodontidae; genus Heterodontus; species Heterodontus francisci. The sequence goes on from NW_027140327.1 coordinate 145,245, forward strand.
AACGGGCCCGAAGTTACAGAATTGGTTACAGCCATTTTACTCAAAAACTTACCTGAGACAGGATCATGGTCTCTCCCCTGCCCCTCTTCCAGACATTTCCACAATCTCACAAATACTTTCACAAAGAGCGAGGAATTCCTCCTGCACTTCCCTGCTTCAGCTTCTAGAGGAATACAGTCCGGCTACTTCTGATTGGTTACTGTCTGCTGAATCTCATTGGCTGGTTCCTGTCACCAATCAGGTAGCTGCTATTTCACCGATCATCAAAGAGCAATGAGAAAATGGGGTGGAGATTGACAGCGGCAAATTGTCAGAGCTGAAACCCATTCACAAATTTGAAAAGCCCACCAAAATATTTGTGAAACAAGAAACAGCTGAAATATAATAAATAATATCGTCTAAAGAGTAAAATGTATTTCACTCTCTCCTTATATTGTGTTTCTCCTCATTGTCCGTCACAGATACCAGACTTACTTTCCTTCCAGGAGTGGAGCAGAGAGGAGTGGACCTGTGGGGAGAACGCCAAGAGCAGAACCAATACATTGAGCACAAGGATCGCGGCCCAGTCACTCACCTTCCGGGAGAGGACTGAACCTGAGGGGAGAACACCGAGAGCGGAGCCGATAAATTGAGCCCGAGGATGGTGGCCCAGTCACTCACCTTCCGGGAGAGGAGCAGACCTGTGGGGAGAACACCGAGAGTGGAGCCGATAGATTGAGCCTGAGGATCGCGGCCAAGTCACTCACCTTCCGGGAGAGGAGCGGACCTGTGGGGAGAACACCAGGAGTGGAGCCGATAAATTGAGCCTGAGGATCGCGGCCAAGTCACTCACCTTCCGGGAGAGGAACGGAGAGCAGTCCAGGGACCGCCGGAGTTTGAAAACAAAGTGAGCAGTGATGTCATAGGAAGGCTGCAAGGTGATTGGTTGGTGAGTATCTGCTGTTAGGGAGCTACTCTAAATAGCTGGGTCCTTAACTAAAAGTAAAGGGAAAGGTCTACAGTTTTTTCAATAAAGGAGGTCGCGTTTTTTGGGGGAGAATCAATGTCCCCAGTGTAAATAATTTAATTTTTGGGTAATTTAAGGGGATAAATTAATGGTAGGTCATGGCAGGGCAGCTCAGCAATGTGGAGTGATCCTCCTGTACAATGTGGGAATTCAGGGACACTTCCAGTGTCCAGGGCGAACACGTGTGCAGGAAGTGTCTCCAGCTGCAGCTACTCGAAATCCACGTTTCGGATCTGGAGCGGCGGCTGGAGATACTGTGGAGCATCCGCGAGCCTGAGATCATCGTGGATAGCACGTATAGGGAGGTGGTCACACCGCAGGTAAAGACTGCTCAGGTAGAAAGGGAATGGGTGACCACCAGGCAGAGTAGAAGAACTAGGCAGGTAGTGAAGGAGTCCACTGGATCCATCTCCCTTTCTAACAGATTTTCTACTTTGAATACAGTTGGGGGATACGGCTTCTCAGGGGAATGCAGCAAGAACCAAGTATGTGGCACCACAGGTGGATCAGCTGCACGGGAGGGGAGGAAAAGGAGTAGAAGAGCTATAGTGATAGGGGATTCTATCGTAAGAGGTACAGATAGGCATTTCTGTGGCTGCAAACGTGACTCCAGGATGGTGTGTTGCCTCCCTGGTGCTGGGGTCAAGGATGTCACAGAGTGGCTGCAGGACAAGGGGGAGGGTGAACAGTCAGAGGTCATGGTACACATTGGCACCAATGACATAGGTAGAAAGAGGGATGAGGTCCTGCAACCAGAATTTAGGGAGCGAGATAGCAGATTAAAAAGCAGGACCTCAAAGGTTGTAATCTCTGGATTACTCCCAATGCCACATCCTAGCGGCACAGTGGCGCAGTGGTTAGCACCGCCGCCTCACAGCTCCAGCGACGCGGGTTCAATTCTGGGCACTGCCTGTGTGGAGTTTGCAAGTTTTCCCTGTGTCTGCGTGGATTTCTTCCGGGCGCTCCGGTTTCCTCCCACAAGCCAAATGACTTGCAGGTTGGTAGGTAAATTGGCCGTTATAAATTGCCCCTCGTATAGGTAGGTGGTAGGGAAATATAGGGACAGGTGGGGATGTGGTAGTAATATGGGATTAGTGTAGGATTAATATAAATGGGTGGTTGATGGTCGGCACAGACTCGGTGGGCCGAAGGGCCTGTTTCAGTGCAGTATCTCGAAACTAAACTAAACTAATAACTATAGGAATAAGAGGGTAGAGCAGATGAATGCATGGCTGAGGATATTGTGCAGGAGGGAGGGCCTTAGTTTCCTCGACCACTGGGTCTGTTTCTGGCAAAGGTGGGACCTACCTGTACAAGTTGGACGGGTTGCACCTGAACTGGAACGGGACCAACATACTTGCTGAGAGGTTTGCTAGTGCTGTTTTGGGGGGTAGTGGGGGTTTAAACTAATTTGGCAGGGGGGTCGGATACAGAGTGGAGGTACAGTAGGGGGTTAAACACAGTCAAATTTAAAAGAGCAACTGAGTCAGTCTGGAAGGCAGAGCAAATATAGACCTGTTACGGCACAAGTGAAAAATGCAAGGATGGATTGCATCTATTTTAATGCAAGGAGTCTTACTAATAAGGCAGATGAATTGAGGGCGATGATTCGCACATGGGATTATGATCTTATTCCTATCACAGAGACATGGTTGAGGGAGGGGATGGACTGGCAGCTCAGTATTCCAGGGTACAGAATCTGCAGGCAAGACAGGTGAGGGGGTAAAAGAGGAGGTGGCATTGCACTGTTGATCAAGGAGTCAATTACTGCAGTAAGGAAGGATAATATCTTAGAAATTCCTCAAATGTGGCTATATGGGTAGAACTTAAAAACAAAAAGGGGACAATCACTTGGCTGGGAGTGTACTACAGGCCTCTAAACAGACAGGAAGAGATAGAGGAGAAAATATGCAGGCAAATCTCAGAGAGGTGTAAGAATCTTCTTCTTCTTTGGCCTCCTTGTCTCGAGAGGCAATGGGTAAGCACCTGGAGGTGGTCAGTGGTTTGTGAAGCAGCGCCTGGAGTGGCTATAAAGGCCAATTCTAGAGTGATAGACTCTTCCACAGGTGCTGCAGATAAAATTGGTTGTCAGGGCTGTTACACAGTTGACTCTCCCCTTGCGCTTCTGTCTTTTTTCCTGCCAACTGCGAAGTCTCTTCGACTCGCCACACTTTAGCCCCACCTTTATGGCTACCCGCCAGCTCTGGCGATCACTGGCAACTGACTCCCACGACTTGTGATCAATGTCACAGGACTTCATATCGCGTTTGCAGACGTCTTTTAAGCGGAGACATGGACGGCCGGTGGGTCTGATACAAGTGATGAACTCGTTGTACAATGTGTCCTTGGGAATCCTGCCATCTTCCATGTGGCTCACATGGCCAAGCCATCTCAAGTGCCACTGGCTCAGTAGGGTGTCTATGCTGGGGATGTGTTGGAGATACGGTCCTGCCACCTGATGCCAAGGATTCTCTGGAGGCTGCGAAGATGGAATGAATTGAGACGTCGCTCTTGGCTGACATACGTTGTCCAGGCCTCGCTGCCATAGAGCAAGGTACTGAGGACACAGGCTTGATACATTCGGACTATTGTGTTCCGTGTCAGTACGCCATTTTCCCACACTCTCTTGGCCAGTCTGGACATAGCAGTGGAAGCCTTTCCCATGCACTTGTTGATTTCTGCATCGAGAGACAGGTTACTGGCGATAGTTGAGCCGAGTTAGGTGAACTCTTGAACCACTTCCAGAGCGTGGTCGCCGATATTGATGGATGGAGCATTTCTGACGTCCTGTCCCATGATGTTCTTTTTCTTGAGGCTTATGGTTAGGCCATATTCGTTGCAGGCAGCCGCAAACCTGTCGATCAGTCTCTGCAGCCACTCTTCAGTGTGAGATGTTAAAGCAGCATCGTCAGCAAAGAGGAGTTCCCTGATGAGGACTTTCCGTACTTTGGTCTTCGCTCTTCGACGGGCAAGGTTGAACAACCTGCCACCTGATCTTGTGTGGAGAAAAATTCCTTCTTCTGAAGGGTTGAATGTATGTGAGAGCAGCAGGAAGAAGAAGATCCCAAACAGTGTAGGTGCGAGAACACAGCCCTGTTTCATGCCACTCAGGATAGGAAAGGGCTCTGATGAGGTGCTGTTATGCTAAATTGTGCCTTTCATATTGTCATGGAATGAGGTGATGATACTTAGTAGCTTTGGTGGGCATCCAATCTTTTCTAGTAGTCTGAAGAGACCATGTCTGCTGACGAGGTCAAAGGCTTTGGTGAGATCTATGAAAGCAACGTTGAGGGGCATCTGTTGTTCACGGCATTTCTCCTGTAGCTGGTAAAGGCAGAGCAGCATGTCAATGTTGGATCTCTCTGCTCGAAAGCTACACTGTGCCTCAGGGTAGACACGCTCAGCCAGCTTTTGGAGCCTGTTTAAAGCGAGTCGAGTGAAGACTTTCCCCACTATCCTGAACAGGGAGATTCCACGGTAATTGTTGCAGTCACCGCGGTCACCCTTGATCTTATAGAGGGTGATGATATTGCCATCGTGCATGTCCTGTGGTACTGCTCCCTCGTCCCAGCACAGGCAAAGCAGTTCGTAGAGTGCTGGAAGTATATCAGGCTTGGTACTCTTGATTATTTTAGGGTAATGCTGTGCTTCCCAGGTGCTTTTCTGCTGGCGAGAGAATGAATGGCATCACTGAGTTCCAATTTTGTTGGCTGTCCGTCCAGCTCATCCATGACTGGCAGAGACTGGGCTGCATTGAGGGCGGTCTCAGTGACAACATTTTCCCTGGAGTACAGTTCTAGGTAGTGCTCCACCCAGCAGTCCATTTACTTCCGTTGGTCAGTGATTGTGTCCCCTGATTTAGATTTGAGGGGCGCGATGTTCTTGATGGTTGGCCCAAAAGCTCTCTTCATGCCATCATACATTCCTCTGATGTTTCCGGTGTCAGAGGCCAGCTGAATATGACTGCATAGGTGTTGCCAGTAGTCATTTGCACAGTGCCTGGCTGTTCTTTGTGCAGCGCTTCTGGCTGCTTTAAGAGCGACGGATGTTAACTCGCTGGGGGCTTTCTTGTAGTTCAACAGTGCAATGCGCTTAGCGGCTATGACAGGTTCCAGCTCTTCAAAGTGTGATTGAAACCAGTCTGCATTCTGCTTCACACGTTTGCCATAGGTGATCATAGCTGAGTCACAGATGGCATCTCTGATGTGGGCCCACTTGGTCTCTGCATCCCCTGCAGGAGTGCTTTGAAGGACTTTATCAAGTGAATTTAGAAACTTACGTTACAGCTGTGGATAAGAAATTCTGCTGGTGTTGCTGTGCAGGCGGCCCTTCCGCTTGGAAAGATGCAGCTTCTTCGGTTTGAGTCTAAGCTTGCTGCATACCACACACTGCACACCACACACATCCTTGTCCACTCAACACAGTATTAGACTGGCAGTAAAGTAAGCTTGTCTGCAGCTTGCTGTGAAATGGCATGAGACTGACATATCTTGGTGCGAAATAGAACTGCAAGAGGGAAATTGATTGTTAATAAAAAGCTCGGTGGGAATGTAAGCTGTGAGGGGGATACAAAGGGCCGGATTTTGTTTGGTTCACTCCCCCCGAGATTCTGGCCCTGCTCCAATTCTGGTCTTTTGAGCATCGTTGATTTTTATCGCTCCACCGCTGGCAGCTGTGACATCAGCTGTCCAGGCCCGAAGCCTGAGATTTCCCTCCCAGAACTGTGAGCGGGGCGGGGGGGGGGGCGGGGGGGGGGTGGGGGGTGTGGCATTGTTAATCAAGGAGACTATTACAGCGACAGAAAGGACGTTTGAGGACTCGTCTACTGAGGTAGTATGGGCCGAGGTTAGAAACGGGAGAGGTGAGGTTACCCTGTTGGGAGTCTTTTATAGACCTCCGAATAGTTCCAGCGATGTAGAGGAAAGGATAGCGAAGATGATTCTCGACAGGGGCGAGAGCAACAGGGTAGTTGTTATGGAGGACTTTAACTTTCCAAATATCGACTGGAAATACTATAGTTCGAGTACTTTAGATGAGTCAGTTTTTGTCCAGTGTGTGCAGGAAGGTATTCTGACACAGTATGTAGACAGGCCAACCAGGGGCGATGCCATATTGGATTGGGTACTGGGAAATGAACCCGGCCAGGTGTTAGATTTAGATGCAGGTGAGCACTTTGGTGATAGTGATCACAATTCGGTTAGGTTTACCTTAGCGATGGGCAGGGACAGGTATATACCGCAGGGCAAGAATTATAGCTGGGGGAAAGGAAATTATGATGCGATTAGGCAAGATTTAGATGCGTAGGATGGGGAAGGAAACTGCAGGGGATGGGAACAATCGAAATGTGGAGCTTATTCAAGGAGCAGCTACTGTGTGTCCTTGATAAGTATGTACCTGTGAGGCAGGGAGGAAGTTGTCGAGCGAGGGAGCCATGGTTTACCAAAGAAGTTGAAGCGATTGTCAAGAGGAAGAAGAAGGCTTATGTGAGAATGAGACGTGAAGGCTCAGTTAGGGCGCTTGAGAGCTACAAGCTAGCCAGGAAGGATCTAAAGGGCGAGATAAGAAGAGCAAGGAGAGGACACGAGAAGTCATTGGCGGATAGCATCAGAGAAAACCCTAAGGCTTTCTATCGGTATATCAGGAATAAAAGAATGACTGGAGTTAGATTAGGGCCAATCAAGGATTGTAGTGGGAAGTTGTGTATGGAATCAGAGGAGATAGGGAAGTGTTAAATGAATATTTTGCGTCAGTATTTACAGTAGAGAAAGAAAATGTTGTTGAGGAGAATACTGAGATTCAGGCTACTAGACTAGATGGGATTGAGGTTCACAAGGAGGAGGTGTTATCAATTTTGGAAAGTGTGAAAATAGATAAGTCCCCTGGGCCAGATGGGATTTATCCTAGGATTCTCTGGGAAGCTAGGGAGGAGATTGCAGAGCCTTTGTCCTTGATCTTTATGTCGTCATTGTCGACAGGAATAGTGCCGGAAGACTGGAGGATCGCAAATGTTGTCCCCTTTTTCAAGAAGGGGAGTAGAGACAGCCCTGGTAATTATAGACCTGTGAGCCTTACTTCGGTTGTGGGTAAAATGTTGGAAAAGGTTATAAGAGACAGGATTGATTATCATCTTGAAAAGAATAAGTTCATTAGAGATAGTCAGCACGGTTTTGTGACGGGTAGGTCGTGCCTCACAAACCTTATTGAGTTTTTCGAGAAGGTGACCAAACAGGTGGATGAGGGTAAAGCAGTGGATGTGGTGTATATGGATTTCAGTAAGGCGTTTGATAAGGTTCCCCACGGTAGGCTATTGCAGAAAATACGGAAGTATGGGGTTGAAGGTGATTTAGAGCTTTGGATCAGAAATTGGCTAGCTGAAAGAAGACAGAGGGTGGTGGCTGATGGCAAATGTTCATCCTGGAGTTTAGTTACTAGTGGTGTACCGCAAGGATCTGTTTTGGGGCCATTGCTGTTTGTTATTTTTATAAATGACCTGGAAGAGGGTGTAGAAGGGTGGGTTAGTAATTTTGCAGATGACACTAAGGTCGGTGGAGTTGTGGATAGTGCCGAAGGATATTGTAGGGTACATAGGGACGTAGATAGGCTGCAGAGCTGGGCTGAGAGATGGCAAATGGAGTTTAATGCGGAAAAGTATGAGGTAATTCACTTTGGAAGGAGTAGCAGGAATGCAGAGTACTGGGCTAATGGGAAGATTCTTGGTAGTGTAGATGAACAGAGAGATCTTGGTGTCCAGGTACATAAATCCCTGAAAGTTGCTACCCAGATTAATAGGGCTGTTAAGAAGGCATATTGTATGTTAGCTTTTATTAATAGGGGGATCGAGTTTCGGAGCCACGAGGTCATGCTGCAGCTGTACAAAACTCTGGTGAGACCGCACCTGGAGTATTGCGTGCAGTTCTGGTCACCGCATTATAGGAAGGATGTGGAAGCTATGGAAAGGGTGCAGAGGAGATTTACTAAGATGTTGCCTGGTATGGAGGGAAGGTCTTACGAGGAAAGGCTGAGGGACTTGAGGTTGTTTTCGTTGGAGAGAAGGAGGAGGAGAGGTGAGTTAATAGAGACATATAAGATAATCAGAGGGTTAGATAGGGTGGATAGTGAGCTTCTTTTTCCTCGGATGGTGATGGCAAACATGAGGGGACAAACCTTCAAGTTGAGGGGTGATAGATATAGGACAGATGTGAGAGGTAGTTTCTTTACTCAGAGAGTAGTAAGGGCGTGGAACGCCCTGCCTGCAGCAGTAGTAGATTCGCCAACTTTAAGGGCATTTAAGTGGTCATTGGATAGACATATGGATGAAAATGGAATAGTGTAGGTCAGATGGTTTCACAGGTCGGCGCAACATCGAGGGCCGAAGGGCCTGTACTGCGCTGTAATGTTCTAATTCTAATTCTAATTCTCCGCCTCTCGACCTCTCTTCCCTCCTTTAATACACTCATGGAGGCCTACTTCTGTGACCAAGCTTTTGGCCATCTGCTCTAATACGGTCTTGTGCGGCTTAGGGTCCAATTTTGCTTTCCGACACTCCTGTGAAGTGCCATGGGACGCTGTATTACGTTAAAGGTGCTCTATAAATTTACACACAAGTTGTTGTTGTTTTTGGTCTGGAATGTATTCCCTGAGAGAATGGTGGAAGGAGACTCAATCGTAAGGTTGAAAAGGGAATTTCGATAAATAGTTGAAAGGAAATGAAAGAGCTGCCACAGGCATGATGGGCCGCCCTGGTTGTAGATGTCGTCGACGTCATCCTTCCTTCTACGTGAGATGATGGACGTGCAGCAAATCCATTGGTGATGGGATAGTTTCCCATGGTGCACTTTGTCCGATAGCTGAAGAGGTCAATCTGTGAGAGGCAGGTTCTTCCACAAGTGACACATATGAGGTGGGATTATCAGGTGTCGCTGTTTTCCATGTTGGCACCTGCTGTCAAACTGTTGTAGTCACTGATCGTCATGGTGACGCACACACCAGTCCAGGGGTAATATCACCATTTCCCTCTGTTGCTGGCCAGTGTCTCCCATGTGTGAAAATCGATGTTTCGGGCCTTCATGTCCTGCTTGCAGGCATCCCTGAAGTGGGGCTTTGGGCATCCAACTGGTCTTCTGTCTCCGCTGACCTCCCCATCCAGAATACCCTTGGGAATGTGTCATCTTCCATCCTGCGCACGTGCCTGAGCCAGCAAAGTCACCTCTGCTTGACGAGTGTGAGCTTACTCGGGAGATTTGCTTTTGAAAGCATTGTTACATTTGTGATTGTGTCCAATGTTTATTTGCGCAGTGTCTCACTGTCTTTTGCACAACTGCCTTGGCTAATTTCAAGTCATATAATGTTCTGGCTGCTGGTTTCATGTTGTGCATCAGGTCGGTTCTGCTTTTTGCTTCAATAACAGATGTCATCTCTGCTGAGTAGGTGGGGAAGAGACAGTTTCCCACCTCCTTCTGGAATGTGCCTTTGCAAAGCAGGTGTGGAAAGAGATGCAGTGGTTTTTGTCGAGGTTCATCCCAATCAGCTCTGTAATTCAGGAGTCTGTGCTCTCCGGGCTGTTCCCGGGGACGCACACCGAGACAAACATCAACTGCTGCTGGAGGACCATCAATTCGGTGAAAGACACTCTTTGGTCTGCCCTAAACTTGCTGGTCTTGCAGCGCAAAAGATTGTCCACGACAGAGTGTTGCAGACTGGCACATTCCAAGGTCCAGGACTACGTGCTGAGGGATGCACTGAAGCTTGGGGTAGCTGCTGCAAAGGCTTAATGGGGAAAGACCACTGTGTAAGGTCCTCCCGCCACAGTGAACTAAGGAACTGGACCCATGGGAAACCCATCGGGCTGTATACACCAAATATGGTTTTGCTGTAAAATGTACATGGCAGGTAAAATGGAATGGAAGGGTTGTGAGGCAACTCACTCCTCTATTAATGAAAACTGATTTTCGTTCACACTTTTTGGAATGTCATAGAGTCATGGAGAGCTACAGAACTGAAACAGGCCGTTTGGCCCACCGAGTCTGTGCTGACCACCAACCACCCATTTACACTAATCCTACATTCATCCCATATTCCCTACCACATCCCCACCTTCCCTCAATTCTCCTACCACCTACCTACACTCGGGGCAATTTACAATAGCCAATTTACCTATCAACCGGCAAGTCTTTGGCTGTGGGAGGAAACCAGAGCACCCGGCGGAAACCCACGTGGTCACAGGGAGAACTTGCAAACTCCACACAGGCAGTACCCAGAACCGAACCCGGGTCGCTGGAGCTGTGAGGCTGCAGTGGTTTTTTCCAGATTTTTATGAATAAAGTATATTTTGGAAAAACAAAATTCTTAATGAAGGAGGCGCAGTCGATGGGTGCACCTCCTTCGCTATCTTTCACCTCCACCCGAACGGTGTTATGCACCCCCTGGCCTGGAGCTCTGGTGTTGGTTGCAGCCATTTTTACTTGACGTTTTCCTGGGACAAGTACTAAATCCTCAACTGACAGGGAAACCACCACCATGGTAGATCTCCAATCCCAAAGGGCGGAATGCCCTAAATACGGTGCTGAAACCACCTCCCACCCCCCCCAAAAAAACACAAAAACAGCACCTGCATTATCAAACGCCACTGATCACGGTCTCTCCCCTGCCAGCTCAGTACACGTATTGAGGTGGAGAAGTGCGTACTTGGAGCTGCGAAGAAACGAGCACGAGTGTTGATAGCAAAAAATATTTGGGAGCAGAAACACTGTCCAGCAACAGCTAGTAAATTCTATTTTTGATTCATATAATCAGGGGTGAGCGCAAAAGCAGACCCCCAACTATCACAAATTCTGCAGTTGAGTATCCCACATTTGAAGACATCGCAGGCATCAGCAAACCCACAGTACAATAGGTTTGCCTCATCCTGGGAGAACTTTTTTCTTCATTTCCAAAATATACTTTATTCATAAAAATCTGTAAAAATTACATTCCCAAACAGTTTAAAACAGCATCAAGTCAAAAAATACAAACAGTGCAAAGGTGATCAGTTTCCTTCTATACAATCATGAGTTGCCTCACAACTCTTCCATTTCATTGTCATGCCATATACATTTTTACATTTACAGCACACAGAATTTTCCCGATACATTTCGAGGGGTTTCCCATGGATCCAGCCCCCCAGTTCAGCTTGGTGGGGGAACCTTACACTGTGGTCTTTCCCCATTGAGCCTTTGCTGCAGCTTCCCCAAGCTTAAGTGCGCCCCTCAGCACGTAGTCCTGGACCTTGAGACAGTCTGCAACATTCTGTAACAAAAACAAGAAATGCTGGAATCACTCAGCACGTCTGGCAGCATCTGTGGAAAGAGAAGCATAGTTAACGTTTCGGGTCAGTGACCCTTCTTCGCAACATTCTGTCACAGACAACTCTTTGCACTGGAAGACCAGCAAGTTTCCAGCAGACCAAAGAACATCTTTTGCTGAATTAATAGTTTTCTGGAAGCAGTTGATGTTTGTATCAGTGTGCATCCCTGGGAACAGTCCATAGAGCACAAACTCCTGTGTTACTGAGCTGTTTGGAATGAACCAAAACAAAAACCACTACATTACTTCAAACTTGTTTTTTCTTAATCACAATTTTTCCCATACCAGGGAAATATACTATAACCTGCCACACACTGACACCTGACATCACACACCACCTCTTACGGTTTCAATACACAGTTGTATAAATCATCTTGTCACGCTATTCAGAATCTGATGCTACGTTGACATGGTAATTCTTTGCAGCTATTGCACTGTATCATTTATTAGACCTTTCAAGAAAATACTGCATGTATCCAGGGCCTGCAATGCTCATGTGCATATTGCCGTTAAAAGGATATCAACACGCTCCACCCCACCGCTCAGTTGCCTTCCTTCAGGCCACCAGGAAGTCATTGTTTGCCTTCTCTTCCTTTGAAACACCATTCCGAATCTGATACCTTGGAAAAAGCAATGGAGCAGCTCTGTAACACAGGCTCTACGGGCTGTTCCCAGGGTCACATACCAGGATAAACATCAACTGCTGCTGGAGGACTATCAATTCTGTGAAAGACGCCCTTTGGTCTGCCCTAAACCTGCTGGTCTTCCAACGCAAAGAGTTGTCCACGACCGAATGTTGCTGACTGGCACATTCCAAGGTCCAGGACAACGTGCTGAGGGACGCACTGAAGCTTGGGGCAGCTGCAGCAAAGGCTCAATGGGGAAAGACCACTGTGTAAGGTCCCCCCACCAAGCTGAACGGAGGGGCTGGATCCATGGGAAATCCCTCGAACTGTATCGGGAAAATTTTCGTGTGCTGTAAAATGTACATGGCATGAAAAATGAAATGGAAGGGTTGTGAGGCAACTCACTCCTGTATTGAAGGAAACTGACCTCCTTTGCTCTGTTTGTATTTTTTGACTTGGTGCTGTTTGGGACTGTTTTGTCATGTATTTTTTCCAGATTTTTATGAATAAAGTATATTTTGGAAATAAAAAAAAATCCTCTACATATTGAGCTAAAAAGTTCTCCTGTATACATTTTAAGAACTCCACTCCATCTGAGCCCTTAACACGATGACTATCCCAATTAATGTTGAACATTGAGTTCAATAATTTCAGAGCATGACCGGCCCCCCATTTTACTTTAATTTTTAGTTATTTTTTCTTTTTTACATTTTTTACATTTTTTTGTATGTTTATTTTTTTTCATCTTACTTTGTTCAGTTTGCTTACCCACTGTTTTTTCATGTTTATACTTGCTGCTGTTCAATTTTCAGTCCGTTAACACCCTATCTGTACTAATGCTTTGTCTTTCAACACACCATTAACATATTGTTTGCCTTTGCTCCATGACCTTCTGGTCAGCTATTCTGTGACCTTGTCCTATCTACACCTTCTCCTTTGTTATCTCTTGCCCCACCCCACGCTTTACTTGCTTATAATCTTTTACATTTCTAATATTTGCCAGTTCTGAAGAAGGGTCACTGACCTGAAACGTTAACTCTACTTCTCTCTCCACAGATGCTGCCAGACCTGCTGAGTATTTCCAGCATTTCTTGTTTTTATTTCAGATTTCCAGCATCCGCAGTATTTTGCTTTTATTTTATGTATAACCAAGGTGTAGCTATAACCACGTGAAAGGTTTATTTGGAGCAGAATGATGTTTTTCATCAGAATAAATATTTGAAACCATGAAGTGTAGCCCTTTATCCCCAGAATAAAAACATGGCTCTTATTTTCTAGACTTAACGATTTTTAGGTTGGCGACCACAATGAGATGTTGAAGAACCACATTCTGTTCTGGAGCTGAGGGTTGCAGACCCCTGGTCTAAGCAGAATGAAGCAGTTTGAGAACTGAACCTGACTTCACAATGGACCACAAGTGGACTAAAGAGATCACGGTCAATATTCCCTCCAATCTATCAGACCATGAAAGCTCCCATGCAGGCTGCACATTTTTATTAAAGTTATTAAGATAAAGGTTCTTTCTCTTCAAAGGTGTTCAGAGGGCGAGAGAGAGACAGAGGGAAATGTCCCGACTCCAGAAAAGAATGCAAAATCAGCTCTGGCTGCAGCCGATGGGGGTCGAGGTCAAGGAGGACTTCCAAGAGGTGAAGAACCAGCAGGCCTCGCTCTTTGCCACGGAGGCCTCCAAGATCATCTTCCGGTCCAGAGTCCTCTCCATTGAGCAGGATGAGACATGCTCACGTTTCTTCTTCCAAAATGTACACAGAGAGAGCTCTGTTATCAGCAGCTTGAAGGAACAGGATGGCGCAGTAACGTCTGCACCATCCGATATAGCGGCACAGTGGCGCAGTGGTTAGCACCGCAGCCTCACAGCTTCAGTGACCCGGGTTCAATTCTGGAGACTGCCTGTGTGGAGTTTGCATGTTCTCCCTATGTCTGTGTGGGTTTTCTCTGGGTGCTCCGCTTATCTGCCAAAAGACTTGCAGGTTGGTAGATAAATTAGCCATTATAAATTGCCCCTAGTATAGGTAGGTGGTAGGGAAATGTAGGAACAGGTGAGAACATGGTAGGAATATGGGATGAGTATAAATGGGTGGTTGATGGTCGGCACAGACTCGGTGGGCCGAAGGGCCTGTTTCAGTGCTGTACTTCTTAAAAAAAATTAAGGATCAGCAAATCCTTTTATGCTGGGCTGTAAGACGCGAAGCCCACAGACAGCACGGCTTCCCAGTTCTTCCTGTCATCTATCACAGAGGTCTTGGAAGACAGCATGAGGGAGAGACTGGACAAGCAGCTAACTCTGGACGAGCTGACAAAGGCCATCAAGTCCATCGAGACGAGTACATCTCCCGGAAGCGACGGCTTACCGGTTGGGTTGTATTCGGCCCAGACCTGCTGGAAGTATACGAGAGTATGCTCCTGGCCGGCAGCATGTCAGAAGGCATCATCACCCTCATCGACAAGCAGAAGGGGGTGAGGGCGGAAATCAGAAATTGGCGGCCCATCTCACTGCTTAATGTAGATTACAAGATTCTGTCCAAAGTCATCGCCAGTCGAGTCAAGTCTGCTCTGGAGTTGGTGATTCACCCTGACCAGACCTGCACTGTACTCAGCAGGAAGATCTCTGATAGTGTCGTGCTACTCAGAGATATGGACATCTGCCTCATCAGTTTGGACCAGGAGAAGATTTTTGATGGGATATTGCACACATTCATGATGGACGTGCTCTCCAAAATGGGGTTTGGGGAGGGAATCTGCAATTGGTTCAAACTGCTTTACACAAACATCAGTAGTGCAGTCTCAATCAATGGGTGGGAATCATAAAGTTTCCTGATCCAATCTGGAGTCAGACAGGGCTGTCCTCTCTCCCCTGTCTTGTCTGATTGCTGTATCGAACCTTTTGCAGAGTCCATTAGGAAGGATGCAGGCACAAGAGGGGTGGCAATCCCAGTCAGTGGACGCACTCAGGTAAAAGCCTCCCTGTACATGGACACTGTCGCTGTCTTCTGCTCGGATCTACCATCCCCTCGCAGACAGATGAGCATCTGCGACCAGTTCGAACCAAAGTCAACTATGGCAAGAGTGAGGCCAAGTTCTTTGGGAACCGGGCCGACCGATCCTTTATCCCCTTCACCATCAGGTCAGACTACCTGAAGGTGCTGGGGATACGGTTTGGAAGGGCCGGGGCCTGCTCCAAAACCTGGAAGGAGCGAGTGGCCAGGGTACACAATAAACTGAGTGTGTGCGAGCAGCGATCTCTCTCCATTATGGGTAAGAAAATGGTCATCAGGTGCGAGGCACTCACGTTGTTGCTGTACGTGGCGCAGGTCTGGCCCAAACCCCACTCCTGCACTGTGGCAGTCACCCGAGCCATTTTCCGCTTTATCTGGAGATCTAAAATGGACCAGGGTGGGAGGGACACGATGTTCAAACCTCTGGACAAGGGCGGGAAAAATGTACCCAACGTCGCCCTCATCCTGATGACCACCTTCGTGTGCAGCTGCATCAAGCTGTGTGTAGAGCCCCAGTACACAAACACCAAGTGTCACTATGTGCTGAGGTTTTATCTGTCCCCGGTGTTGCGAAGGATGGGTCTGGTCACATTGCCGCGGATTGCTTCATCCAGTTGGACTGTGCCGTACCAGCTATCCTTCGTGGGAATGTTTATGTGGGAAAACACCTTTGACCACCAATCCATTAGGCAGTGGTCTGCACGGAATGTCCTCAAGGCCCTACGGGAAAAGGAGATGGTGGATCCGGTCGGATGGTTCCCCGAGCAGACTGCCAAAGTCATTTGGCAGAATGCCTCATCACCAGAACTATCAAACAAGCACCAAGATGTAGCTTGGCTGGTGGTAAGAAGAGCCCTTCCTGTCAGATCCTTCCTGCATGCCCGAAGTCTCGCCCCCTCCACACGCGGCCCTCGAGGTGGCTGTGGTGGGGAAGAGACAGTTGCCCACCTCCTTCTAGAATGTGTCTTTGCAAAGCAGGTGTGGAAAGAGATGCAGTGGTTTTATTCGAGGTTCATCCCAAGCAGCTCTGTAACACCGGAGTCTTTGCTCTACGTGCTGTTCCCAGGGATGCACACCAAGATAAACATTAACTGCTGCTGGAGGACCATCAATTTGGTGATAGACACTCTTTGGTCTGCCCGAAGCCTGCTGGTCTTGCAGCGCAAAGAGTTGTCCACGATCGAGTTTTGCAGACTGGCACATTCCAAGGTCCAGGACTACGTGCTGAGGGACGCACTAAAGCTTGGGGAAGCCACTGCAAAGGCTCAATGGGGAAAGACCACTGTGTAATGTCCCCCCGCCGTAGTGAACTGAGCAGCTGGACCCATGGGAAACCCCTCGTGCTGTATACACCAGATATGGGTTTGCTGTAAAATGTTCTTGTCAGGTAAAATGTAATGGACGGGTTGTGAGGCAACTCACTCCTGTATTGAAGAAAACTGATTTCCTTAGCACTTTTTGGAATGTCAACTTGGTGCTGTTTTGAACGGTTGTATAATGCATTTTTTACAGATTTATAAGAATAAAGCATATTTTTAGGAATAAAAACCTGGTCATTCATATGCATAGTTCTTTGAAGGTGGCAGGACACATTGAGAAAGTAGTTAGCAAAGCATATGGGATCTTGGGCTTCATAAATAGAGGTATTGAGGACAAACGTAGGGAAGCTATGCAGAATCTGTATAAATTTCTAGTTGGGCCACAACCAGAGAATTGCATCCAGTTCTAGTCAACACACGTTTGGAGGGATGTGAGCGTCCTTGAGAGGGTGGAGGAGATTTAACAGAATGGTTCCAGACATGAGGGATTTTAACTGTAAGGTTAGGTTGGAGAAGCTGGCGTTGTTCTCCTTGCAGCAAAGGAGATTGAGGGGAGATTTGATAGACATGTACAAGATTATAATAAATATGACAGGTTTAGATAACTTACAGGGCTATGGGGATAGAGCGGGGGAATGGGACTGAATGGATTGATTTACATGGGCTTGATGGGCAAAATGACTTCCTGTACTGTAGCGACTCCATGACTCAATGACTCTCTCTCCTTCTCTCTCTCTGTCTATCGCTTTACCTCTCTCTTCCTCTCTCTCTCTCTATCTGTCTTTAGCTGGTCCTCTAACTTTCTATCGCACTCTCTCTTTTTTTTCTCTCTCTCCATTACACACATATTTGTCAATCACATGTCAAAGAAGGAAGCGTAATTCTTTACGCAGAGGGTGGTGGGCACCTGGAACGCATTGCCAGCGGAGGTGGTAGATGCGGGCACGATGGAGTCTTTTAAGATGTATCTAGACAGATACATGAATGGGCAGGAAGAAAAGAGATACAGAACCTTAGAAAATAGGCGACATGTTTAGAGAGAGGATCTGGATCGGCGCAGGCTTGGAGGGCCGAAGGGCCTGTTCCTGTGCTGTAATTATCTTTGTTCTTTGTTCTTTGTTCTTTGTAATGAAGGAATGGCTGCGCCCTTGAAAATGTTTCCAGCAGAATAGTTAAATGTTTAAAGTTTCTGTAGGGAGTTTGACCTGAGATGGTGAGACACAAGGATGTGAGGTTATTAAAGTCTTCACCAAATGTAATAGGGAATAATTTTCTTCACTGGTGAACCCAAAGGAACAAATATGGCACAAGAATGAGAAAAGTCAGAGGATTGTGAAACATCCAATGGTTCTTCACATCTACAAGTCAGCAGACCCACAGAAAAACAGTAGGTTGAGAGTTCAGATCCAGTGATAGACTGGACAAATATCGAGCCAGAGCTTTTTTCTTTATAAACACAACATCTGTCCACTTGGCTATTGCACCTCATCTCGATGTATCTGATAATACTGATACTATTTGTATTCCACAGTTGCTTTGAAATCACAGGCAATATAAATGGTTTGGGAATGTCAATGGACAGGAACCATTAATGGCTTGGGAAGGTCAATGGACTGGAAAATAGCAGTGGATTGGGAAATTCTATAGACTGAGTTATATCAATGGATTGGGACAGTTCAGTACATTGTGAAACATCAATGGATTAGGAAACAGGAATTAAAGGGACAGATGGAGTTCAACCTGGAAAAGTGTGAAGTCATTCATTTTGGAAGGTCGAATTTGAATGCACAATACAGGGTTAAAGGCAGGATTCTTGGTAGTGTGGAGGAACAGAGGGATCTTGGGGTCCATGTCCATAGATCGCTCAAAGTTGCCACCCAAGTTGATAGGGTTGTTAAGAAGGCGTATGGTGTGTTGGCTTTCATTAACAGGGGGATTGGGTTTAAGAGCCACGATGTTATGCTGCAGCTCTATAAAGCCCTGGTTAGGCCACACTTGGAATATTGTGTTCAGTTCTGGTCGCTTCATTACAGGAAGGATGTGGAAGCTTTCGAGAGGGTGCAGAGGAGATTTACCAGGATGCTGCCTGGACTGGAGGGTATGTTTTACGAAGAAAGGTTGAGGGTGCTAAGGCTTTTCTCATTGGAACGAAGAAGGATGAGAGGTGACTTGATAGAGGGGTACAAGATGATGAGAGGCATAGATAGAGTGGCTAGCCAGAGACTGTTTCCCAGGGTGGAAATGGCTATCACCAGGGGGCATAATTTTAAGGTGATGGAGGAAAGTTTCGGGGAGATGTCAGAGGTAGGTTCTTTACACAGAGAGTGGTGGGTGCGTGGAATGCACTGCCAGCGGTGGTAGTAGAAGCAGATACATTAGTGACATTTAAGCGACTCTTGGATAGGTACATGGATGATAGTAGAATGAAGGGTATGTAGGTAGTTTGAACTTGGAGTAGGTTAAAGGTTTGGCACAACATCGTGGGCCGACGGGCCTGTACTGTGCTGTACTGTTCTATGTTCCAGATGAAAGGATTGCAAACATCAATGGATTAGATTGTGGAGAGGCAGGAGAAAATGATGCCAATTTAAGTAGGGGGCCGGGGCTTAGTGGAAACAGACCAGGGCTATTTTACTCTCTATCTCACTCCTTTCTTCTATCTGGCTCATTATCAAATACTCTCTCTCTCAGAGCGGTGAGAATCACTGGAATCCACACTTGCTGCTCAGATTGTTTGTTTCCGGGAAAATACAAGATCCACATCAGATTGACAGGAAAGATAAATGTGATTCAGAGCCAATCATATTCCTTTTGGTGATGTGTGCTCAGCCTTGTTATATCAGCAAAGGCAGCAGGAAATGCAAATCCTGAAGAGTTTTGATAGAGTAAAGAAGGAGAAAGTGTTGCCAGTGACAGAAGGGTCTTTAACCAGAGGAAACACATTGAAAGTAATTGACAGAAGAATTCGAGTTGTGATGAGCAAGTTGTTTTTTCAGCAGTGTGTTGTTCTGGTCTGGAATGCAATCCTGAAAGGTCAGTGAAAGCAGATTCAATGTTAACTCTAAATGGAATTGGATATATACCTGACATGGAAAATATAACAGGGCAATGGGGGAAAGGACAGGAGTGTGGGATGTGGGATTAATAGAATAGCTCTGTTAAATATCCAGCAAATGCACAGTAATAAGGTTCTGTGCTTGGACCTCAGATATTTTCACTCTATCAATGGCAGAGAAGGCTTGAGGGACCATGTGGCGACTCCTCATGTTCTTCCCAGTGCCCAGGATGAAGTGCAACATCACACTGATTTCCAGATGGATGAAACAATCAGGAAAACAAATGCAACAGACATCTTTTCTGGAAACATCACATTTCAAGTGAGAAACTAATCAAAAGGCACGGATGGGGATTGAGCCCGTGATCTTCAGTTTACGAGATTGACGCCTTACCACTTGGCCACCATGCCTTTTGTTAATGGACACCTGAGGCTCCAGAGGAGGATTTGTGATTCTTTTTCAATTTGGTTGAAACAACATCGAAAAACATGCACAGAAATAAAGAGGGATTGTGGAATGGGAAACAGATCAGCCTCATTTCCATCATCAGCATCATGAAATCTTCATTCAGACGTTCCATTCCCATCCTCAGCTTTTCTCACATCTGTACAATAATATAAGAGTGGACATTGGGTTGTTACTGGGCAGATTATATAAATAGACTATGTGCATCATCACAGGAAGTGATGTAATATAATCTGTACGGCACCTCATGGAGAGTTGTCGATGAAACCTTCAATGCAAGGTGTGTAGAGTAAACTCAGGTTATTTTAACCGTCAGATTCTTATAAATTGTGTACTAAGCCTTGACAGATATCAGAATATTATATGGGGGCCACAGTAAACCAAAGCGAAGATGGAGAAATCTTTGCCTGTACCTTTTAAAAGGTCACTGGACTGAACCAAGCCGAGGCGTAGCCGAGATAGTTCCAGAGGTTTGCAAGGTATCGTACTGCATCGGGTCTCGTGCAGAAGCCAGACATGGAACAGGTCAGTACGCTATTGTCTGTAATGGAGGGAGTGTGTATGCAACATCCTCATGAAGAACAGAAGGCTACATGTGAAGAAGTTATTCAGGCACTCAAGACCTATTTTAATTGAGGTAAAAAATGTCATCGCGGAGCCAAATTTAAAATGCTGCATTTGCTGACAACGCAACCACCAGGTGACGCTGTACTAGCAAATGCGCAAATGCAGCCTCTTCCACTGAAACGTCACTGTCTGTGACATTCAGGCAGCTGCCAGGATTAAAGATGGAGCTGCTCAATTTATCACAGAAAACAACTTCGACCCAAAAATCCCCTCAAAGGTTGCCATCGCCGCCTCCGTCCCACCCCAACAGTCCCCCGCTCCGTCTTGTGCATTCGCCAGTTATATAGTACCAAGTCATCTTAATTCACCTAAAGTGAATTACTTTAGGAGCAGTGACTGTCATTTCATAAGCAAATATGGCACATATCTACACAATGGACATGTTTTGGTTGATACTCGGAGAACGTTGCGCTGTTTGAAGTCTCATTAGAAGGACAGCACCTCTGACAGTGCTGCACACCCTCTGTAATTCAGTGAGGTTTCATGGAGTCATAGAGTTATACAGCACAGAAACAGGCCCTTCGGCCATCATGTCCGTGCCGGCCATCAAGTACCTATCTATTCTAATTCCATTTTCCAGCACGTGGCCGTAGCCTTGTATTCTGTGGCGTTTTGAGTGGTCATCTAGATACTTCTTAAATGTTGTGAGGGTTCCTGCCTCTACCACTCCTTCAGGCAATGTGTTCCAGATTCCAACCACCCTCGAGGTGAAACATTTTTTCCTCAAATCCCCTCTAAACAGTGCCATCCCATTATCCGGACGGTCATTCCCCGCTTCCCCCCATCCCAATCTCTGACAGCTCACTCCCCGCTTTGCCCACCACCACCCCCATCCTGCTCTCTGGCCGCTCACACTCCAGGCCATGGGCTCTGCCGCTTCCCTCCTATCGGCCACTCGCTCCAACATTGCCCCATCACCCCTCGAGGCTCGCCTTGCTTTATCGGGTGGTGCGGTGAAGAATGATCGAATGTTGGAGCGAGAGGCCGAGAGGAGGGAAGCAGCATGGCTTAGAGCTATTGTCTGGAGGGACGTGGGGGGGAAGCGGTGCGTGAGTGGACGGAGAGAGGGCAGTGCGGGTGTAGCAAGCGGCCGGAGGGCGGGGGAGCGGGATAGCGAGGAGCGGGCAGCGAGCGGCCTGGAGTGAGTGGCTGAGAGGGGGTAGAGAGTTTTCCCGCGCATGCGCCACTTCGTCCTGGAAGACGTAGGCTGAGCATGCGCAGCATCTCAGAGCGCAGGAGAGTGTTTGTGCATGTGCGCAGCTTGGAGCGCACTGATGACATCGGCTGGCCGCTGCATTGTCAGGAATCACTTTGAATTTAATAAGCATACAAAACAGAAAGGGGAGAGTATTCATTCATTTATCAATGACTTGTACAATCTCACGGAGGATTGTGAATACCGCAACTTAAGGGACGAGCTGAATGGAGACAGGATTGTGTTCGGGGTATTAGACAACACCCTTTCAGATCATCTACAGTCCAGGGCTGATCTCACATTAACGAAAGAGTTTCAATTGAGCAGACAAGCAGAGGTTGGAAAGTTTAACCAATCCGTTGTCCGAGGGGACAGGGAGAGTCTGATCTCGAGAGTAGCAGACTCAATTGAATTTGTTAAGAAAACAAAAGGAAAAATTAGTGGTAAAAGACAAGAAAGACGGGTAGAGCATCTAGTGGTAGCTGCAACCAATTGCAGTAGGTGTGGCCGAGAGAGACACTAGTGGGAAAACTGACCCGCCATAGAAGCTGAGTGTTTTTCCTGCAGAAAGATGGGACACTTTCAGTCAGTGTGTCGCAGTAAAATACCAGCGCTGAATATAATTAAAGGGAAATCCCCAGAGAGCAAAAACATTAATGAAGTACAGGATATCCAAAGTGTGGAAATACATTTTTTAGGTGAAATCCAGGAAATAAAGTGAGAGTTGCTGGACGACAGAAATTCTGAAATATTTTAAGATAGAGGTAGATAGATTCTTGATAAACAAGGGGGTGAAAGGTTATTGGGGGCAGGTGGGAATGTGGAGTTGAGGTGACAATCAGATCAGCCATGATCTTATTGAATGATGGAGCAGGCTCGAGGGGCCGAGTGGTCTACTCCTGCTCCTAATTGGTATGTTTGTATGTAAGAAAACATGTTCTAGATACAATGAGAACTATCATTTGTTTGGAAATGGATTTGAACCCCCTTTTATCAAAAGGTTATAGAGCTTTAATTTTTCTACAATTAACAGGCAAATCCTTGTGGAGTTGAGATTGACAGAAACAATGGGCTGGATTCTATAGAGCCCTCGACGTCGAGATCTGTGGTGGGGGTGGGGTGGGAGCCGCCTGAAGATGGCCCCGGAAGAGGCCCGCCACGGACCTCAACGCCGGCAGGGCCCGGCTCGATATTGCCGGCGACGGCGAGGCCTTGTGGGGGACCCCCACCGCTCGGCAACGGGACCACAAACCTGCATTAATTATTATCCCATCACTTCCTGATATCCCGCTGCGATCTTCAGCCCAGTAGCCGGCACTGCCGTGCCTTCGGAGCCCCATCCGGGCAAATGAGGTGCAACACTGGTGGGGAGGGGGGAGAAGGTAAGTTTCTCAGTATGAGGGTGGGGGGACGGAGTCAAATTAATGTCATGGGTATAGGGGATGGTGGGAAGGGTTATAGTTTACAGTTTGTGCAGTTTTAGGCGGAAGGTCAGATGGTAAATGTAGGTTTTTGGAGGGAAGGGAAAATAATTAATTTAACTGTTATTGGGGGGATGGGAGTGAGGCAAAAGCAATGTATTTATTTCATTTCATTTAATCTTCCTTTAAATATTTTCCAGTGGGACTAACAGCCCTTTAAAAATGACTGACACTCCAGTACAGTACTAAGGCAGTGCTGCACTATCAGAAATGCTGTTTTTCAGATGAGACAGAAAACTGAGGATCCCTCTGCCCTCTCAGGTGGATGTTAAAGGTACCATGGCACTATTTCAGAGAATAGAAGGGGAATTATTTCTGGGATGCTGGTCATTGTTTAACCCTGAATCAACATCACTTAAAAACAGATTATCTCGTTTTTATCATATTGTTGTTTCTGGGAGCTTGCTGTGCGCACATTGGCCACCATGTTTCCTACATGACTACACCTGGAAAGTCCTTCATTGGCTGTAAAAGGCTTTGCAACGTCCTGTGGTCGTGAAATGCAAGTCTTGCTTTTTCCATTGTTATCAGTGTCATTGTGATCAAAAGATAGGATTCGTGAGCACAAAATTTAAATCAATTTCGATTAAAATAATGTAAAAGCATCTATATTCTTGCACTGTACTTAATAATCTCCATCTTCCTATCCTGACAGAGTGCAATGTCATCGACCCTGAATTTGATTCCACAATCTCATGGAATCACAGAGTCAGAGAAAGTTTAAGGCACAGAAAGAGGCCACTTGGCCCATCGTGTCTGTTCCACAAACAATTTCAGCCCTGTTCTGATGAACGGTCACAGACCAGAAACGTTAACTCTGTTTCTCTCTCCACAGATGCTGCCAGACCTGCTGAGTATTTCCAGCATTTTCTGTTTTTATTTCAGATTTCCAGTATCTGCAGTATTTTGCTTCTGTGTTACTTTGAAAGTTAAAACTGACCCACCTGTCTACAATTCACACTGGGGTCTCCCATGAAATGATTGTGTATAATGTTGTTGGAATGAATGCAGACTCCGAGCACAGAGCTTCCTGTGGGGAATTGGGGATCTGATAACCAGCAGACTGCAGGAATTTCCACTGGGAGCACAAATGCACAAAATCTACCTTTTATATATCGATTCATTTTGATTGTCCTTCTGGAAAATTATTTTGAAACAATTTAAACATCAACCCACAGCTCCATGACTTGGTCAATTATGAGGTCATCCTCTGACAGGTCATGTGACAGCAGGAGCCACAAGACATCAGAACCAGATTTGTGACTGGATTAAAACCCGGAATCCTGTCATAATGGCTTTTCAAATAAAGCTGTTGCTGTTTGAAAACACAGCAGTTAAACTTTCTGCCTGACCATGAGGGGAGCTAGGGAGAAATTTACAAAACTAAATCCTTTTACAAAATAGTTCAAAAATCATTAATATCGAAATCATGTGAGGATTCATATGCAGATGAGAAACAAGCAGAATACAGAAAGTACAGAGGAGAGCTGAAAAAGGAAATGAGATCAGCAAGAGAATGGATGAGAAAAGATTAGTGGGTCACATAACTGGGAACACTGAAGTCTTTTACCAACATATGGACAGACAATGAAAGGGTGGGTCAATTAGGAGATCCTGTGGAGGCAGAGGGTGTGGCTGAGGTACTAATTAAGTACATTTCATCTGGCATCACAAAATGAGCGGATGCTGCAAACGTCACAGTAAAGGAGGAGGAAGTGAGAAAATTTGACGGAATGAAAATAGATAAAGAGGAGACAATTACAAGGTTGGCAGCTCTCACAGTAGAAAAGTCACCCAGTTTGAATGGGCTGCATCCTGGGTTGCTGAGGGAGGTAAGGTTGGAAATAGCGGAGACTCGAACCACAATCTTTCAATCCTCCTTGAATATGGGAATGATGCCAGAGGACTGGAGGAATCTCCTCAAGATTCCACATGAATCAGTGTCCATAATTCAACTTTACATATTTAAAACATGTTTACAAAAACAGCAGAAGTACTCTCATAACATAAAAGCAAAATACTGCAGATGCTGGAAATCTGAAATAAAAACAAAAAATGCTGGAAGTACTCAGCAGGTCTGCAGCATCTGTGGAGAGAGAAGCAGAGTTAACGTTTCAGGTCAGTGATTAGGCATGCTACAACCTGCCGGACTGAACATTAAATTCAATCATTTCAGACCATGACGGACCCCACCCCCCCCCCCCCCCGCCCCGAACACACTTTTTTTATGTTGAGTTTTTTTTCTTTTTTCTTTTTTATTTGGTTATTTTATTTCATTTTTTTTTAGTTTGGTTAGTTTATGTGTCTGTGTGTCTACCCATTGTTTCTGTTTTTAAAAAAATGTTTAATGTTTGTGTTCGGAGTGCTTTGTGCATTGCAGTCAATTCACACCTTCTCTGTACTAACGCTTTGTCTTTCAGCACACCATTGAGCACTGTTCAGCACTGTTCGCCTTTGTTCCATGCCCTTCTGGTCAGTTATTCTCTGTGACCTTGTCCAATCAACACCTCTTTTGTTATCTCTTGCCCCACCCCCAGCTTTACTTGCTTAAAACCTTTTCATTTATAATATTTGTCAGCTGTGATGAAGGGTAACTGACTTGAAATGTTAACTCTGCTTCTCTCTCTACACAGATGCTGCCAGACCTGCTGAGTATTTCCAGCATTTCCTGCTTTTACTCTCATGGCACAGTTAACCTGTTTTTTCTCTCTCTGTTCTTATTCTGTCTCAGTGTTTGGATCTCTCACTGTTTGGATTGAGAATTGAGCTTGTATCAGTCCTGTGATGGACAGATCTGCTGAGTATTACCAGCATTTTCTGTTTTTTCTTCATTTCAGATAAGAATTTCTTATTGAAACACGGGGAATGCTGTTTCAACTGCTCCGGGGATACCTTCATGAGTTGCTGAAACATTCTAATTCCCATTCCCACACGGAACGAAGCCAGGCAGGAGGAGATACCTGTGACTCAATGATCAGACATTGCAGCTCATGAAGTGTGTTTTCTGATGGTCGATGGGTTCCTGTGTGAAGTTGACACGGGTTCGGTTTTTCTCCTTTACACTTTGACCCTTCAGTTAGGTCTTTGTGTTCAGCTGTTTCAGGTGATGTTACTGAGTCAGGAATGTTGGTCAGGACAGTGCGAGAATTCCCTGTGATTCTTTCAATAGCGCTGGGGAATCTTTAACATCCACCAACAGGGCCTCATTTAATTGTCACTTCAAAAACCTGCTGGCAATTATTGCTCAGGATTACACTGAGCTGGGACACTAAGGATATTCAATTAATGAAATCAGTACTTTAAACTGAGAGCAATAGTCACTCCCACATCCTGATACCTTAGGATTTCTGAACTTTAATTACTGCTTCAATCCTTGGTTTGTGGGCTGGTTCACCACCTGCAGACATTTGAGGCACTCACAGGCACTGGTAATCTCCAGGCTTAGAGTCATAGAATCATAGACAGGATACAGCACAGAAGAAGGCCATTCAGCCCTTTGTGTCCATGCCAACTCTCTGCAAGAACAAGCCAGCTAGTCACACTCCCCCGCCTTTGCCTGTAACCCTGCATTTTCTTTTCTTCAGATAATTATTAAATTCTCTTTCAAAAGTCATGATTGAATCTGCCTCCACCACACTGTCAGGCAGTGCAATCCAGATCCTATCCAGTCGCTGCATAAAAAAGTTTTTCCTCATGTTGCCTCTGGTTCTTTGGCCTTTCACCTTAAATCTGTGCCCTCTGGTTCTTGACACTTCTGCCAATGGGAATAGTTTCTCCCGATCTACTCTGTCCAAACCCTTCATGATTTTGAACACCTTTTTCAAATCTCATCTCAACCGTCTCTTCCCAAAGAAGAACAACTCCAGATTTTCCAAAATAGTAGAAGGCTTTCTATTTCTACTGGAAAATAGGCAGAGAGAAAGAGTATGAGACAGAGTTCACAAGAGAGAGAAAAAATTGCGTATGTGTCTGTGAGAGAGAGCAAGACAGAGGGAGGGAGAGTAACTGTTTGTGTGTGAGAGAGAACACAACCCAGTCCCAATATAATTGCTCTTTCTTGATACTATTCGATAAACTCAGACCCTGCCCAGATACCGACAGCTTCTCTCCCTCACTGCTGTTCCCCGCCCTGACGGTACAGAAATCCCCTCTCATAGCTGCACATTAACACTGGTCTCACTGCTTTTCCCTGCGCTGATGGTGCAGAAATCCCCTCTCATAGCTGGACATTAACACTGGCCTCACTGCTGTTCCCTGCCCTGACTGTACAAAAGTCCCCTCTCATAGCTGCACATTTACACTGGTCTCACTGCTGTTCCATTCCCTGACTGTACAGAAATACCCTCTCATAGCTGGACATTAACACTCGCCTCACTGCTGTTCCCTGCCCTGACTGTACAAAAGTCCCCTCTCATAGCTGCACATTTGCACTGGTCTCACTGCTGTTCCATTCCCTGACTGTACAGAAATACCCTCTCATAGCTGCACATTAACACTGGTCTCACTGCTGTTCCCTGCCCTGACTGTACAGAAATCCCCTCTCACAGCTGCACATTAACACTGGTCTCATTGCTGTTCCCTGCCCTGACTGTACAAAAGTCCCCTCTCATAGCTGCACACTAACACTGGTCTCACTGCTGTTCCCTGCCCTGACGGTACATAAATCCCCTCTCATAGCTGCACATTAACACTGGTCTCACTGCTGTTTCATTCCCTGCCCTGACGGTACAGAAATTCCCTCTCATAGCTGCACATTAACGCTGGTCTCACTGCTGTTCACTGCTCTGACTGTACAGAAATCCCCTCTCATAGCTGCACATTAACGCTGGTCTCACTGCTGTTCCCTGCCCTGACTGTACAGAAATCCCCTCTCATAGCTGCACACTAACACTGGTCTCAGGTGAATTTTGAGTGATCATTAAATGATCCGACAATGGCGTGGCCTCGGTCAATGGCAGTTTGAAGCCGGATATCAGTTTTAAATTCCATCGGCTCATCCCAAAAACCGACCTTTAAACAAGTCAAAACACTGGAAACACACGATGGCTCATTCAACGTCCATGGAGAGAACAAAGACGTTCACTGTTGGGGTTTGGACAATGAAGAGAAAGATAGGAACTTGACGAGGACATTCAGCCTTTCGAGTCTGTTCCACCATTCAATTAGATATTTGCTGATCTTTATATAACACCATTTGTCTGCTTGTTTCTGTAACCCTTGGTACCTTACCTAACTCAAATCTATCATTTGTCAGAAATAAATAAGGAAACTGATTCATCGAATTTCTTAAAAGCAAAATACTGCGGATGCTGGAAATCTGAAATAAAAACCGAAAGTGCTGACAAGACTCAGCAGGTCTGGCAGCATCTGTGGAGAGAGAAGCAGAGTTAACGTTTCAGGTCAGTGACCCTTCTTCAGAACTGGCAAATATTAGAAATGTAAAAGATTATAAGCAAGTAAAGCGGGTGTGGGACAAGAGATAACAAAGGAGAAGGTGTAGATAGGACAAGGCCACAGAATAGTTGACCAAAAAAGGCAAACCATATGTTAATGGTGTGCTGAAAGACAAAGCATTAGTGCAGATAGGGTGTTAATGGACTGCAAACTAAACAGCCACAATCACAAACATGAAAAGAATAGTGGGTAGGCACAGTGGAAACAAACTGAACAAACTAAAATAAAGTTTTCTTTTTTACTATGCCGATGTCTTTGTCTATATTGTGGATCCTTCTTCAGACTGTCTTCTTTCACAATGTAGTTCTGACCTCTGGTGATGTTGATCGTAATCAGCTTCAACTTGCTGATAGTTTTGGAACTGAGCAGATGTCCTTTGCTTGATTCTACAACATGGAACTCAGTCTGACATGTGGACCCCTGGGAGGATTTAAAAGTAACTTGGATGATCCCTGGGACTGGTGGAGGATTATCTGATCCATGGGAGAAAATTTAGGTATCAGCTTGTTCAATTACAGTTTCTGTTTTCTCTGTTACTTGTGGAATGTCGGAGCATCCATTATGTTGATCATTGCTCCCAGTCAATTACTGCAGATATTGTCGAATTGCCTATGAACACATCACACATGGGCACGTGTCGGGAGTTGTGGTCGTGAGCAACAAAAATCTTCTCTCGTGCTGCAAATATGTAATCTTCCTTCTGGCATTTAAATCTATGAATGTTTCCTGCAGGCTTCGATCAGCATACTGTGGTGAAATGTCCCATTTTTCTGCAGACTTGACACTTCTTCCCTCTCGAAGGACAAGTTTTGTAATAAGGATCCTCACCACTGCAATGATTGGATGTTTGAATGTGATTGTGATTTCTGTCTTGGTCTTCCTTGACGTGCCTCAGACCTTGCTCTGGGTTTCCTCTGTGTCTTTGTGTTTTGTGTGTTTCTCAGGGGAATCTCGTCGTCACGTTATTTGCCTCTTTCTCAGACTTCTGAGTCTCATCATGTAGTGGTCAAGAGTCTCGCACCATATTGTTTTGCTTGCCTGAAACATAAATTTCAACGTGAGGATTTGCCCTTGCTTGAAAATATCTTGTTAGAACAATGCTTCACTACATCATAATCATTATCGGTTCCAGTGTCTCTGAGTGTATTGAAGGTATTGTCAACTTTTGGTCCAGCAGAGTGTAGGAGTAACGCTTTCTTTCTTCGGGGTGTATTGCTAGCGAGTGCCATCATTAGGAGTTCAAGTCTTGTGAGCCATTTGCTCCAGTGTGGCCCTGGGTTGCTGTCTGTCTCTGTAAAGGCTGGAAAGACTGGCTGTTGTTGTGCACACATGACTATTGTTATTTATTTAAGTCTGGAATTGTCAATGTAAGTCTTCTGTATGTCCCTGGTTGTCTGTGTGATTACTTCTTTTTAATCCTCAATGTCAGAAAAATATAGTGTTGTGCTGTGTTCTTACATCTACATGAAATGATGACCCCAGGCGTTATATTCAGATTCAATACAAACAGTATTTATTGTCTTTCTTATCTACATGGCATGATCACAGGTCGCAGGTCTTTTTCTCATTGGTGTGTGTGTGCTCTCTACAAGCCATGTGCAGAATGTGTCTCTCAAAATGGTGTCTCCTTATATATGTATGATGATGTCATCTGTTGCATCAGTGGCTTGGTCTCTTAAAGGGACAGTTTCTTAAAGGTGAAGTCACCATTACACAACATTGCAAACAATGAGTCAGCCACGGTCGATAGAGTGTCAGGAATGAAGGTCAGAGGAGCAGACCAGGCTGGAAACACATAAAGAACGAGGAGAAACCAATGTGAAAAACAGAGAATGAGCAACATGGCATGGGTGGTGTTTACAATACCTCGAATCTCGGTTTGATTCTCTTCCAGGTCAGAGGGAATTCTAGTAACATGATGTCTATGGAATCACAGAATGACGAACAAAGAGACCATTTGGTCCATCATGCCAGTGTTGTCCCTTTGGTAGAGACAAATTACAATTAGACCTGCTGCTTGGCTTTTTCCTGTAATCCTGTACATTTCCCCTTCCAGCATTTATCCATATCCCTTTTGAAAGTTACGATTGAATCTGCTTTCATCTCCCAATCAGGCAGTGCATTCCAGATCACAACACATTACTGTGCAACAAATGGTTCTTCATGTCACCTCTGGTTCTTTTGCCAATCACCTGATATCTGTGTCCTCTGCTTACTGACCCTTTTGCCACAGGAAACAGTTTCTCCTGATTTAAAGTGTTGAGAACCATCATGATTTTGAACACCTCGGACAAATCTCTTCTGAACTTTCTCTGCTCCAAGAAGAACAACCTCAGCTTCTCCAATCTCTCCACATAACTGAAATCCTTCACCCCTGGTATCATTGCATCAAATATCTTCTGTTCATTTCTTGCCCCAGAAATAATTGAAATGAAATGTTTCGAAGAAAATGCATGAACTAAATAAAAAGGAGAGAGAAATAAATGCTGAGCAAAATGGATATCAATGTTTGGAAGGGAAAAGAGCAAAGAGATCGAAATTTCATTATCGAGGAGTGAGAGGAATATATCACACTTTGGAGCTTTTGTCAGTGGATTTACTGATAAATTTGGGAATTGAGAGGAAGCTGGTTCATGGAGAAAAAACTGCCAACCCGGGGGTGGAGCCTAAAACTGCATCCGTCCAATAAGAGACAGAGTAGAAGTGACAGTTCAGTCAGTGGAACAGGACACTTTTAATCTCAGGATTATGGGTTGGATGATCCACTGTGGGTGCCCGTGAAATTCCACAGGAGCTAATACAACACCTTGCTGTCAGTGGCTCCTTGGTCAACGGGTGTGATTCTTGTTTAAGGAGTGTGATTAATGAACGTGTGAGCGACCCCAGGTTCAAATCACCAATGAGCTCTTGGCATTTTTAGTTTAATGTTACTGATTGGTGGTGTCAGCCTAACGGAGCTGGCTTCAGGATAAGAGAACTGGATTCAAAGAGCTTGTCGACAAAATTGAAATTTACAAAATGTACACATAGCCAAGTGAGAATATAAAGTTGTCGCAGTAATTGAGACCTGACTCCAAAAACAACAGGACTGGGTTCTGGAATGGAATGGAATTCTTCAGTTTTTCTGGTGTTTGGCTTGCATTGACTCATCGATTTTCTTGTTTTTCACTTTGGCGATGCCTTTGAATAATTGTGGATCCTTCTTCAGAGTGTCTTCTTTCACCAGGTAGTTCTGACCTCTGATGATGTTGATTGTAATCAGCTTCAATTCGCTGATAGTTTTGGAAGTGAGCAGATTTCCTTTGCTTGAGTCAACAACAGGGAACTCAGTCTGACATGTGGACCCATGGGAGGATTTGAATGCCACCCCTGCGTTGGAGTTGCATCCATCCAATAAGAGAGCGAGTAGAAGTGACAGTTCTGTCAGTCGAACATGAGACTTTTAATGGCAGGGTTGTGAGTTTGAGTGCCATTCTGTTTTTCCCTTTTTTAAGGCTTCATGAGCAGAGAGTACAGGGAGTGTTTGAAATGAGCAAGTCTCGCTTTGATTCAGGACTCTTACTGCTCTGCAGCATCTCACTATGAAAGATTGAATTTGATCTCATTTCATTCTCAGCTTGGGGTCTGTGTGGCTCAGTGGCACTTCTGGCTGTCTCTCGCTTCACAATCCATCAGTACTGAGAAAGCAATGGGGAATATTACTCACATGTTGTGTTCTTTAATTTTTTGGAAAACTTGAATGTATGTATTTTCTTCCAAAACAAGGTCACCAAACCACTGTTGATGTAGGGCTGAAATAGTTCAGTTGGGAGAGTGTTCGACTGAAGATCTAAAAGTCCTTGGTTCAATCCTGGGTTTCAGCAATTTCGCTTCCTTTTGCGTCCCTTGCCTTGGTTCTGATTTTCCAGTTGCGCAATTTACTTTGAGATTATTTACCAAGCCCCAGTGGATTGAATTTGAGAAACAACACAGAGTCATTTACAGCACAGAAGGTGGTCTTTTGGCCTATCACGTCCATGCTGGCTCTCCCCGGAGCAATCTAGTCAGTTCCACTCACCAGCTCGATCCCTTTCCTCCTGCAAGCTTCTTTCCTTCAAGTATCCATCCAATTTCCTTTTCAAATCATTGATTGTCTCTGCTTCCACCACACTCGTGGGCCAAGTCATTACAACCCACAACATAAAAAAGTTCCGAAGAAGGGTCAGTGACCCGAAACGTTAACTCTGCTTCTCTTTCCACAGATGCTGCCAGACCTGCTGAGTGATTCCAGCATTTCTTGTTTTTATTTCAGATTTCCAGCATCCGCAGTATTTTGCTTTCATAAAAAAGTTCCACCTCATCAAGGATGGGAAATACTTATATCTTCTATATTTGCTTATTCTCTATTTCTATGAGAATAGACTGGCAGTCAATATCAAAGGGAACCCAAAAATCTTTGAGCAGCATGTAAATGATAAGTGGGTAGTAAGAAGTTGAGTAGGGCCTATTAGGGACAAAAAGGATAATATAAGCTTAGTGGTGCAGGGCAATGTTAATCTACTTAATGAGTACTTTGTATCAGTGATCACTAAGGAAGTGGAATTTGACAAAATATCAGTAGAAGTGAAGAGAGTAGAGGCAATGGAGAGGGGAACAAATTAGGAGAGGGAGGTACTAAAAAGGCTGGCTGTGCTTAGAGTAGATAAATCACCTGGTCCGGATGGCTCACATCCCAGGTTGCGAAAGGAAATGCGGATGCAGATAACAGAAGGGCTTGCTATAATCTTCCAATCTTCCCTGGATACGGGGGAGGTGCCAGAGGATTAAACAGTGGCAAATGCAACACCCTTATTCAAGAAAGGGTGTAAGGACAGTCTGGGTAACTACAGGCTAGTTAGATTAACAGCAGCGGTGGGTAAGGTTTGAGAAAGAATAATCAGGGTAAAAAATCAACAGTCACTTGGAGAGGTTTGAGTTAATTAAGGAGAGTGAGCATGGATTTATAAATGGGAGTTCATGCTTGACTAATCTAACTGCATTTTTGATGAACTAACAGAGCAGGTTGATGAAGGGAATGCAGTGGATGTTGTTTATATGGATTTTAAGGAAGCGTTTGACAAGGTACCACATAAAAGGGCGGTTAACAAAATTGAGGTTCGTGGTATAGGAGGGTCAGTGTCCAATTGGATAGAAAATTGGTTTAAGGACAGAAAACAGCGAGTCTTATGAAATGATTCTTTGTCAGACGGGAGGATAGTCGACAGTGGTGTTCCCCAAGGGTCATTGCTAGAACCACTGCTTTTTTTGGTAAAGGTAAGTGACTTGGATCTTGGATTACAGAGTAGAATCTCAAAATATGCCGATGACACCAAACTTGGAGGAGCGGCAAACAGTGAGGATGATATGAACTGCCTGCAACAGGACAGTGATAGGCGAGCAGAATGGGCAGACAGGCGGCAGATGGAATTTAATAGTGACAAGTTTGAGGTGATGTATTTTGGCATAAGAAATAGGGAGAGGCAATATATACTTAATGGCACAGTTCTAAAGAGTGTGCTGGAATAGAGGGACTTGGGGTTCATGTGCATCAATCTTTGAAGGTGGCAAGACATATTGCGAGAGTGGTTCGCAAAGCATATGGGATCTTGGGCTTTATAAATAGAGGCATTGAGTACAAAAGCAGGGAAGTTATGCTGAACCATTATAAAACTCTGGTTAGGCCCCAATTGGAGTGTTGCTTTCAGTTCTGCTCAGCAGACTTTAGAAATAATGTGAGGGTCCTTGAGAGGACGCAGAGGCGATTTACCAGAATGGATCCAGGGATGGGGGATTTTAGTTACTAAGTTAGGTTGGAAAAGCTGGGATTATTCTGCCTATATCAAAGGAGATTGAGTGGAGAATTGATAGAGGTGTATAACCCCTCTAGAGAACAGGCCATCCTGGACTGGGTATTGTGTAATGAGAAAGGATTAGTTAACAATCTTGTTGCGTGGGGTCCCTTGGGGAAGTGCGCCCATAATATGATAAAATTCTTCACTAAGATGGCGAGTGAGAGAGTTGATTCGGAGACTAGGGTCCTGAATCTAAACAAAGGAAACTATGAAGGTATGAGGCGGGAGTTGGCTATGATAGATTGGGGAACGTTACTTAAAGGGTTGACAGTGGATAGGCAATGGCTAGCATTTAAAGAGCGCATGGATGAATTACAACAATTGTTCATTTCTGTCTGCGCAAAAGTAAAACAGGAAGGGCGGCTGAACTGTGGCTTACAAAAGAAATTAAGGAAAGTATTAGATCCAAGGATGAGAAATATAAAATGGTCAGAACAAGCAGCAAACCTGAAGATTGTGAGCAGTTTGGAATTTAGCAGAGGAGGACAAAAGGATTGATTAAGAATGGGGAAATAGAGTATGAGAGTAAGCTAGCAGAGAACATAAAAACTGACTGTAAAAGCTTCTATAGATATGTGTAGAGAAAAAGATTAGTGAAGACAAATGTGGGCCCTTTACAGTCAGAAACGGGGGAATTTATAATGGGGAACAAAGAAGTGGCAGACCAATTAAATACATACTTTTGATCTGTCTTCACAAAGGAGGATACAAATTACCTCCCAGAAATGTTGGGGAACATAGGGTCTAGTGAGAAGGAGGAACTGTATGAAATCAGCATTAGTAGGGAATGTTTGAGAAATTGATGGAATTGAAGGCTGATAAATCCCCAGGGCCTGATAATCTACATCCCAGAGTACTTAAGGAAGTGGCCCTTGATATAGCAGATGCATTTCTGTTCATTTTTCAAAATTCTATAGACTCTGGAACAGTTCCAATGGATTGGACGGTAGTTAATGTAACTCCACTATTTAAAAAAAGAGGCAGAAAGAAAACAGCGAATTATATACCGGTTAGCCTGACATCAGTCGTTGGGAAAATGCTGGAGTCCATTATAAAAGATGTAATAGCAGAGTGCAATAATAACTCGTCTCCACTCCTAGTATTTCTAAATCCCACACATTCACTATAATGTGAACAATTATTTCCTGTTGTGTCTCTCTCAGATTTGTAAACTTCACTGTATTGGAGTGAGGTGACATCTACTGGCGGGAAGCAAGAACTGCAATCAAGCAGCAGAAACTCCACAGTCTGTCAGGGTTAAAGAAACATTGCAATGTGAGGATACAGCGAAGTGGTTTGATTGGGTAGATGGAGACATGATTCCACTTGTGGTGGTGTCTGAAGCAAAGGCCAGAAATACAAAATTGTCATTAATAAAAGAAATGAGGAATTCATGAAAAATGTAGTAACGTAGTGAATGGATAGAATGTGGAAAGAATAGAAAGTGAGATTGGATGGACAGAAGCAGTCTGAAAGGATGGCTGAAACAAAAGGTGAGTGCCCTGAAACGTTAACTGTGTTTCTCTCAGCACAGATGCTGCCAGAGCTGCTGAACATTTCCAGCACTTTCTGTTTTTATTTCAGCATTTGCAGGATGTGGCTTTGATCTGAAAAAAATGGATGATTGGCTGGGGGGTTCCAGTGAAATTCCACAGCAGCGAATAAAACCTGACTTGTCAGTGGCTCGTTGGTCTAGGGGTATGATTCTTGCTTAAGAAGTATGGTTAATTAACATGCGAGATATTCTGGGTTCAAGTCCCAGACGAGCCCTGGTCTGCTGGCGTTTTTCGATTAAGGTTATCTATTGGTTTCAGCCTTGCAGAAGGTAAAATTAACTTCCAGAAGGAGCTGGCTTGAGGACCAGACAACTGGATTCAAAGCGTTTGTCGACAAAATTGTAATTAACTAAATGTACAGATAGCCAAGTGGGAATATAAATTTGTTGCAGTAATTGAGACCTGACTCCAAAAACAACAGGACTGGGTTGTGGACTGGAACGGAATGGAATTCTTCAGTGTTTCTGTTGTTTGGCTTGCATTGACTCATCGTTTTTTTTGTTTTTCACTTTGTCGATGCCTTTGAATAATTGTGGATCCTGCTTCAGAGTGTCTTCTTTCACCAGGTAGTTCTGACCTCTGATGATGTTGATCGTAATCAGCTTCAATTCGCTGATAGTTTTGGAAGTGAGCAGATTTCCTTTGCTTGAGTCTACAACATGGAACTCAGTCTGACATGTGGACCCATGGGAGGATTTGAATGCCACCCCTGCGTTGGAGTTGCATCCATCCAATAACAGAGCGAGTAGCAGTGACAGTTCTGTCAGTCGAACATGAGACTTTTAATGGCAGGGTTGTGAGTTTGAGTGCCATTCTGTTTTTCCCTTTTTTAAGGCTTCATGAGCAGAGAGTACAGGGAGTGTTTGAAATGAGCAAGTCTCGCTTTGATTCAGGACTCTTAACTCTCAGCAGCATCTCACTATGAAAGATTGAATTTGATCTCATTTCATTCTCAGCTTGGGGTCTGTGTGGCTCAGTGGCACTTCTGGCTGTCTCCCGCTTCACAATCCATCAGTACTGAGAAAGCAATGGGGAATATTACTCACATGTTGTGTTCTTTAATTTTTTGGAAAACTTGAATGTATGTATTTTCTTCCAAAACAAGGACACCAAACCACTGCTAATGTGGGGCTGAAATAGCTCAGTTGGGCGAGCATTAGACTGAAGATCTAATCGTCCAGGGTTCAATCCCGGGTTTCAGCAATTTCGCTTCCTTATGCGTCCCTTGCCTTGGTTCTGATTTTCCGGTTGCACAATTTACTTTGAAATTATTTACCAAGCACCAGTGGATTGAATTTGAGAAACAACACAGAGTCATTT
Source organism: Heterodontus francisci (assembly GCF_036365525.1). NCBI lineage: Eukaryota > Metazoa > Chordata > Chondrichthyes > Heterodontiformes > Heterodontidae > Heterodontus > Heterodontus francisci. Next base: position 182,575 of record NW_027140327.1, read on the forward strand.
GCAGCAGAGAAGGTGGTCGTTTGGCCTATCACGTCCATGCTGGCTCTCTCCGGAGCAATCAAGTCAGTTCCACTCACCAGCTCGATCCCTTTCCTCCTGCAAGTTTCTTTCCTTCAAGTATCCATCCAATTTCCTTTTCAAATCATTGATTGTCTCTGCTTCCACCACACTCGTGGGCCAAGTTATTAACACCCACAACATAAAAATGTTCCACCTCTTCAAGGATGGGAAATGCTTACATCTTCTATATTTGCTTATTCTCTATTTCTATGAGAATAGACTGGCAGTCAACATGAAAGGAAACCCAAAACTCTTCGAGCAGCATGTAAATGATAAGTGGGTAGTAAGAGGTTAAGTCGGGCATGTTAGGGACAAAAAGGATAATATAAGCTTAGTGGTGCAGGGCAATGTTAATCTACTTAATGAGTACTTTGTATCAGTGATCACTAAGGAAGTGGAATTTGACAAAATATCAGTCGAAGTGAAGAGAGTAGAGGCAATGGAGAGGGTACAAATTGAGAGAGGGAGGTACTAAAAAGGCTGGCTGTGCTTAGGGTAGATAAATCACCTGGTCTGGATGGCTTGCATCCCAGGTTGCGAAAGGAAATGCGGATGCAGATAATGGAAGAGTTTGCTATAATCTTCCAACTTCCCTGGATACGGGGGAGGTGCCAGGAGTAAACAGTGGCAAATGCGACACCCTTATTCAAGAAAGGGTGTAAGGACAGTCCGGCTAACTACAGGCCAGTTAGATTAACAGCAGTGGTGGGTAAGGTTTTAGAAAGAATAATCAGGGTAAAAAATCAACAGTCACTTGGAGAGGTTTGAGTTAATTAAGTAGAGTGAGCATGGATTTATAAATGGGAGTTCATGCTTGACTAATCTAACTGCATTTTTTGATGAACTAACAGAGCAGCTTGATGAAGGGAATGCAGTGGATGTTGTTTGTATGGATTTTAAGGAAGCGTTTGACAAGGTACCACATAAAAGGGTGGTTTACAAAATTGAGGTTCGTGTTATAGGAGGGTCAGTGTCCAATTGGATAGAAAATTGGTTTAAGGACAGAAAACAGCGAGTCTTATGAAATGATTCTTTGTCAGACGGGAGGATAGTCGACAGTGGTGTTCCCCAAGGGTCAGTGCTAGAACCACTGCTTTTTTTGCTAAAGATAAATGACTTGGATCTTGGAATATTGAGTAGAATCTCAAAATATCCCGATGACAACAAACTTGGAGGAGCGGCAAACAGTGAGGATGATATGAACTGCCTGCAACAGGACAATGATAGGCTAGCAGAATGGGCAGACAGGTGGCAGATGGAATTTAATAGTGACAAGTGTGAGGTGATGTATTTTGGCATAAGGAATAGGGAGAGGCAATATTTACTTAATGGCACAGTTCTGAAGAGTGTGTTGGAATAGAGGGACTTGGGGTTCATGTGCATCAATCTTTGAAGGTGGCAAGACATATTGCGAGAGTGGTTCGCAAAGCATATGGGATCTTGGGCTTTATAAATAGAGGCATTGAATAGAAAGCAGGGAAGCTATGCTGAACCATTATAAAGCTCTGGTTAGGCCCCAGTTGGTGTGTTGCTTCCAGTTTTGCTTACCACACTTAAGAAAGCATGTGAGGGTCCTTGAGAGGATGCAGAGGAAATTCACCAGAATGGATTAAGGGATGGAGGATTTTAGTTACAAGGTTAGGTTGGAAAAGCTAGGGTTGTTCTGCCTGTATCAAAGGAGAGTGAGGGGAGAATTGATAGATGTGTTTTCGGCTATGACAGTTTTAAATAAGTTGGCAAGGAAACATTGTTCCCGTTAACTATTGGTACAAGGACTAGGAGACACAGATTAAAGGTTTTGGACAGGAGATACAGGGTGAATGTGTGGAAGAACTTTTTTACACTGATTGGTGATGATCTGTAACTCGCTGCCCATGAGGGCGGTGGAATTGGAGACAATCGAGGATTACAAAAGGAATTTGAATGGGCACTTGAAGGAAATAATTTTACAGGGCAATGGGAATCGAGCAGACAAGTAATAACTCGTCTCCATTCCTAGTATTTCTAATTCCCACACATTCACTATAATGTGAACAATTCTTTCCTGTTGTGTCTCTCTCCGATTTGCAAACTTCACTGTATTGGAGTGAAGTGCCATCTACTGGCAAGAAACAAGAACTGCCGTGATGAGATCAGCCATGATTGTATTGAATGGCAGAGCAGGCTCGAGGGGCTGAATTGCCGACTCCGGCTCCTCGTTCTTATGTTCATAGAATCATACTGCACAGAAGGAGGCCATTCGGCCCCATTGTGCCTCTGCTGACTCTCTGACAAAAAGATGCAATTAGTCCAACCCCCTGTCTATTTCCCCATAATCCTGGAGAATTTCACTTTGAAATATTTGTCCAATTCCTTTATGAAAGTTATAATTGAACCTGTTTCCACCACCCTGTCAGACAATTCATTCCAAATCCGAATCAGTTACTGGGTAAAAAGATCTCTCCTCACCTCCCCTTGACATTTTTGGCCAATTATTTTAAATCTGTGTCCTCTGGTTACTGACCCCCAGGACAGTGGAAACAGTTTCTCCCTCTCTACCCTATGAAAATCCTTTATCATTCTGAACACCTCTATTAAATCTTCCCTTAACCTTCTCTACTGAGGAGAGAACAATCCCAGCTTCACCAGCCTGTCCAGAGAACTGAAACCCCTCATCTCTGGTATCATTCCAGTAAATCTCCTCTGAACTGTCTCAGAAGCTTTGATGTCCTTTCGAAAGCCTGGTGCCCAGAACTGGACACATTACTTGAGCTGAGATCGAGCCAGCGACGCCCACATCCCACGAACGAATAAAAAAACGCTCCCTAACCAGTCCCCAATTCTTAAGCATTTATCGACGCTCCCTGACCAGTCCCCAAATCTTATTCATTTAGAAACGCTCCCTGCCCAGTCTCCAATTCTTATTCAATTATAGACACTGCCTGCCCAGTCCCCAATTCTTATTCATTTATAGACACTCCCTGCCCAGTCCCCAATTCTTATTCATTTGGAGACGCTCCCTGACCAGTACCCAAATTTTATTCATTTGGAGACGCTCCCTGCCCAGTCACCAATTCTTATCCATTTACAAACGCTCCCTGACTAGTACCCAAATTTTATTCATTTAGAGACGCTCCCTGCCCAGTCTCCAATTCTTATCCATCTCCAGACGCTCCCTGCCCAGTCCCCAATTCTTATCCATTTTTGACGTGGTTTCGGGAAGCCTCACCGGGAAAAGCTTCACCACCGCCATCCGCAGGGATACAGATGGGATTGTTCCATGTTATTGTGGCCCTGAGGCCCTGCTCCAGCTGTGTGAGCCCACAAAGTCTTCTCGCACTTTGTGAATATCTCGCTCCAACTCCGAACCCGCAGCTCTAGCTGCTGACAGAAATGTCTCTACTGCGCCTGCGCGCCCCTCCTGTAACAGGGAGGGCGGATTCTAGGCCGCTGAGCATTCTGGGTACCACTCCTGTCATTAATGCTATTCTTTCAGCTGATAGGTTTTATTGCGTACATTTCATGAACTGGAATCGTCGTGAGTGTTTTCTTTTGCACCTGTCAATGCCTGGGAGGATAGAGTCAGCTTCACTTTGTGGCCATGAGTTTCTGGTGTGAGAAAGTGGTGTTTAACTCAGTATATTTCAGTTTTTGGTCTGTGACTGTGGGTATTATTCAGTACCTGTTTGTTTCTGCTATTGCTATGTGAGTTTCACCACATATCTTTCAACAACTTGTATGTGAGCATCAGCTTTTGTCCAGATCTATCAGTTTCTGAGAAGTGAGAAAGGGTTTGATTCTATCCCTATCAGTTTCTGTTACATGCATGTGTCTTTAATCTGCACCTCCTCTGAGTGTGTCTTCTTCTCTGTACTTGTCGGTGAGTATGTGTTTTGCTTTGTATCTCTCAGTCTTTGAAGTGTGAGCCTGGGTTTGTACCTAATTTCCTTTGTACCTTGTAGCTGGGATATGAAAGAAAGATTTTTACACGTTACCTGCCAACTGTTGCTATGTGACTGTGGGTTTCACACTGTATCTGTCAATTTCTTGTCTGGTAATGCGAAGTTTACAAAGTACCTGTCAGTTTCTAGTCTAGGACTGAGTGGTTTTACTCTGTCCCTCGCATTCGCTGGTATGTTAGTGTGGGGTTTACATTGTACCTGTCAGTTTCTTTTATGTGAGTGTTGATTTCACTCTGAAAAGCATCATAGATCATAGAATAGTTACAGAACAAAAGGAAGCAATTCAGCTCATTGTGCTTGTGCTGCTTCTCTGCACGAGCAACTCAGCTCATGCCACAGACTCATGTATTCCATGAAAACATGCAATTTTTTCACTTCAGATAATTATCTTATACCATTTTGAAAGCCATGACTGAATCAGCCTCCATCACACTCTCAAGCAGTGCATATCAGATCTTAACCACTCGCTGTGCAAAAGAAGTTTTTCCTCATGTTGCCTTTCGTTCTTTTGCCATTCACCTTAAATCGGTGTCCTCCGGTTACAGAGCCGTGAATAATATTCCCCATTGCTTTCTCAGCACTGATGGATTGTGAAGCAGGAGACAGCCAGAAGTCCCACTGAGCCGCACTGACCCCGAGCTGGGAATGAAATGAGATGAAGTTCAATCGCTCACAGCGAGATGCTCCAGAGAGATAAGAGTCCCGAATCAAAGTGAGACTTTCTCATACTTTTGCTAGATTTCATTTCAAACACTCCTTGTACTCTCTGCTAATGAAGCCTTAAAAAAGGGAAAAACAAAATGGCACTCCAACTCACCACCTTGAAAGTAAAAGTTTAATGTTCGACTGACTGAACTGTCACTTCTACTCGGTCTCTTATTGGATGGATGCAACTGTATTCTTCAACGCAGGGGTGGCATTCAAATCCTCCCATGGGTCCACATGTCAGACTGAGTTCCATGTTGTAGACTCAGACCCAGGAAATCTGCTCAGTTCCAAAACTATCAGTGAGCTGAAGCTCATTACGATCATCATCATCAGAGGTCAGAACTACCTGGTGAAAGAAGACACTCTGAAGAAGGATCCACAATTGTTCAAAGGCATCGACAAAGTGAGAAACAAGAAACTCGATGAGTCAAGGCAAGCCAAACAACAGAAACACTGAAGAATTCCATTCCATTCCAGTCCAGAACCCAGTCCTGATGTTTTTGGAGTCAGGTCACAATTACTGCAACAACTTTATATTCCCACTTGGCTATCTGCACATTTAGTTAATCAAGCTCTTTGAATCCAGCTCTCTGGTCCTCAAGCAGGCTCCATATGGAAATCAATTCCGCCTTCTGCAAGGCTGAAACCAATCAATGACCTTAAACTAAAAATACAAAAGAAGAAGGGCTTGTCCAGGATTTGAACCCAGGATCTTTCACACATTAATTAATCACTCACCCAAAGCAAGAATCATACCCCTAGATCAACATGCCACTGATATCAGAACTTCCTTTTAGCTCCTGTGGAATTTCACTGGCAGCCAAAGCCGATCATCCATTTTTTTTCAGAGCAAAGCAACATCCTGCAAATTCTGAAATAAAAACAGAAAGTGTTGGAAATGTTCAGAAACTCTGGCAGCATATGTGGAGAGAGAAACAGAGTTAACCTTTTGTTTGAGCCATCCTTTCACACTGCTTCTGTCCACCCAATCTCACTTTCTATTCTATCCAGATTCCACCCACTCACTACCGAAATACATTTATCATGAATTCCTCATATCTTTTAATAATGACAATTTTATATTTCTGGTCTTTGCTTTGGACTCCACCACAAGTGGAATCATGTCTCCATCAACCCAATCAAACCCATTCACTATTTCCTCACATTGCAATGTTTCTTTCACCCTGACGGACTATGGAGTTTCTGCTGCTTGTTTGCAGTTCTTGCTTCCTGCCAGTAGATGTCACCTCACTCCAGTACAGTGAAGGTTACAAATCTGAGAGCCATACAACAAGAATTAATTGTTCACGTGACAGTGAACAGGTCCCTCTATTCCTGCACACTCTTTAGAACTGTGCCATTAAGTATATATTGCCTCTCCCTATTCCTTCTGCTAAAATGCATCACCTCACACTAGTCACTATTTAAATCCATCTGCAGCTGTCTGCCCCTTCTGCCAGCCGATCACTGTCTTGTTGCAGGTGGTTCATTTCATCCTCACTGTTTGCCACTTCTCCAAGTTTGGTGTTATCGGCATATTTTGAGATTCTACTTTATACTCCAAGATCCAAGGCATTTATCTGTAGCAAATAAAAAGCAGTGGTTCCAGCAGTGACCCTTGGGGAACAGCACTGTCGACAACCTTCCAGTCTGAGAATGAACCATTTATTACGACTTGCTGTTTTCTGTCCTTCAGCCAATTTTCTATCCAATTGGACACTGACCCTCCTATTCCATGAACCTCAATGTTGTTAATCACCCTTTTATGTGTCGTTTCTTAAAATCCACATAATCAACATCCACTGCATGCCCTTCATAAACCTTCTCTGTTAGTTCATCAAAAAATGCAGTTAGATTAGTCAAGCATGAACTCCCATGTATAAATCCATGCTCACTCTCCTCAGTTAACTCAAACCTCTACAAGTGACTGTTCATTTTTTCCCTGATTGTTCTTTCTAAAACCTTACCCACCACTGCTGTTAATCTAACTGGCCTGTAGTTAGCCAGACTGTCCTCACACCCTTTCTTGAATAAGGGTGTCACATTTGCAACTGTTTAATCCTCTGACACCTCCCCCGTATCCAGGGAAGATTGGAAGATTATAGCAAGCCTTTCTGTTACCTGCATCCACATTTCCTTTCGCAATCTGGGATGAAAGCCATCCGGACCAGGTAATTTATCTTCCTGAAGCATAACCAGCCTTTTCAGTACCTCCCTCTCTCAATTTGTACCCTCTCCATTGCCTCTACACTCTCCACTTCTACTGATATTTTGTCAAATTCCACTTCCTTAGTGATCACTGATACAAGGTACTCATTAACTAGATTAACATTGCCCTGCAGCTCTAAGTATATATTACCCTCTTGGTCCCTAATGGGGCCCACTCCACCGCTGACTACCTGCTTATTATTTATATACTGCTCAAAGATTTTTGGGTTCCCTTTCATGTTGACTGCCATTCTATTCTCGTAGAGATGGAGAATAAGCTAAATATAGAAGATATAAATATTTCCCATCCTTGGGTGAGGTGGAATTTTTTTATGCTGTGAGTGGTAATGTCCTGACCCACGAGTGTGGTGGAAGTAGAGACAATCAATGATTTGAAAAGGAAATTGGATGGATACTTGAAGCAAAGGAACTTGCAGGAGGAAAGGGATCGAGCAGGTGAGTGGAACTGAGTAGCTGGCTCCGATAATTGCTGCAGTCACTGCAATCCCCCTTAATTTTGTACAAGGTGACAATGTTTGCATCACGCATGTTTTGAGCCCTTGTTGAGCTGCACTATGGTGGGCTCACTGTCCAGTTCCTCCATGACAGGGAAGTCTGGAATGGCACTGAGAGCTACTTCAATGACAATGTTCTCCGTTATGTAGAGTTCAAGGTAATGCTCCACTCACCTTTCCATCTGCTTGTTAGGTTCAGTGATGATCACCCCTGTATTTGTCTTCAAAAGGTGCTGATTTAGTTACTACTGGGCCCATTGCTTTCTTAATTCCTTCATACATCCCTCTCGCATCCCCGGATTCAGCAGCAGAGATTTAACCAGTATTGATTGGTGCAGTGCTGAGCAGTCTGCAGAGACTTGTTTCTGGCAGCTCTGAGAGCATCTAGATGTTGTTTGCCGGAGACTTGTTGTAGTTCATGTGGGCTCTCCTCTTAGTTACAGTAACTGACTCCATTTCAGTCCAATAAGCCTCAAACCAGTCAGCATTCCTCCCATCTCTTTTCCTATACACAGTGAGTGCAGAGTTACAGATGGTGGTGTGCAGATGATTCCACTTTGACACTGCACTGAGGCCTTGAGCATTGTTGTCTGAAAGAGCCTGATCGTGGATGTGGAGGAACTTCTGGGTCCTTTCTGGGTCAGTGGTTCGGCAAGTGTTGATCAGAGGACGACCTTTCTTCATGGATGGGTGAAGCTTCCTTGGCTGAAGCCTGACCTTGTTACTCACCAGGGAGTGATCAGTGTCACAGTCAGCGCTGTGATAGCTGCGAGTGATGAGGACACTGCTGAGGGTGGTATGTCTGGTGATGATAAGGTCTAGCTGGTGCCAATGGCATGATCTCAGATGTCTCCAGGACACCTTGTGGCACAGCTTGACCTGGAAGTAGCTGTTCATCACACAGAATCCATGGTGACAGCGTAGCTCCAGCAACCTCTGTACATTTTCGTTCATCTTGCAAATCTCCCGGTGCTCTATGCACATTGGCAAAGCTGTGCAGTCAGTACCCAAGCTTGTGTTGAAGTCTCCTAGAAGGTACAGTCCCTCAGTGCTGGGAATTCTACTGATGGCAGTGTCAAGTGTCACATTGAATTGATCCTTGACATCTGGGGTGGAGGTGAGTGTCGGGACATAGATGCACATGAGATTAACTGGGCCCATGCTTGTTGACAAGTGAAGAGTAAGAAGTCTCTCTGAGCCTACTGTGGGTGGTTCACTCATCTCAAGTAGCGTGTATTTTACTGTGAAACCCACTCCATGCTCACGAGTTGCCACTTGGGCTTTCCCCTGCCAGAAGAAGGTGTAGTGTTTCTCTTTGAGGGATCCACTTTGAACGAGTCTAGTTTCTTGTCGCACAGCAATGTCCACATTGAGTCTTGTGAGTTCTTTGTCGATCACAGCTGTCTTATGTGTGTCATCAACCTGCAGAAGGTTGACGGTAAGGCCAGGACACATGGTCCTTACATTCCAGCTTGTGATGCGAAGGACTGATGCCTTCTTTGTTGAGTTTGTTTTTCTTGGTGCATAGATTATCAATCCGCCTGTTGAGAGATGACTCTCCAAGCTCCAAGCACCCATTGAAGCAAGCAGGTCGTGGCTTCACAGCACCTAACTGACTGGGGGCTGCCCAGCTTGGAGTGAATGGTAGCTATCCAATGAGACACTGAGAGCTCTCCCACTGTCCGAAGTATCCCCTGGCGCTCATACTCTACACCAATTCAATGAGAGCTTATAATCAGTAACTGTTTATTCCCGGGTTGTTCGAATGATTAACCACGAAGCTGGAGTGTCCTCTCCAGGGCACAGGCCTGGGCAAATAGTATGGAGACCCTGAACATCAGGAACCCCTGTCAGCATTACTAGTATTGTCCAAAGGAAAGGAAAAACCAGTACTGTTTGTTACCAGCTCTGCTGTTGGAGTTGCTGGAAAACTGCCTGATAAGTAACAGGTAACCGCCTCCAGGACTCCACTCCGGATTTACTGTCCAGGTTTACTCCCTCAGCCTTCTTATTTATTTATTTAGGGATACAGTACTGAAACAGGCCCTTCCAGCCCACCGAGTCTGTACCGACCATCAACCACCCATTTATACTAATCCTACATTAATCCCATATTCCTTCCACATCCCCTCAATTCCCCTACCACCTACCTACACTAGGGGCAATTTACAATGGCCAATTTACCTATCAACCTGCAAGTCTTTGGCTGTGGGAGGAAACCGGAGCACCCGGCAGAAACCCACGTGGTCACAGGGAGAACTTGTAAACTCTGCACAGGCAGAACCCAGAATCGAACGCGGGTCACTGGAGGTGTCAGGCTGCGGTGCTCACCACTGCGCCACTGTGTCTTCTCCAGACACCCATCGAGAAGTGAGACTTTTTGCCCAGAGATGCGGCTCTGTTTCTTGGCATCAGGATGGAACCACACACCAGTGGGCCTGTATGACATGCACAAGGATATCACACACTGCCCCATCCCTGGGACAGCTCAGAGTCAGACACTGAACAGATTGCAACCCACAAGGACATCACAACCTTCCCGCTCTCTGGGACAGGTCAGTGTGAAACACCAAACAAACAGCACCCCACAGGGACCTCATAAATGCCACGTCCCTGTGACATATCAAGGTCAGACACTGCAAATATTGCAACCACAGGAACATCACAAATTGCCCCATCCCTCGGTCAGCTCGGGGTCTGACATTGAACATATTGCAACAACAAGGGCATTACTGTATAACTCCCTCCATTCTGAAAAACAAGCATTCACCCTACTTTTTACCCTGCAGCCAATTTTGGATCCACACTGCCACTGCCCCTTTAATCCCATCTGCTTGAATTTTGTTAGCAAGTCATAGAGAGATGCAAAACTGAAACAGGCCCTACGGCCCACTGAGTCTGTGCTGACCAACCACCACCCATTTATAGCAATCCTACACCAATCCCATATTCCCTACCACATCCCCACCATTCTCTTACCTACACTGGGGGCAATTTGCAACAGCCAATTTACCTATGAACCTGCAGTCTTTGCTTGTGGGAGGAAACCGGAGAACCCAGCAGAAACACACACAGTCACAGGGAGAACTTGCAAACTCTGCACAGGCAGTACCCAGAACTGAACCTGGGTTGCGAGAGCTGTGAGGTTGCAGTGCCAACCACTGTGCCATTCTGCTGCCCCAAGTCGAGTTTATGGTACCTTTTCAAACACAATTTTGATGTCCAGACACGTACCATCAACCTCAGCACCCGACTCAACTCTCTCTGAAACTTCATCAAAGAAATTAATTCATTAATTATTTCAGACACAATCTTCTGTTTACCAATCTGTACTGGCTGTCGTTTATTAGCCCATGTTCTACCAAGTGACAGTTAATTTCCTCCTGGATAATTGTCTCTCAAAGTTTCCCCACCACCGACATTAGACTAATTGGTCTGTAGTTCCTGGGTTTATCTCTCTTTTTAAACAGGGCTGTAATATTCGCAACCCTTGCAGACTTATCTTTTAATTCTGGAAAGTCTATTGCAGACAATCACTTTGGGCATGACTTTAACCAATTAAAGCAACAGGATACTTGATTAATAAGTCCAGAACTTTTATTGAGAGTAAAACAGTGTCACGGTCCTCTTGTTCCAGTCTAGATCCCTCATCAGGTGGAGAACTTGGTTGATGATCTGAGCCTTTACCCCTGATGTTTTCTAGTGTTCCTGCACACTGAAACCTGACAAGCACCCAACTTTTAACCCCTGGATGGCCATCACACCACCATGTAAAATAATAATTGGTCCTAGCTGTTGCTCGGTACATTTAATTATTTCTTAATAATGTCTTCCACTAACAGTCACCTGTCCTCAGAATCTCAGACATGAGTACAATGGAGTGGTTTCAAACTGTCTCCCAATCTGATCTGAAACAAGTTTCCTATTCATTAAATCTAGACTCTTGAAGGTCACGATGTACCATACCATGGGTTTTATCAGGGGTCTGAGAAAGGTCCATTGTTTGAATACATTTAACTGAAACTGTCCTTTCCCACACAGACACAGAAACTCACAGTAATTAGATTGAACTAACTTTAAATGAAAACCCATTCTCTCTAAAATGTTTATTGATTCATTAATTATAACTCAATCAAGGTTCATTACTTTTACAATCATCTGTTTCAGGATGGGTAGCTACTCATTAATTATACAGGATATAAACGTTAGTACTGAACACATAATGGTTCCTTTGGTCATGTGTTCATTACAAAATGGCTTTCTTAACGTTGTTAGTGATGACAATGGATACATGATAAAAATGGTCAAGTTAAACTGAGATCGAACTACCCAAGCTTACCTCCATCCTCCAGTCCTCTGGCATCATTCCCATATTCAAGGAGGATTGAAAGATTGTGGTTCGAATCTCTGCTATTTCCACCCTGACTTCCCTCAGCAACCCAGGATGCAGCCCATCCAGACCGGGTGACTTTTCTACGATGAGCACTGCTAACCTTGTAATTGTCTCCTCTTTATCTATTTTCATCCCCTCCAAATTCTCCACTTCCTCCTCCTTTACTGTGACATTTGCAGCACCCGTTTGTTTTGTGATGACAGATGCAATGTACTTAATTAGTACCTCAGCCACACCCTCTGCCTCCACAGGATCTCCTAATTGACCCACCCTTTCATTGACTGTCCATATGTTGGTAAAGGACTTCAGTGTTCCCAGTTATGTGACCTGCTAATCTTTTCTCATCCATTCTCTTGCTGATCTCATTTCCTTTTTCAGCTCTCCTCTGTACTTTCTGTATTCTGCTTGTTTCTCTACTGCGTATGAATCCTCACATGATTTTTCAGTGAATGGTTTTTGAACTATTTTGTGAAAGGATTTAGTTTTGTAAATTTCTCCCCAGCTCCCCTCATGGTCAGGCAGAAAGTTTAACTGCTGTGTTTTCAAACAGCAACAGCTTTATTTGAAAATCCATTATGACAGGATTCCGGGTTTTAATCCAGTCACATATCTGGTTCTGATGTCTTGTGGCTCCAGCTGTCACATGACCTGTCAGAGGATGACCTCATAATTGACCCAGTCATGGAGCTGTGGGTTGATGTTCAAATTGTTTCAAAATAATTTTCCAGAAGGACAATCAAAATGAATCGATATATAAAAGGTAGATTTTGTGAATTTGTGCTCCCAGTGGAAATTCCTGCAGAGTCTGCTGGTTTTCATATCCCCAATTCCCCACAGGAAGCTCTGTGCTCGGAGTCTGTATTCATTACATCAACATTATACAGAATCGATTCATGGGAGACCCCAGTGTGAATTGTAGACAGGTGGGTCAGTTTTAACTTTCAAAGTAACACAGAAGCAAAATACTGCAGATACTGGAAATCTGAAATAAAAACAGAAAATGCTGGAAATACTCAGCAGGTCTGGCAGCATCTGTGGAGAGAGAAACAGAGTTAACGTTTCAGATCTGTGACCTTTCATCAGAACTGAGCTGAAATTGTCTGAGGGACTGCGATTGCGGAATCAATTTCAGGGTCAAAGACATTGCACTTGGTAAGGATAGGAAGATGGAGATTATTAAGTATAGTGCAAAAATATAGATGCTTTTACATTATTTTAATCAAAATTGATTTAAACTTTGTGCTTATGAATCCTATCTTTTGATCACAATGACACTGATAACAATGGAAAAAGCAAGACTTGCATTTCACGACCACAGGACATTGCAAAGCCTTTTCCGCCAATGAAGGAAGGACTTTTCAAGTGTAGTCACTCAACAGTACAATAGAGTACTCTATAATAAAGATGTATAAGATTCTCACCACACAACTGCCAGACAATTACCATCCCAAACAAGAGAGAATCTAACCATCTCCCTTTGACATTCAATGGCATTACCATCGCTGAATCCCCCACTCTCAACAACCTGGGGGTTACCATTGAGCAGAAACTGAACTGCAGTAGCCATATAAATATTATGGCTACAAGAGCAGGTCAGAGACTAGGAATTCTGCGGCAAGTAACTCACCTCCTGACTCCCCAAAGCCTGTACATTAGTCAGGGGTATGATGGAATACTCTCCACTTGTCTGGCTGGGTGCAGCTCCAACAATACTCAAGAAACTCAACAGGACAATGCAGCCCGCTTGATTGGCACCCCATTTACAACATTCCTGCCCTCCATCACTGGCACACAGTGGCAGCAGTGTGTCCCATCCACAAGATGCACTGCAGCAATGCGCCAAGGCTCCTGAGACAGCACCTTCCAAACCCGCGACCTTTATCACCTAGAAGGACAAGGGCAGCAGATGCATGGGAACACCACAACGTGCAAGTTCCCCTCCAAGCCACACACCATCCTGAATTGTAACTGTATCACCGTTCCTTCACTGTTGCTGGGTCAAAATCCTGGAACTCTCTTCATAACAGCAGCACATGGGCTGCAGTGGTTCAAGAAGGCAGCTCAGCACCACCTTCTCAAGGCAATTAGGGATGGATAATAAATGCTGGCCTCGCCAGCGACACCCACCTCCCATGAATGAATTTAAAAAATGATAATATCCTGTAATCCTCCAAAGTAGAAAATACAGATGGAAATAAAAAATAATAAATCAGTCAGCATAGATTTCACAAAGAAAGACATGATTAACCTGATCTTTGAAAAATCAACAGCAAGAGTAATATAGCAGATGTAGAAGAGTTTAAGTTAATAAAGCCTCATCCATTTATGTGCTTGAACCATCAAATTGTGGGTGAACAAACAAGCACACGAACTGACAGAGCTGGGTGTTGTGCTTTCTAAATTACCCTAAAGTAGGGTGTTAATGAGTTAAAGCTTCAGGTTGCTGCAACCAGAATAGCCATTGTCCACTATCTGTTTTACTGTTATAAATAAAGGATGGAACATTCATCGTGAATCTATAGAAACAGTCTGGTCCTGCACACTGCAGACACATCCACTTCATCACCAACCAGCTCTCCTATAATTGGTGCAGTTATTTGACTTTGCCCCATTCGCTCCATGGAATTACTTTTAAAAGATTTTAAATTACAAGCAGTTTTGTTAATGTTCAGCCTTTGAGAAGAATTCATTCCCTGGCCACAGTGGAGAGAGCATTGTATATAAAACAGTAGACTACCAGGTAACACAGTGAAAGCTGATCAGCTAATCTATAATTACTTACTTTTCTTACTTTTGCTCTTGTTATTCGGTTTTTCATCATTTTCAGCTCCTGACTGTGGATATTATTGTGATTAAATGTGAAAAGATGCACTGTGTCTCAGCCCCGGTATATTGGCTCTTTCTCTGAACAGTGCTGTATACACTCAGATACTGACAGTGTCTCTCCCTCACTCAACTTTCCAGCCCTGACGGTGCAGAAAGTGCTGTTCAAAGTTACACATTCTGACTGTTTGCAGTTGATTAGTGAGAGATTGTTAACGTATCCTTCTGCAGCGCTGCCTCGGTTAATAACAGCAGATCTAAGTCACATTTCAGATACAGAAACAGACGCATCAATTATTCACTCTTTCCCAGAGTGAGTGAGGCCGGGACAAGCAGCAACATTCCGGCCCCACACTCTGCAATTACCCAGCACCAGCAGAAAGCAGTGAATACAGATTCAATCAGTGGGTTAATGTCCATTTCAGGGACGCAAGATTCCACGGTCCAGGACAAACATCCCCATACACCGAGAACAAGCTCAGGAAAACCCCGGGGGAGTTAATATCCCAGTCACTGAGCATTCCAGTAACATTGAACAAGTTCCTGAACTGAGTGAACCTTTCAAAGTACAGAAATGAGGACGAGGTCAAAAAGGTCTGAACAGTTGAGGTGACTGAGCGGTTTCAGCTTCTCTGTTCAGGTTGCAGCTTTCACTGGAGGCATGTGTTTAAATCCCACTTCTGACAACTTGATTTTCAGTTACTTTGCAGAGCTTCCTTGAAGGTTTGAGGTAGAGTAAATACTGAGGAACTGTTTCTAACTGCTGAAAGGTCAATAACCGAAGGTTATAGATTTAAGGTGACTCACAAAACCAGAAGCAACTTGAGGAAAAATTCCTTTCTGCAACATGTGGTTAGGATTTCAGTTATGTGGATAGATTGGAGAAGCTGGGGTTGTTCTCTTTAGAGAGGAGGTTTGACAGAGGTGTTCACAATCATGAGGGGTCGTGACAGACCCGATAGAAATTGTTGGTAGAAGGATTGAGACTCAGGTAAAAGCTGTGGCTCAGTTGGTCACACTCACCTCGAAATCACAAGCTTCTGGGTTCAGATTTCGCAGTTGACACTCCAGTGCAGCACTGAGGGTGTTGAAGGTGCTGCCTTTCAGGTGTGATGTTAAACCAAGACCTGGTCTGCATGTTTGGGTGAATGTAAAATATCCCATGCTGCAATTTCAAACAAGTGAAGAGCAATTCTCTCTGGCGTTGTGATCAATATTTGCCCCTCAATCAGATCAGTTGGTCATTATCACATTGCTGTTTGTGGGTATTAGCTGCTGCATTTCTGACATTACAACAGTGATTACACTTCAAAAGTACTCCATTGTCTTCAAAGTGCTTTGATATGTCCAGTGGTCTTGAAAGGTGCTATATAAATGCAAGTCTTTTCTTTCTTTATCACAACACATTGCTGTGTAAAAAATAGTTCTTCATGTCAGATCTGGTTCTTCTGCCAATCACCTGATATCTGTGTCCTCTGCTGACTGACCCTTTTACCACTGGAAACAGTTTCTCCAGATTTAAACTATTGAAAACCTCCATGATTTTGAGCAAATGTGTCAAATCTCTTCTGAAGTTTCTCTGCTGCAAGAAGAACAACCCCAGCTTCTCCAATCTCTCTACATAACTGAAATCCCTCACCCTGCTACCAATGTGGTAAATCTCTTTTTTATTCTTTCATGGGATGTGGGCACTGCTGACACAATGTGATTCCTGTCAACGCAGCGGCCCGCTGACATCATTGGACTGTGCCAAGCTGTGCATAGGCACAGCTACATCTTGCCAGGATTAAGTGGCACATGCGTAGGATGATGTCATTGCGCAGCGCCAACATCATCGCATATCCGCGCCTGGTCCATCCTTGCACATGTGCGCTAAAGCGTCATCGGGTATCCAGCCCCTCACTCAGCTGGAGGAAGCGGCTGAATAGGAGACTTTGAGGCTGGAGCTCTCCCCCCTCGGCAACTCGCTCCAGGCCTCGACGCTTCCTCCCCTCAGCCGCTCGTTCCACACCTCGATGCTCCCCTGGACAATTGTTCCCCACTCGCGTCGTCCAGCTCTATGGCCGCTTGCTCTCTGCCCCCCCAACCCCCGCTCCAGCCGCTAGCTCTAGGCCGTGCCACTTCCCTCCTCTAGGCCACTCACTACTCACTCCTACGTCACACTTTGCAGCCCACCTTGCTTCTTCGGGCGGCGCGTGGAGACTGGACAAACGTAGGAGCAAGTGGCCGAGAGAAGGGAAGCAGCGCAGCCTAGAGCTAGCGGCTGGAGGGGAGGGGGTGTGTGGGGAGTGAGCGAACGACTGGAGAATGTGGTGACATGATCGGGAGACAATCGGCCAGGGAAGTAGGGGGGTGAGCAGCGAGGTCTGGAGCGAGCGACTGTGGAAGGCGGAAGCGGCCGGTGCAAAGCAGGGGGAGAAAGCGAGTTGTGCCACCTAGTTCTTGCGTTGTCAGCAAACGCAGCCTTTATTGTCCATCCTTAATTGCCCTTGAGAAGGTGGTGGTGAGCTGCCTTTTTGGAGCTGCTGCAGTCCATGTGTTGTACGTAAACCCACAGTGCTGTTAGGAAGGGAGTTCCAAGATTTTGATCCAGTGACAGTGAAGGAATGGTGATATAATTCCCAGTCAGGACAGTGTGTAACTTGGCGGGGAGCTTGCAGATGGTCGTGTTCTCATTCATCCAATGTCCTTCTAGGTGGTCGAGGTTGTGGGTTTGGCAGGTGCTGTCGAAGGAGGCTTGGTGAGTTGCTGCAGTGCATCTTGTAGATGGTACACACTGCTGCCACTGTTCACTGGTGGTGCAGGAAGTGAATATTTAAAGTAGTGGACGGAGTGCTGAGCAAGTGATCTGCTTTGTCCTGGATGGTGTTGAGTTTCTTTGGTGTTGTTGGAGCTCCACTCATCCAGGCAAGTGGGGAGTATTACATCACACTCCTGACTTGTGCCTTGTAGATGGTGGACAGGAGGTGAGTTACTTGCAGCAGAATTCCCAGCCTCTGACCTGCTCTTGTCGCTACGGTATTTATATGACTGATCCAATTCAGTTTCTGCTCATTGGTAACCCCCCGGATGTTGATTGTGAAGGATTCAGCAATGGTAATGTCATTGACTGTCAAGGGGAGATGGTTAGATTCACTAATGTTGGAAATGGTCATTACCTGGCATTTTTGTGGCGTGCATATTACTTGCCACTTTACAGTCCAAGCCCAATCTTGCCCAGGTCTCTCTACATGTGGACACGGACTGCTTCAGTATCTGAGGAGTTACTAATGCAACTGAACATTTTGCAATCATCAGTGAACATTTCCACTTCTGACCTTATGATGGAAGGAAGTTTATTGATGAAGCAACTGAAGACGGTTGAGGCCTAGGACACTACCCTGAGGAACTCCTGAGCGATGTCTGGTACTGAGATGATTGGCCACCAACAACCAGCACCATATTCCTTTGCGCAAGGTATGACTCCAACCAGTGGAGATTTTTCTCCTTGATTGCCATTGACTTCAATTTTGCAAGGTCTCCTTGATGCCCTTGGCGAGAGCAGTCACTGTCACCTCACCTCAGCTCCTGAATTCAGCTCTTCTGTCCATATTTGGGCCAAGGCCATAATGAGGTCAGGAACTAAGTGGCCCTGGCGGAACCCAAAATGAGCATTGGTGAGTAGGTTATTGCTGTGTAAGTGCTGCTTGATAGCACTGTCAACGACACCTTCCATCACTTTACTGATGATCAAGAGGAGGCTGATCGGGCAGGAATTGACTGGGTTGTATTTGTCCTGCCTTTTGTATACAGAACATACCTGGGCAATTTTCCACATTGCTGGGTAGATGCCAGTGTTGTAGCTTGGCGGGCGGCGTGGCTAGTTCTGGAGCACAAGTCTTCAGCACTGCAGCCAGGATGTTGTCAGTATCCAGAGCCTTCAGCCATTTCTTGATATCATGTGGAGTGAAGTGGATTTAGCTGAAGATTGGCACCTGTGATGCTGGGGACCTCAGGAGGAGGCCGAGATTGATCATCTACTTGGCACTTCTGGCTGAAGATGGTTGCAAATGATTCAACATTGTATTTTGCACTGATATACTGGTCTCCCCTGTCATTAGGGATGGGGATATTTGTGGAGCCTCGTCCTCCTGTTAATTGTTTAATTATCCACCACCATTCAGGACTGGATTTGGCAGGACTGCAGAGCTTTGATCTGATCTGTTGGTTGTGAGATCACTCAGCTTTGTCTATTGCATGCTGCTTCCGCTATATGACATGCAAGTAATCCTGTGTTGTAGCTTCACTCATTTTTAGATCTGCTTGGTGCTGCTCCTGACATGCCCTCCTGCACACTTCATTGATCCAATATTGCCCCCTTGGCTTGATGGTAATGGTAGAGTGAGGGATATGTCAGGCCATGAGGTAACATATTGTGTTTAAATACAGTTCTGCTGCTGCTGATGGCCCACAGTGCCTCATGGATGCCCAGTTTTGAGCTGCCAGATCTGTTCATTTCTTCCCTCAGATATAATTGAAAAAATAAATTCTGAAGAAAAGCATGAACTAAATAAAAAGGAGAGAGAAATAAATACTGACAAAATGGATGGCAGCATTTGGAAGGTAAAAAGATTTCAGTTTTATTATTGATGAGTGAGAGGAATATATCACACTTTGGGGCTTCTGGAAGTGAATTTACTGATAATCTGGGGAATTGATAGGAAACTGCTTCATAGTTGGTGGAACAAATTCCCGCCCTTGGGGTGGAGCCAACAGCTGCATCCGTCCAATAACAGACAGAGTAGAAGTACTGTATCAGGCCTTGTTAACACAGTTGGTGGAGCACGAGACTTTTAATCTCAGGGTCTTGGATTTGAGACCCTTGTTGTGTGGTTGTTCTTCCCTTTTTCAGTCTTCATCAGCAGAGAGCTCAAGGAGTATTTGAAATTAAGTTCAACAACATCACCAGATTTCAACTACTCCCACCCCGCCCCCTCCCAGTGTAGTTGACAGGACTCTCAACCTTTGCCTTCCCCCTTCCCCTCCCTCCCAGAACTGCGACAGGGTTCCCCTTGTCCTCACTTTCCACCCCACCTGCCTCCACATCCAAAGGATCATCCTCCACCATTTCCGCCACCTCCAGCGTGATGCCACCACCAAACGCATCCTCCCCTCCCCTGTCAGCATTCCGAAGGGATTGTTCCCTCCGCGACACCCTGGTCCACTCCTCCATTACCCCCAATACCTCGTCCCCTTCCCAAGGCACCTTCCCATGCAATCGCAGGAGATATAAGACCTGCCCTTTTCCCTCCTCTCTGCTCATTATCTAAAGCCCCAAACACTCCTTTCAGGTGAAGCAGCGATTTACTTGTACTTCTTTCAATTATGTATACTGTATTCACTGCTCACAATGCGGTCTCCTCGAAACTGGGGAGACCAAACGCAGATTAGATGGAACACCTCTGCTCAGGCCGAAAGCATGATCCTGAGCTTCTGGTTGCTTGCCATTTCAACACTTCCCCCCTGCTCTCATGTCAACATTTCTGTCTTTGGCCTGTTCCAGTGTTCCAGTGAAAATCAACCCAAGCTCGAGGAGCAGCACCTGACCTTTTGATTCGGCACTCTGCAGCCTTGTGGATTGAACATTGTGTTCAATAACATCAGAGCATGACTGGTGTCAGGCAACCACAAGCATTAACACACTCTTTGCCTTTGTCCCAGGACAGCTTTGTTATTTAATCTCTCCTGCCCTCTGCCCTATCAAACACCTTCCCCTTTGTTCTCTCCCACATGCCCCTCCCCTTCACTTGTTTAAAACCTAATTATTTTCTAACCTGTGTCAGTTCTGATGAAAGGTCACAGACCAGAAACGTTAACTCTGTTTCTCTCACCACAGATGCTGCCAGAGCTATTGAGTATTTCCAGCACTTTTTGTTTTTATTTCAGATTTCCAGCATCTGCAGTATTTTGCTTTTATTGTGTCAGAAAGTCTTTCCTTGATTCAGGACTCTTACCTCTCTCCAGAATCTCTCTGCTAAAGATTGAACTTTATCTCATTTCACTCACAACTCAGGGTCAGTGTGGCACAGTGGGACTTCTGGCTGTCTCCCACTTCACAGTCCATCAGTACTGAGAAAACAATGGGGAATATTACTCACATGCTGTGTCCTGTAACTTTTTACAAACACTTTAATGTATATATTGTTTTCCAAAGCAGTGACAGAATGGTGGCTTTAGTGTGTTGTTGAAAAAGCTTTGTTGAGTTCGTGCTGTACTAACAGTTAAACAGTTCTTGGTTCAATCCCAGGTTTTGGCACTTTCAACCTCTCCTGTGTCTTTTTCTTTGGCTCCAATTGTCAAGCTGCATGATTTACTCTGAAATTAGCACCAGAGAACCAAGGCACCAGCGAGCATGAGGAGCTGAAAGTAGCACAGATCAAATCCACTTAATATTTCTGACTGAAGATGGTTGCAAATGATTCAGCTTCATCTTTTGCACTGACGTGCTCAGCACCACCATCATTGAGGATGTGAATGTTTTTGGAGCCTCCTCATCTTGTTAGTTATTTAATTATCCACCACCATTCACGACTGGATGTGGCAGGACTGTGGAGCTGTGATCTGATCCTGAGGGAGATATCCGTGTGTGGAGTGGCGGGATGCATGGAGAGTGATCCTGAAGAGGGTGTCTGAGCCTGGAGTGGAAGCTTTCCGTGGAGGTGCAGGAGTCGGCCATTCAGCCCCACTGTTTTATAAAGGTTTAGCATAACTTATTTGCTTTTACTCTATGCCTCTATTAATAAAGCCAAGTGTCCTGTTTGCTCTTAGCAATCTTTTCAAACCTTGATCAAAAAAGATTGGTGTACATTGTCTCATTCTTCCTCCCAAACTGTATCACTTCACAATTCTCTGTGTAAAATTTTATCTGTTGTGTGAAAGCCCATTTTACCAGTTTGTTTAAGTTCCTCTGAAGTGTGTTACTGTCACTGGCATCGGACGAAATTCACGAGCATTCTTTGATGCTATCTCCGTGGAAAGAGCAATCTGACACTCGAGCTCAAATTGGGATTTTGTGTGTTTAGTATCTTTCCTCATCCACCAATATAAGCACAAATCTGTCTCATAATGTACGGTCTAAGAATGTGCCAATGTTGCAATGTGGTGATAAATTCTTCAGTGTCACAATGTACTCACCAACTGCTTCACTACTTTTCTGATTTCTGGATCCAAGTTTGTAGCTTTCCGCGATCTCTAGTGGCTTAGGGTTGAGCCTCACTTCAACGAAGAAACGGAAAATTATGATTTGAAGATTACACTGTCAATCATTCACATCTCTGTCTTCTCCTGAACTTCGAGTTCAAATTTGTTTGTGAAGTTGATTCACACGTTAAGACAGCACAATCTTTGTCTTTGTGAAGGAAGTGATTTGGGAATGGCTGTTTGAAACTGTCCCTTCTTGCACAGAAATTCAGTGCAAATACTTGATCACTCACAATTTCCTTGAGAGAAATTTGTTCACAATCGCATTCGACACGGAAACTGCCTCAGCATTAATCTCACTGAAGCAGAATGTGACCGTGTTGTATGTTTCAGAATGTTGGTGCCGTTATTTGTCGCTTTTAACCGAGACTGGGACACAGGGCAAGTTTGATCCGAGGTTGGAATATATTATCATTCAGGAGCAAGAAAAATCAAAAGGAACAAAATAAGAAAACCCAGTCTCCAGATTTGAGAATCTGTAGATCCGCTTTGGGAAAGTGAATCAGAGCAGAATGAAGGGTGAACTGTCCAGAAGAGATGAAGACACAGCTCAGTCAACACGTTCCCCTGGTTTATGATGCTGGAACATTCCTCACACAGAAATGATTCAACCCAATGACAAACATTCTTACAGCTGATAATTTATGCTACTGATTTAAGGACTGTCTCATGTGGTTACCGAGTGACGACGAGAAGATATTAAACTTTGTTCTATTCAATCTAGCTGTGATGAAGTTTGAATTTTTCTACCTTTTATAAACAGTATTTGAAGGGTCTCGGTAACAATGTTCAGTGTTGATGAGAGTGGGGTCTGGGTGAGAAGCTGCTGAGTGTGACAGGGTCAGGACTGGATGCAGGAAGTTCTCTGACAGTCTCCCTCTATCTCTCTAATGGGGTTGTGTTGATTTACGACTGGTAGATTTCATTTTACTTTTCTTATTTAGAGATACAGCCCCTTTGGCCCACCGAGTCTGTGCCAACCAGCAACCACCCATTTATACTAATCCTACATTAATCCCATATTCCCGACCACATCCCCACCATTCTCCGACCACGTACCAACACTAAAGACAATTTACAATGGCCAATTTACCTATCAACCTGCAAGTCTTTTGGAGGTAGGAGGAAACCAGAGCACCTGGCGGAAACCCACACAGACAGAGGGAGAACTTGCAAACTCCACACAGGCAGTACCCAGAACGGAATCCTGGTCGCTGGAGCTGTGAGGCTGCGGTGCTAACCATTGCGCCACTGTGCTGCTGTTGGTGTTTTGATAAATTAAGGAAGTTCCCTCCACCCATTTTTTTTGGACAGACAGTGTGGTATAAGGATGTAAAGGGTTAATGCTGAAGATAGTGGGATCAACCCCTCCCTCTGTCAGAGTGATGATGGAACAGTCACATGAGATGAAGTTTGGGAGAAGAGAGAGCAGCACCAAGGATGCTAGCTTAGCAGGCTTGATGAGTGTGTTGAGTATTGTGCAAATTAGAAAAGAGTTCTTAGTTCTTTCAGCAGGAACTGTGTCCAGAAAATATCGAGAAACTCACAATTTTATTATTCAGGAGTTGGAACACAGATATTAATTCCAAGTGACAGTTCTGTGACCAATTAACAAAAAAGGTAGTGAATAATATTGCTGACTGATTGAAATCCCCCAGTGAGGAGACAGTTAAACAGGTCATCTGTTGGGGCATCCTTCGATCCAAGGTTTCAGCAACATTTAATCTCCCTTTTTGGTGAAATTCTCTGTTATTTGCAACTTTTCTTATCAGCTTTGATGGGCGAGTGAAAAAACTGAAAAAATTGAACAGTTCCATCCTTTCTTTTCTTCCTTCTTCTCTTCTTTCCATCAGTTTCTCTTTTCTGTCCCAGATCAATATAATGATGAGAATCCCACTTTAATCTGCTGTTTCTGGTGTTTTATCCATTCCAATCAAAATTTCAACATTCCAATCAAATCTATTTGTTATTCCACAGTGTCTCTCCATGTGTTTTATTCTGTTGTATTCTATCACAGTCTGTTTGATGATCAATGTTACATCTCACTCTCTGTTCTGGTGAAGATCAGAAGCAGTGATATCTTTTTACACCACCCGACAAGTCGGCCTGAGGCTGTGCCTCGCTGATCATGTGGAGTTTAAGCAATTCTTCCGGTCAGTTGGTTCAGTTGTCATTTCATGAGAAATTCGGTCATCATGACTTCGTCAGTGACCTAATGGTTCAGGTGTCTGAATGATGTTAATCATGATGTGTTGAAATGATTGTATGTTCCAGTCTTTCCGTGGTGGCTTTTCACACTGAGTAGAAACGTGTTGGACATGGTCTGGAAATGTTTCACACCGCTCCATTCCCAAATTCATTGACTGACAGAAGATATATTTCCATCATTACACAGCTGGCTGCACAGCCAGAAACTGTGCTGAAGGTGACAGCTATGCATCTGCAACTGACAAGGTGGCTGAGAGGTTAAGGCGATGGATTGCTAATCTATTGTGCTCTGCACACGTGGGTTCAAATCCCATCCTTGTCGTTAGTTTAGGAGCTGTTTATGTTGGGTGAGTTTATGTGTAAAGTCAGCCTCGAAACCTGTTCTTGTCCATGTCCAGAATTGGTTATACTTTATTAAAATTGAGACAGACAATTGGAATTCTTCACCCAAACTGTACTGGAATGAAGATCAAATAGGGATCACGAAACGGAGCAGGATTTTTCCTTCCGTCCTTCTTTCCATCTTTACTTTCTCTCGATTTGCACCAAGTGAAAGACAAATGGGAAAAGCAAATGGCGAGGGAGCAGATGCAGCAAATTACCCTTTGGCAAGAAATTTATTTTCAAATCTTCTTGATAGATTAAGTGAGTGAGCAATGCTTTGGCAGATGGAGTTTAAAATGAGGGGTCATCTACTACCTACGATAGATCAGAGTGTTTTTTTGTAAGAGGTGAGATGTTAGAAATGGCTGAGGAGCAGAGACACGAATACTGAATTAATAAAAGCTAGTGGACTGGTAGAAAATAATTTAAAAAGTGAACAGAATATGAAGATTGGAACTCATGTTGCAGTGATATAAAGCTCTGTGCTCCTGAAGTAAATGTCCAAGCCCAGATTGTGGGGAATCTGTGGAGAGTGATTTGGTTTTTATTCATTCTTGGGTGTGAGTATCGCTGATAAGGCTAGCATTTATTACCCATTCCTATTGCCGTTGAGAAGGTGGTGGAGAGCTGCCTTCTTGAACTGATGCAGTCCATATGGTGTAGGAACACCCACAGTGCTATTGGGGAGGGAGTTCCAGGATTGTGACCCAACAACAGTGAAGAAATGGCGATATCGTTCCAAGTCAGGATGGTGAGTGTATTGGAGGGGAACCTGCAGGTAGTGAGTTCCCATGCATCTGCTGCCCTTGTCCTTCGAGGTGGTAGTGGTCACGAGTTTGGAAGGTGCTGTTGAAGGAAATTTGGCGAGTTGCTGCAGTGCATATGGAGATGGTACACACTGCAGCCACTGTTTACTGGTTGTGGAGGGATTGAATGTTTAAGGTGGTGGGTTAGGTGCCGATCAAGTGCGCTGCTTTGTCCTGGATGGTGTTGAGCTTCTTGAGTGTTGTTGAGTGGGATGTATTCCATCACACTCCTGACTTGTGCCTTGTAGATGGTGGACAGGATTTGGGGTGTCAGGAGGTGAGATACTTGCTGCAGAATTCGTAATCTCTGACCTGCGCTTATAGCCACAGCATAGATGTGACTGGTCCAGTTACGTTTCTGGTCCAGATGTTGATGGTGGGGGATTTAACGATGATAATGCTTCTGAATATCCAAAGGTAGATTTTATTTCTCTCTCATTGGAGATGTTCACTGCTTGGCACTTGTGTGGCCAGAAGGTTGCTTATCACTTATCAGCTCAAGCCTGAATGTTGTTCAGGTCTTGCTGCTTGCAGGCACAGACTGCTTCAGTATCTGAAGAGTTGTGAGTCATCATCTAACATTCCCACTTCTGACTTATGTTGAAGAGAAAGTCGTCAATGAAACAGCTGGGATGTTTGGGTCTAGGACACTACCCTGAGAAACTCCTGAGGCAGTGTCCTGGACTGAGATGATTGGCCTCCACGAACCACAACCATCTTGTTTTGGGCGAGGTACAACTCCAGCAAGTGGAGAGTTTTCCCCCTGATTCCCAGTGACTTCAATTTTGCTAGGGATCCTTGATGCCACACTCACTCAAGGGCAATCACTCTCACCTCTCCTCTGGAATTCCACTCTTTTGTCTCTGTTTGGAACAAGCTGCAATGAGATCATACAAACATAAGATCAGAAGAACTAATAGCAGGAGTAGGCCATTTGGCCCCTCGAGCTTGCTCCGCCATTCAATAGGATCGTGGCTGACCTGATCATGACCTCAACCCCACTTTCCTGCCTGCCCACATAACCCTTGGCTCTCTTGTAGATAGAAATCTTGAAGACATTCAATGACCCAGCCTCCACTGTTCTCTGAAGTAGAGAATTCCAAAGATTAATGACCCTCTGAAAGAAGACATTCCTTCTTAAATGAAAAACCCCTAAATCTGAAACTGTGTCCCCTAGTTCTAGATTCCACCACGACAGGAAACATCCTCTCAGCATCTACCCTGTCAAGCCCCCTCAGAATCTTATATGTCTCAATACTTTCACCTTTCATTTATCTCAACTCCAATGAGTATCGGTCCAACCTGCTCAACTTTCCTCATAAGACAACACCTTCATCACAGGAATCAATCCAATGAACCTTCTCTCAACTGCCTCCTATGCAAGTATATCCCTCCTTAAATAAGGAGACCAAAACTGCACACAGTACTCTAGGTGTGGTTTCACCAGCACCATATACATTTGTAGCAAGACTTCTCTACTTTTATATCCATCCCCCTTGCAATAAAGGGTAACATTCCATTTGCCTTCCTAATTATTTGCTGTACCTGCATGGTAACTTTTTGTGATTCATGTACAAGGACACCCAGATCCTTCTACACCGCAGCATTCTGTGATCTCTCACAATTTAAATAATATTTTCCTTTTCTATTCTTCCTTCCAAAGTCGATAACCTCACATTTTCCCACATTCTACCCTATCTGCCAAATTATTTCCTGGAGCTGAGAGACCCTGGCAGAACCTAAATTGAGCATCGATGATCAGATTATTGCTAAGTGTGTGGTGCTTGATAGCACTGTTGGTGACATCTTCCATCATTTTGCTGATGATTAATAGTAGACTGATGGGGCGGCAATTGGTCAGATTGGATTTGTCCTGCATTTTTTTTATGGAGAGGGCACACTTGGGCAATTTTCCACATTGTCAAGTAGATGCCCGTGTTGTAGCTCAACTGGAACAGCTTGGCTGAGGGCGCAGCTAGTTCTGGAGCACAAGTCTTCAGGACTAGAGCCGGAATGTTGTTCGGGCCCATAGTCTTTGCTGTATCGAGTGTCTTCAGCTGTTTCTTGCCATTATGTGGAGTGAAGCGAATTGGCTGAAAACTGGAAGCTGTGATGCTGGGGAACTCAAGAGGCCGAGATGAATCATCCACTGAGCAATTTCTGACTGAAGATGGTTTCAAATGCTCCAGCTTCACCTTTTGCACTGACGTGCTCGGCTCCACCAACATTGAGGATAGGGATGTTTTTGGACCCTCCTCATCTGGTTCGTTATTTAATTGTCCACCACCATTCATGACTGGTTACTTAGTTTCTCAGGGCAGTGTCCGAGGCCCAACCATCCTCAGCTGTTTCATTGATGGCTTTCTCTTCAACATAAGTGAGAAGTGGGAATGTTCGCTGATGATTCACAACTCATCAGATACTGAAGCAGTCTGTGCCTGCAGGCAGCAAGACCTGAACAACATTCAGGCTTGAGCTGATATGTGACAAGCAACATTCTTTGATCTGAACCTGAGGGAGATATCCGTGCGTGGAGTGGCGGGATGTATGGAGAGTGATTCTGAAGAGGGTTTCTGTACCTGGAGGGCAGAATCTGTGGAGAGTGGTCCTCAAAGGATGTCCCTGTCTGGAGATTTAGGAATTCTGAAGAGGGTCTCCGAGCCCATAGTGGTGGGATGTATGGAGAGTCATCCTGAAGTGGGTGTCCGAGCCTGGAGTGGCAGGATCTGTGGAGAGTGATCCTGAAGTGGGTGTCCGAGCCTGGAGTGGCAGCATCTGTGGAGAGTGATCCTGATGAGTGTGTGTAAACCTGGAATGGAAGCTTTCTGTGGAGGTACAGGAAGAGGCCA
Organism: Heterodontus francisci; assembly: GCF_036365525.1. Taxonomy (NCBI): domain Eukaryota; kingdom Metazoa; phylum Chordata; class Chondrichthyes; order Heterodontiformes; family Heterodontidae; genus Heterodontus; species Heterodontus francisci. The sequence goes on from NW_027140327.1 coordinate 210,709, forward strand.
TTCATTCCCAGTATTTTATAAAGGTTTAGCATAATTTATATGCTTTTACTCTATGCCTCTATTAATAAAGCCAAGTGTCCTGTTTGCTCTTAGCTACCTTGTCAATCCTTCTAACATTGGTGTACATTGTCTCTCTGCTCCTGCACCCAGTTTAGAATTGTAACGTTTCATTTATATGGCAGTCTTCCTTCCAAATTGTATCACCTCACACTTCTCTGTGTAAAATTTCATCTGTTATGTGAAAGCCCATTTTACCAGTTTTTTTTAAGTTCCCCTGAAGTGTGTTACTATCACTGGTATAGGACAAAATTCCTGAGCATTCTTTGATGCTATCTCCAGAGACAGAGCAATCTTTTACGCAAGCTCAAATGTAGGATTTTGTGTGTTTAGTATCTTATTTCACCCACCAATATAAGCACAAATATGTCACGTAAATCTTGTTCACTGCAGTCCCTGCTGCTGTTTGCTGCCTATATTTACAGACTTTTATCTCAACCTCGTCACCATGTTCTCTAATATATTCAGGGGGCATCAGCAGAGAAAATGTTCACCAAGCGTGGCAAATGCAAGGAAATGTTTATTTATGTCATTATGTCATGAACATAATATACAAATTTTTACATGTGTGAATCATCAAGATGTGTCCACATAAATGGAACCCCGTCACAATAAACACTGTCACCTTTCAATGTTTAGCAGACAGCTTTGACGGCCTGATGTGTGTGATTCCCATATTAATGTGTTTGTGCAAAGTTCGCAGAAAGATGGAGATATGAATAATTGATAGGGAATTCTTTTAAACATATTACCACATCTCTCACTCACAAAGATCTGCAAACACATGGATTGCAAAAAGAACCTGAGTACAAAATCAGCTAAAATAAACACAGACAGAGAGACTTGCAATAACCTGTAGCTCAGGGAAAGTACATGATGTTATGGAAGGGATTCTGTTTCTTTTGTTAAAATATTTTTTGAAGAAGTCATAATCAAACTGAATAAATGTAGGACCAGTTCTTTTTCAAGAGGGCACCAAAAGAACCAATTTGGCAATGATGTTTACTGTTTGTCACATGATTCAAGTTAAATATAGAACAGAAACCCTGGTAACAGGGAGAAATGTGGACAGAGAGGTCAGTCATGCCCCTTGATTGGACAAGCTTGGCAGCAGCAGCGCAAACCTAAGACGGCAGAAAACTCACAACCTTTGGTTGTAGCAATCAGTGTGTTTTACCTGCTGGAGTGAGCAGCTCATAAAGTTAGCCTGAAGAATCGTCAAGGAAGGAGAGAAGACCACAACCCAGTTTGTTTTCCAGAAAATCTTTAAAAGACCCTGAGAAGTCCACTGAGTTAATTCATTTTGTCGCATGTCTTTGAAGAAGGCCTGCTAAAATTAATTCTCAATGCCTTCTGAAAAGAACTGTTCTAAAATACCCTAGTGACCTGTCCACGTATACTCGGAAGTTAGACTGTATTCCAGTTTGAGAGCAACATATCTCATCTGATGATTTCTTCAAAAATCAGCAAATAAACAGCCCAAGAGGTTGTTTTTGTCTGTAACAGAGTGCTGAATTTAAAAAAAAATCCCTTTTATTTTTTCAGCTATCCGGTGTGTGTGTGTGTGCATGTGGCTCGAAGATTTAAAAAAAGGACTTTAAAAGTTGGTAAAGGTGAAAAAGGAACTTTTAAAATTTCCACCTGTATGTTTATGCTTTACTTCATGACTAGTTAAAACTTGTTCGACAATAAATGGATAATTTTGTTGTTCATTAAAGAAACATGGTCAGTGTCTTCTATTCTGGGAAAAATAGAGTATATGATTGACTGTGTCAGTAAGTGGGAAATGTTCACATAGATGTTGTGACCTGTGGAGAAGTGGGATGAGAACAAAGAGTGCCCTCCTCTGCCCTTAGTTGTCACAGCACTTGTGATCTGGCTCAGTAGCTTAATTGGTTCGAGTGTTTGTCTAATAATCAGAAAATCTTGGATTCATATCCTTGCTTCAAAAGTTTAGCTATCAATCATTTACATCCATTTTCTTGTGAACTTTAACTTTTCTTATGAATTTCATTCACAAAAGAAAACAGCTCATTTGTTGCCTTTGTGAAGGATGTGAGTTTGAAATGGCTGTTCCTGCTCGTACAGATGTTCAGTGCTAATATTTCAACGGCAACTCAATCCCCTACAATTTCTTTGAGAGCAATGTGTTTGCAGTTGCATTTAACCTGGAAAACAGCTCAACATTAATTTCACTGAAGGAAAGTGTGACTGTGTTGTATGTTTCAGTGTGTTTGTGCCGTTTTGTGTCTCTTTTAACCAAGACTATAACACGACGCAAACGGGAGGGTTGATCCGAGGTTTAGAATATGTTATCATTCAGGAGCAAGAAAAATCAAAAGGAACAAAATAAGAAAACGAGTCTCCAGATTTGAGAATCTGTAGATCCCCTTTGGGAAAGTGAATCAGAGCAGAATGAAGGGTGAACTGTCCGACTGCCCAGAAGAGATGAAGACACAGCTCAGTAAGCACGTTCCCCTGGTTTATGATGCTGGAACATTCCTCACACAGAAACTATTCAATCAATATTCATCTGCCAAGTCGGTCTGAGGCTGCGCCTCTCTGATCACGTGGAGTTAAAGCAATTCTTCCAGTCAGTTAGTTCAGTTGTCATTTCATGAGAAATTCGAAGTCATCATGACTTCAGCAGTGACCTAATGGTTCAGGTGTCTGAGTGATGTTAATCATGATGTGATGAAATGATTGTATGTTCCAGTCTTTCCGTGGTGGGTTTTCACACTGAGTAGAAACGTGTTGGACATGGTCTGGAAATGTTTCACACCGCTCCATTCCCAACAGGCCATGACCTGATGTGATGGAAATGTCATTTACTTACGGAAGCTACATTTCCATCATTGCACATCTGGCTGCACAGTCAGGATCTGAGCTGAAGGTGACCATCCTGCCCAAATTTTCATAGAGGCAATAAAGACATGTGATGGGTTGCTGGCACAAAGTTGGGTGATGAGGTGTTTGAGAGGTTAAGGTGATGGATTATTAATTCCTTCTGTTTTACATGTATGAGTTTGAATCCCATCTGCAGCAACAGTTTATAAAATGTTCAATACGTTGTTTCTTTGTAATTCACCAGCTTTTGCAGAACGTAGGACTTAAGCTGTTGTAGTACCTGTTGGAAAGATAGTTTAAGTTATTCTGAAGCCATCTTCCAATGTCATCTGCATGTAAGCCAAATTTTAAAGGATAAGATGTAGTTTTTGAAAGTCATTTCAATCTTACTCGAGTCTTTACAAAGCAGCCAGGTAAATCTTGATAAAAAGTCATATATATTTAGAGATCTTTTAAAAGCACTTCAATCTTGTTAATAAAAAGTCAGATGTAAATTTAAGAACTCTGATCAGGCCATGCTAAAAGCTTACATACAATTAAGAAATAAAATACAACATTTAAAATGTCTGAACTCCTTTCTGAAAGTTGACCCCTGCTGCTGCCGGTGTCTTCCTGGAATAGTGGAGCTGTTGTGTCAACAGAAAAGTCCTTCCCGAGCACCCCTGAGCCTGTTGGTACCGGCTCTAATCCAACCCAGGTAAAAATCAGGGTACGTTGTGGGCAATGAGCCCAAATTGCTGAACTACAGGTCCCTGTCACTTTAAAGAGTGGGCTGGTGTGATTATGATCAGAGGCTCCTTCTAAGCACATTTCTCACCACCACAACTTCCAGATGCTGGTGTTAGTGTGTGCATGCACCGGCAGTTGCAGTGCTGTTCAGACCCTCAATAGCAGTGAAAGTCTCAGAGTTCACCACTATTGGGCTGCAAAATCCAGGCCAATATCTCACAGCCCTGTTAGATTTGCTCTCCCTCTGTACAAAATCAAACTCCACACATTGTCTTTCACTCACTCCTGTGTCCAGCCCTGACGGTGCAGAAATCCCCACTCAAAGGGACACAATCCAGTTGATTTCTGATCAAATACCTCCTTCCTCATTCAATAGAGGAAACAGAGACATGAACAGGACTCAGGTGCAAGAAAGTTTCATCAACAGAGCAAAGAAAGGCACCAACAAAAGTCACACCTACTTTCCAATTCATTTCACTGTAATATTCGTTCACTTGTTTTGTAAGATGACTGCAATAAATCTGAAAATGAGCACCATGAGCTTTGTGTTCACTAGTCACTTGTTCTCCTGTGTTTGTCTGTCAGGTTTGCAATTCAATTTGTGTTGGATATTGAAGAGAATCTCTTTTCAAGATGATTGCACATCGTACTGTGTTTAAAGCAACCAACTTGTAAAATGGAAGAGAATGAATGTTTCAATACCTGTGTGACCAGATTCTTCCAATGCTTTTCAACAGCTAGATTGATGATGCTTGTAATCTGTATCCTGTGGAGAATGGGAGAGGAGAATAAAAACATGGTGCATGAACAGGACAGACTGTGTAAAATGGTAGCACAGAAATACTGCCACCTCATTGAAAGTTAATGAGATTTATTCTAAGTCAGACACCTGTCCACAATGAACAAGTGAATACATTAATTGTCCACTTTCAATCTAAATGGGACTGAGGTTCCAACAGAGAAGTTTTCTGGAAAACCTGCTGCAGTTTTAACATTGATGAACTGGAACATCTTATACTAACTTTCAAATAATTGTAGTGATTGTATAGTTCTCATAGTGGAGAGAAGGAGTTGTTTATAAATATAAGCAGAAAGACACATTTGTGGATTGGTGAATGAGCTTTAACTTTCTGAAATGTATTTGTCCATTGGTTGCAGGCCACTGGAATTTTTTTTTTACATTTCAATTGCAGCAGCAGCAGTTTGCAGCAAAATGTCTGATTAATCAGAATAGTGTGTCTGGGAAACACTTAAACAGCCGAGACCCTGTAAAACAGAACTCCAAGTAATATTTTAAATAAGGCACTGAACTGACAAAGCTGTAAAGGCCTGCTCAGGTCAGGAAAAAAAACCCGACCCGAACCACACAGAACCACTTTGGACCCGAGCCCGACCCGGCCCGAGTATCTCCATTTATTCCCACGCCCGAACCGACCCGAGCCTTACCCGACCACCGGAATGTTCACTTTACCTACCTCCCGATTCCGAATCTACAGGAAGCTGCAGCATGAGCGCAATGACATCATCGAGATGCTCACTTGCTCACTGCGCAGACTCAGAGTTTCCCTCCTTAATGTCCCGGACTCCCAGCTTTGGTTGGCTTTTCAACTTTTGACACTTATTAAACTCAACTTCCCAGCAGAGCAAAATGTAATACTTACTGTGTGTTTCCAACGCGGACTCAGCCCAACCTGGACCCAGCCTGACCCGAACCTGGCCTGACCCGACCCGAGCCCGAAAGCCAGACCCGGAAGAGCGACACAACACGACCCGGACCCGACACAGGTCGTCGGGTCCCGTCGGGTTCAGGTCGAGTAGCAGGCCTTCACAGAGCGGAGTTCAGATGAGGGTTGAATTAATTTCAATCACTGAATCTAAACAAGAAGTAAATCTGTCAGGAATGGAACGATTTGCTTTATCTGTGAGCTTGTGGCGCAACAGTAGCGCATCTGCTTCCACTTTAGAAGGTTGTGTGTTCAACTCACGTCAGGCTCAGTGATGTTTTACAGCACCTCAAGTTCCTGGATTTTACATCAGAAGAGAGTTCTATCTATTGGAATGTTCAGTGAATGGTTGAATTTCAAGATCAACTTAAATAGATTAAAGTCCTGATTTCTGGTTCCGTTCCATTTCCATGCTCAGTTCTTATTTCACACTGTTTTATATCAGAACAATGTTTCAGGAATGTGATGTGTCCATTGTTTGTACAATCGCTCTGTCACCCAGTGTGAGAAATAAAACACAAACCGCCCAGCGTGCTGCTCAAACCCATACCTGGCTCTGTCTATAGGCCGCTTAGTTCAGTTGGTTAGGACGCAGTGTTGATAACAACAAGGCTGTGGATTTGATCCCCATGTGCGCTGTCACATGGTCAGTCATTAATTTGACACATTTTTGTAACACTTAAAATCCAACTTTTAGATGCAAACAAGTTTACATAAAATGTAAGAGGGAATTTATTTTGAATAACATCCATTGTATCTTTGTCACGGGTCTGGAGTATCACAGAATTCTTTCCAATTATCTTCCGTTTGCTGATAAACGTTGAACTCGTGGCCTGTTCTCGTTAATGGTCACGAGCAGCAAAAACAGACAGAGCAAGTCTGACCGCCCAGAGATGTGAAAAAGGCTTCAGTTTGGGACAAATGCAGCAAATCAAATGTTCACCCGGCCCCAAGAGAGTCAAAAACTGGGGAAAAGGACACAAGAAGGTAGAGAATAAGCTAAAGCAGACAATGTAAATATTTCCCATCCTAGATATCTCTCTATTCCGATCCAACCTTCAGAGTTGGGTAAATAATTTCAGTGTAAATTGTGCAACTCGAGAGTCAAAACCAAATGGCAATGCAGAATAAAGGAGAACTGCCAAAACCCCAGATTGAACCAGGGATCTTCAGTCTAACACACTCCCAACAGAGCTATTTCAGTCTCACAGGCTTGGCATGATAAGTGGCAAGTAACATTCGCACCACACAAGAGCCAGGCAATGAATATCTCCAACAAGAGAGAATCTAACTATCTCCCCTTGACATTCAATAGCATTACAATCACTGAATCCCCCACTATCAACATCATGGGGGTTACAATGAGTAGCCATACAAATAACGTGGCTACAAGAGCAGGTCAGAGGCTTGGAATCCTGAGGTGAGTAATTACAGTGCAGCTGTTGGCTCCACCCCAGGGGCTGAATTTGTTCTGTAAACCAATGAAGCAGCTTCGCTCAAATCCCAGGTTTATCAATAAATCCTCTTACAAAAGCCCCAAAGTGTGATATATTCCTCTCATTCATCGATGACTCCTGACTCCCCAAAGCCTGTCCACCATCTACAAGGCACAAGTCAAGAGTGTGATGGAATACTCTCCACTTGCCTGGATGCGTGCAATTCCAATTCAAGAATCTCAACACCGTCCAGGACAAAGCAGCCCGCTTGATTGGCACCCCATCTACAAACATTCACTCCCTCCACCTTCGAAGCACAGTGGCAGCAGTGTGTACTGTCTCCAAGATGCACTGCAGCAATGCACCAAGACTCCTTCGACAGCACCTTCCAAACCCAGCAACCTCTACCACCTAGAAGGGCAAGGGCAGCAAATGCAGGGGATACCACCACCTGCAAGTTCCCCTCCAAGCCACACACGATCCTGACTTGGAACTATATCGCCGTTCCTTCACTGTCGCTGGATCAAAATCCTGGAAGTCCCTTCCTCACAGCACTGTGGATGTACCTACCCCACATGGACTGCGGTGGTTCAAGAAGGCAACTCACCACCACCTTCTCATGGGCAATTAGGGATGGGCAATAAATGCTGGCCTAGCCAGCGATGCCCACATCCCATGAATGAATGAACAAAAAAGTGAAGTATCCCTTGTGTCATTGTTTTGGTCGAAAATATAACCCTGGTGGAATTGCCTCTCCCAATCACACCTCACTTCATAGAACATAGAAAATGGAGAAAATTTATGGCACAGAATGAGACCATTTAGCAATCGTGTCTGTGCCAGCTGAAAAAGGGTGATCCAGCCCAATCCCACTTTCCAGGTCTTGGGAATGGGATCTGAACAGATCTCAGAGCTCACATTATGTGAATGTTCTGTTGAAGTATTGTTGAGCTGATATACCAGGGGAGATTCACACTGTTAGACACAGTGTGAAATACATTCAAGTATTTATAAAACATTACAACATGTGAGTAATATTCCCCATTGCTTTCTCAGCACTGATGGATTGTGAAGTGGGAGACAGCCAGAAGTCCCAGTGATCCACACTGACCCTGAGCTGAGAATGAAATGAGAAAAAGTTCAATCTTCAGCAGCGAGATGCTGCAGAGAGGTAAGAGTCCTGAATCAAGGAGAGACTTTCTCATACTGCTGTTGAATCTCATTTCAAACACTCCTTGAACTCTCTGCCGAGGAATTCAGAGCTGGATAACGCCTGTATAATCAGCCTAAAAATGAAATAGAAAACACCCACCGTGGGCTCAAACTCAAAAACTTGAGATTCAGAGTTTCATGCTTTCATCGACTGAGCTCACCAGGCCAGAGACAGTGTCCCCGTCCTGTTTGTTATTGGACGGTGCAGCTGTTGGCTCCACCCCAGGGGCTGAATTTGTTCTGTAAACCATGAACCAGCTTCCTCTCAATAAATTTATCAATAAATCCTCTTACAAAATCCCCAAAGTGTGATATATTCCTCTCACTCGTCCAGAATAAAAGTTACATCTTTTGCTCTTTTTACCTTCCAAACATTGACTTCTATTTTGCTCAGCATTTATTTCTCTCTCCTTTTCATGTTGTGCATTTCATAATTAACATTACATTTCAATTATTTATGAGGGATGAAATGAACAGAAGAGATTTTCTGCAATGATACCAGGGGTGTGGGACAGAGCGAGTGGTTCGGATCTGGTATACACTGCCTGAGAGTGCGCTGGAGGCAGATTCAATCGTGGCTTTCAAAAGGGAATTGGATAAACACCTGAATGGAGAAAATTTGCAGGGCTGCAATGAAAGGGCAGAGGAGTGGAATGAGCTGATTTGCTCTTGCAAAGAGCTGTCATGGACATGATGTACTGAATGGTCTCCATCTGAACTGTAACCATTTGATTCCTTGATTCTAAATCTGTCAAAGTTGTTCTGAACTTGCTCTGCTCCAAGGAGAACAACCCCAGCTTTTCCAGTCTCTGCACATAACTGACGTTATGAGGAACCATGGGGAACCTACTGTAAACCTTCCTCCAGACAGAAATGCAACTGTTCACCACCACACTGTCACCCAGCTGTTCACAATATATATCAATGATACGGATGTGGGGACCAAATGTAGTATTTCCAAGTTCGTGGATGACACAAAACTTGGACAGACTTAGTGAGTGAACAAGAAAATGGCACATGGAATATCATGTGTAAAAATGTTAGGTTATCCATTTTTGTGGGAGGAAGAGATGTGCAGATTATTTCTTGAATGGTAAGAGATTAGAAAGTGTAAATGTGCAAAAGGGCCTGGGTGTCCTTGTCAATACGTGACTGAAAGCTAACATGCAGGTGCAGCAAGCAATTAGGAAGGCGAATGACATGTTAGACTCTATCGCAAGAGGATTTGAGTACAGGAGTAGTGAAGTCTTGCTTCAATTGTATATAACCTTGGTTGGTCTGCAGTTTGGAATACTGTGTGCAGTTTTGTTCCCCTTACCTTAGGAAGGATATCATTGCCATCGAGGGAGTGCAACGGAGGTTCACCAGACTTGTTCCCGGGATGGTGGGACAGTCATATGAAGAGAGATTGGGGAAACTGGGCCTGTATTATCTAGAGTTTTGAAGAATGAGAGGTGATCTCATTGAAATTTACAAAATATTTAAAGGGATAGACAGGGTAGATGAAGCTGTTTCCTCCGGTTGAGGAATCTAGAACTAGGGGACACAATTTCAACGCAAGGGGAAAGCCACTTAGGACAGAGATGAGGAGAAATTTCTTTACTCAGTGGGTTGTGAATCTTTGGAATTGTCTACCCAGAGGGCTGTGGAAGCTCAGTTATTGAGTATGTTTAAAGCAGAGATTGACAGATTTCTAAATACAAATGATATAGGGGATATGGTGTTAGTGTGGGAAAAAGGCATTGATGTGGATGATCAGTCATCATCATATTGAATGGAGGGGTGGGCTCGATGGGCTGAATGGCCTACTCCTGCTCCTATGTTTCTATGTTCCAATGAGTCTGCAAACTTCATATGTATGCTGTCATTGTCCCTTTTATTCCATGGGCTTCAGTTTTACTGGCAGTCTAGTATGTGACATCATCAAGAAGGTTTTCAATAAGTTAAATAAGGAGAAATTGTTTCCAGTGGCAAAAGGGTCAGTAACCAGAGGATGTATTTATCAGGTGATTGAGAAAAGACCAGAGGCGAAATGAGGAATGATTTTTTATACAGTGATGTGTTGTGATCTGGAATGCACTGCCTGATCAGGACTTGAAAGCAGATTCAGTAGTAACTTTGAAAAGCAATTGGGATAAATACTGGAAGGAAAATGTACAGATTACAGGAAAAAGCTGAACACCAGGACTAATTGGATAGCACAACCAAAGAGACAGCACTGACACAATGGACCAAATGGTCTCCTTCTTTGGGTATCAGTCTATGGTTTTATGAACATAATGTTGGTACAATTCGCTGAGTTGGAAGGGCAGTGAACCCAGATTCGGGTATTCTAAACACCAGACCCAAACCAACTGAACAAGCCTGTTGTTCAATCTCTGTTTTTCACACCAGCTTCTCCTCACTCTTTCTGTGTTTCCAGCCTGGTCTGTTCCTCTGACCTTCATTCCTGACACTCTATTGAGAATGGCCAATTCACTGCACCTCTCACTCCCACCGTCACTCCACCCCTTCACCCACTTCCAAACCTCTCTGTTCAACAGTACCTCACATCTGCTCCTCTGCTCCATTAATATACCAGGAAAACATTTTCAAACAGACATTTCCAGACAGTGAACGTTCCAGTAAGACAAGGTAAAGATCAGATTCATTCACTTTAAACACAGAGAGAGCAGATCTCCCTGTTCAGTCTAAGGAGCAGATGTAGTTTCACTCCCATTAGTCTTAGAGACATGGGCCAGAATTTTAAGGGACCGTTGGAGACGGGAATGGAGGCTGGGGAGGGGGAGGGGGAGGGGGTGTATAAAATAGGGATGGAAGACGTCGGACCAGATTTTTCTGTCGGCGGCTAACATGGAGGGCAGACTTCGCACATCCACACGGCAAGAAGGCATTTAAAGTATTTATGAGTCCATTTGTAAGCAATTTTATTCATTGGGTCCAATTGAACTAATAGCACACGGGAACCACGGGGCTTCAGAGCCTCGCCTGGTTAAAGGAGGTGACTGGGAGGTGGGAGCTGAGTGTTGGCTTCACTGGGAAGCTATCGGGTGAGGCAGCAAAACTTGGCAGCAAGGGTGGAGGGGGAAAGGGCATCGGGAAACACTGTCAGGAGTGGGGACCAATGTGCCAGCTCTGCAGGCGGAACAACACCAGGGTGCCATTGGGGCAGTGCCACCTCATTGAGGATGACAAGTGAGGAACTGTGGCTGGGTGTTGTTTACTGTGAAGGCCTTGCACTAAGGGAGGGGCAACCTGTCATCAGCCTCATTCACCCTGGATTTGACGCTCCCATTGAAGAAGAGCAGTAGTAGAGAGGGAGCGCAGGCACCAGCAGGGGCACCACAGCTGCTTGGGGGCCCACAGGAGGGCCAGCCTCGAACAGGAGGCTGGAGAAGGAGGCAGAGAAACACGTCAGCCGAGGTTCAACTACCTGCAGATGTCCGAGTGACAGTGTCTCCACAGACTGCACCTCTCCACGGAGGTCGTTTCTGCCATGATGCAGCTGTGCCCCATGGGACTTGGTGGGCACCTGATGCCAGTGTCACTGAAGGTCACCGTGCCACTGAACTTCTACACCAGCAGATCATTGCGGGGATCCACTGGAGATATGTGTGGACTCTCACAGTCTGTGGTGAATCAGTGCATCAAGGAGGTCACCAATGTCCTGTTCAGGAGGGCCGGTGACTATGTGCACATTGATCCAAACAATCAAGCTGAGAGGGCTATAGGATTCGGGGACTTCGCTGGATTCCCCCAGGTGTAGGGTGTCATTGACTGCACCCATGTGACCATCAAGGCTCCAGCAGACCAGCCAGCAGCCTTCAACAGGAAGGGCTTCCACTTGCTCAGTGTGTAACTGGTCTGTGACCATCACAAATAGATCCTACAGGTGTGTGCACAAATCCCGGGAAGCAGCCACAACACCTACATACCAAGGCAGTCGCAGGTGCCAGAACTTTTCCGTGGCCCCATGCGCTTTCTGAGATGGATCCTTAGAGACAAGGGCTACCCACTGAAGACATGATTACTGACGTCTGTGAGGAACCCACACAAGATGCAGAGGAGAGGTACAATACCTTCTGCAGGTCAACCCGAGCGACCATCAAAGAGGCCATTGGTCTCCTGAAGATGAGATTCAGGCACTTAGATTGTTCCTGTGGAGCCCTTCAGTATGTCCTGGAGAGGGTCTCGCATATCATGGTGGTTTGCTGTGCTCTGCACAATCTGGCATTACAGAGGGGTGAGGTGTTGACTAGTGAGGATATAATGGAGTGTGATGCCTCCTCTGATGATGAGGATGTGGAGGAGGATGCTGCCCAAGCAGTGCCAGATGAAGAACCTCAGGCACAGCAGGAAAGCCACCATGAGATACACACACGGGAGACACGAGACACCCTTATACATTCAAGTTTCCTTTGAGCCTTACCACCTTCTGGAACCACAGCAATAAAGCCTTAGCTTTAAGCAGCCCTGTTGTCACCTCTTTCCTTCTACACTACAGCGCCCAGGTACACATTGCACAGTGACAAGGCCGAAGCTTTGTGAACTCAGGGCTTGGTCCCTCACTTCCAGCCCCTTGGGAGGAAGGGTTGAAATGAAGTCCCAAAGGGCATCAACAATTGGAAGGAGACATAGTGAGAGAACATCATTTCTTTATTCTGTGCGACACCAAACACAACCCTATCCATCTGGAATGTACATTCACCCGTGAACCCCTCAGTGAATCTAGGTGCTCTTCTTAAATCTTTTCCGGGTGCTCCTACGTGCTACTCCCCCTGCTCTGTCAGCTGAGGTGAAGACAGGCTGCTGACCTTGCTGCCCCATAGCTTGGGATGACATTGGCGGCCGTCCTCTCACTGCCTGAGGCCTGGAGGGCCCTGGCACACTGAGGACCTCCTGCACACGTACAGGGACCCCCTCTGTCAGCGAGGATGATGGAGGTGCTGGCATCACTGGTGTTACTGGCAGAGGGGCTTCAGAGCTACTGTCCACACCAGGAGCCCCCTGAGAGGAGACCCCAGATGTAGCAGCCAGCTGCTCCTCCCCCTTATCAGACACACTTGTACCTCCCTGCTGACCTGAGAGGGACGTGGACCTGGTGGAGAGTTCAGGTGCCTCGTCCCCCCTCTCACCTTGTCACCGCTGGATGGAGCTCAAGGACAAAGTGATGGAGTGCAGGTCTGTGCACATCTCCGGCAGCCACTGATTGGTCGGCTGGATCTGCCTCTCCATGAGAGTCACCAATCTCTCAATGGAGGAAGCCAGACACACCCCCATCAGAGACAGTGCAGCGTCCAAGGCCTGGATGGACTCCTCCATTGTCCATGCTTGGGTACACATAGCGTCTGGCAACTCTGCCAGATGTTGCCTGACCTCTCACTGCAGCTGCAGTATTTCCCGTGTTGCTAGTAACACCAGAGGCATGTCATCAGCCTGGGGCTCAGCGTGGGCCTGGCCTCCCACAGACCGCCAAGTGCCAGTGGCCTCGGCTGTCACAGCCTCCGTCAGCTGCCCGGGCCTGTCTGTGATGTGCTCATCAGTTTGTGTGCCCAAATCTAACAGCGAACGGATACCCACCAACGTGAGAGTTTCTGTTCTGGTGCAGGATGCGGGGGAATGATGTGACGGTGCACCCTCTGAGGCTCCCTCCTGCTCCTCAGATGTGTCCAGCTGTCTCCCAGTCTCTCCAGCTCTTTGCTCATGGCATTCATCCGGGCCTTCATGAGAAAACAGGGACATTGAAGGGTTAGGGTCTTCCCATCGTGACATTCCAACCACCCCTACTGTGCAGCTCCATTGATGCAGTGGTGAACAGATGAGCAGTGTGGCTCCTTTGCAGCTGATGCTCCCTTGTGCCCCAGGAGATGTTCACTCACTCTCTTGGGTAGGTGCCCCTGTCTCTCCATCAGCTATGGAGCAGCTGCTTTGCTGCCCGGCCAGTTCCATGGCCTCCTCCTCCATCGGGATGAGGACATGGAGATAAGGCACTCCACCGTCGGTCTTGATTGGCTCTTTCCAATTGTGGGATGTCTTCTCCTGCAGACACAATGATGAACACAGTTAGCCTCCCAGCGGGGACAAGATCTCTGATGGTGATAGTCCAGCAGTCCATGATGGGGATACACGTATTCCTCCTGCATGCGGCCCCTCTCGAGGGACTGTGTGAGGTTATGCAATGACTGACATGCACCTCTCACCGAGATGCAGCCAAGCCTCAGGCAGCATGTCCTGCTGACCTTCCCCAATACACATGACTGGGTGGTCGCTCCCTTTCACCAAACACTCCCTCTCACTCTGCCACACGCAATGTCCAAAGAGTCCAAAGTGTTTGGAGTTCTCACTTGAGCACCCTGGATCAGGTCATTGACCCACTTCCTGTACTGGATCCATGTCCTGGGGGTGAACCCACGGCTGCTGACCTCACCTACTATCTTCAGCCAGCTTTGCTTGGTCAGGTGGACAGGTCTCCACCTCCCATCCCTGGGGAAGAGGATCTTCCACCTTTCGCTTGCCACCTGGAGGAGAACTGGCAGGGTGGCATCGCTAAACCGTGGGACCATGGTCACTGCAGGCTCGCATTCAGCTCCTTACCCATCAGGCAGCAGAGGCAGCAGAACGGGTCCTGGGGCATCAGAGGCAGCAGAACGGGTCCTGGGACAGCAGAGGGCTCTCAGGAAGACACTCCTTTAAACCAGGCAGCAGTGAATGCAGGGCTGGCAACCCTTTAAATATGGTGCCAGCACCTGCCGTTGTGTCAGATGTCGGTGCCATCAGCGCCTCATTCCCTACCTCTGGTCCTTGTTTACATGGGCCCCACGTCTCCCCTTCATTAATTGGTCGGCTGCTCCGTGATCGGGGTCGGTCGGCCACATTTCACTCGTTTGGTGACGATACCCACTTCCGGTGCCTCTGCCAAGAGCCGCACCGTTAGTTTAAAATTCAGCCCATGGGGTCAAGAGTGGAAAATCTCCCCTCTGATTCTCTCTACTTAAAATGATGGAGACACCAAATTAAACCTGATGAAACCAGGGATTGTATCCTGGTTCTTCAATCTAGAGTTCTCCCAACTGAGCTATTCCATCCTCACTGTGAACTCATCTTCATTGGAGACAAAAATAACTCCAGGCGGAATTTCCCACCCGTTCATTCCTCACTTCAGGGGAATGGGACCC
This sequence comes from Heterodontus francisci, assembly GCF_036365525.1. NCBI lineage: Eukaryota > Metazoa > Chordata > Chondrichthyes > Heterodontiformes > Heterodontidae > Heterodontus > Heterodontus francisci. The sequence goes on from NW_027140327.1 coordinate 225,889, forward strand.
GACCAGATTGTGGAACTCAGATTATGTTAATGTTCTGCTCTTGATATCTTAATATTATCTTGCGTTTGAGCCACTTTTAATCACGTTCACGGACAAATTCTTCCATCATCCCTTCTCCCACATTCTCTCTCTCTCATTCATTCTTTATTCCTCACAATCCAGAAAGGGTTCGGAATCAGAGCTCACCTCCAAACCCTCTGCACACAGACCTCTGTCTGTCACCCTGTTTGATCCAAGATCCAAGAGACCAGTCAATAAATTACACTCTTTATAAACACAGAAAGCTGCCTCACAGTGTTGGACACAGAGTTAAATACACTGAAATCTTTTGGAAAAAGTTCATCTTATGGGTTGTGTAATGATGGAAATATACCTTCTGTAAGTAAATGAAACAGGGAATGGAGCGGTGTGAAACATTTCCAGACCATGTCCAACACGTTTCCACACAGTGTGAAAACCCACCACGGAAAGAGTGGAACATGCAATCATTTGATCACATCATGATTAACATCACTCAGACGCCTGAACCATTAGGTCACTGCAGCTGGCTGCACAGCCAGGAGTTGTGCTGAAGGTGACAGCCATGCTTGTGCAATTGACCAGGTGGCTGAGAGGTTAAGGCAATGGACTGCTGATCTATTTGTTCTTCATGTATGGGTTTGAATCCCATTCTTATTGTTAGTTTGTGAGCTGTGTAGTGCATTGTTTAAAATGGGGCACTTTTTGCGTAAAGTCGGCCTGGAAACCTGTTCTTGTCAATTTCCAGACAGTGATTCCACAATTGTTTATACTTTATTAAAAGTGAAACAGACAATTGGAATTCTTCACCCAAATTGGACTGGAATGAAGATCAAATTGGGATCACGAAACGGAGCAAGATTTTGCCTCCCTCCCTTCCTTCCATCTTGAAATTCTCTGGATCTCCACCAAGTGAAAGACTAACGGGAAAAGCAAACGGCGAGGGAGCAGAAGCAGAACATGATCCTTTGGCAATAAATTTATTTTCAAATCTTCTTGATAGATTAAGTGAGTGAGCAATGCTTTGACAGATGGAGTTTAAAATGTGGGGTCATCTGGGACCGACGAAAGATAGATCAGAGTGTTTTTTTGTAAGAGGTGAGATGTTAGAAACTGTGGAGGAGCCGAGACCCGAATACAGAATTACTAAAAACTAGTGGACTGGCAGAAAAATAATGTGAAAAGCGAACGGAATATGAAGTTTGGAACTCATGTTGCAGTGATATAAACCTCTGTGCTCCTGAAGCGAATGTCCAAGCCCAGATTGTGGGGAATCTGTGGAGAGTGATTTTTTTTTTATTCATTCTTGGATGTGAGTATCGCTGATAAGGCTAGCATTTATTACCCATTCCTAATTGCCTTTGAGAATGCAGTGGTGAGCTGCCGTCTTGAACTGCTGCAGTCCATATGGTGTAGGAACACCCACAGTGCTACTGGGTAGGGAGTTCCAGGATTGTGACCCAACAACAGTGAAGAAATGGCGATATCGTTCCAAGTCAGGATGGTGAGTGACTTGGAGAAGAACCTGCAGATGGCGAGTTCCCATGCATCTGCTGCCCTTGTCCTTCGAGGTGGTAGAGGTCACAGGTTTGAAAGGTGCTGTTGAAGGATACTTGGCGAGTTACTGCAGTGCATATAGAGATGTTACACACTGCAGCTACTGTGTACTGGTGGTGGAGAGAGTGAATATTTAAGGTGGTGGGTTAGGTGGCGATCAAGTGGGCTGCTTTGTCCTGGATGGAATTGAGCTTCTTGAGTGTTGTTGAGTGGGCTCTATTCCATCACACTCCTGACTTGTGCCTTGTAGATGGTGGACAGGTTTTGGTGTATCAGGAGGTGAGATACTTGCTGCAGAATTCCTAATCTCTGACCTGCACTTATAGCCGCAGCATAGATGTGACTGGTCCCGTTAAGTTTCTGGTCAATGGTAACCCCCAACATATTGATGGTGGGGGATTCAGCAATGATAATGCTTCTGAATATCAAAAGGTAGATTTTTTTCTCTCTCTCATTGGAGATGTTCACTGCTTGGCACTTGTGTGGCCAGAAGGTTGCTTGTCACTTATCAGCTCAAGCCTGAATATTGTTCAGGTCTTGCTGCTTGTAGGCACAGACTGCTTCAAATGAGGAGTTGTGAATCATCACCTAACATTCCCACTTCTGACTTATGTTGAAGGGAAAGTCGTCAATGAAACAGCTGAGGATGTTTGGGTCCACGACACCACCCTGAAAAACTACTGAAGCAATGTCCTGGGCTGAGATGATTGGCCTCCACTAACTACAACATCTTGTTTTGTGCGAGGTACAACTCCAGCAAGTGGAGAGTTTTCCCCCTGATTCCCATTGACTTCAATTTTGCGAGGGATCATTGATGCCACACTCACTCAAGGGTAATCACTCTCACCTCTCCTCTGGAATTCCACTCTTTCATCTCTGTTTGGACCAAGCTGCAATGAGTGATAAGAACAGAAGATCAGAAGAACTAGTTGCAGGAGTAGGCCATTTGGCCCCTCGAGCTTGCTCCACCATTCAATAGGATCATGTCTGACCTGATCATAACCTCAACCCCACTTTCTTGCCTGCCCACATAACCCTTGGCTCTCATGTAGATAAAAATCTTGAAGACATTCAATGACCCAGCCTCCACTGCTCTCTGTGGTAGAGAATTCCAAAGATTAATGACGCTCTGAGAGAAGAAATTCCTTCTTAAATGAAAAACCCCTAAATCTGAAACTGTGTCCCCTAGTTCTAGATGCCACCACGAGGGGAAACTTCCTCTCAGCATCTACCCTCTCAAGTCCCCTCAGAAGCTTATATGTCTCAAGACATTCACCTCTCATTTTTCTCAGCTCCAATGAGTATCGGTCCAACCTGCTCAACTTTCCTCATACGACAACCCCTTCATCACTGGAATAAATCTAGTGAACCTTCTCTGAACTGCCTCCAATGCAAGTATATCCCTCCTTAAATAAGGAAACCAAAACTGTACACAGTACTCTAGGTGTGGTTTCACCAGCACCATGTACATTTGTAGCAAGACTTCTCTACTTTTATACTCCATCCCCCTTGCAATAAAGGGTAACATTCCATTTGCCTTCCTAATTAATTGCTGTACCTGCATGGTAACTTTTTGTGATTCATGTCCGAGGACGCCCAGATCCTTCTACACTGCAGCATTCTGTAATGTCTCACAATTTTAATAATATTTTCCTGTTCTATTCTTCCTACCAAAGTGGATAACCTCACGTTTTCCCACATTATACTCTATCTGCCAAATTATTTCCTGGAGCTGAGAGACCCTGGCAGAACCTAAACTGAGCATCGATGATCAGATTATTGCTAAGTGAGTGGTGCTTGATAGCACTGTTGCTGACATCTTCCATCACTTTGCTGATGATCAATAGTAGACTGATGGGGCGGTAATTTGTCAGATTGCATTTGTCCTGCTTTTTTACGGACAGGGCACACCTGGGCAATTTTCCACATTGTTGAGTAGACGCCTGTTTTGTAGCTCTACTGGAACAGCTTGGCTGAGTGCGCAGCTAGTTCTGGAGCACAGGTCTTCAGTACTAGAGCCGGAATGTTGCTAGGGCCCATAGTCTTTGCTGTATCGAGTGCCTTCAGCTGTTTCTTGCCATTATGTGGAGTGAAGCAAATTGGCTAAAAACTGGAAGCTGTGATGCTGGGGACCTCAAGAGGCCGAGATGAATCATCCACTGAGCAATTTCTGACTGAACATGGTTTCAAATGCTCCAGCTTCACCTTTTGCACTGACGTGCTCGGCTCCACCAACATTGAGGATAGGAATGCTTTTGGACCCTCCTCATTTGGTTCGTTATTTAATTGTCCACCACCTTTCATGACTGGATACTTAGTTTCACAGGGCAGTGTCCTGGTCCCAACCATCCTCAGCTGTTTCATTGATGGCTTTCTCTTCAACATAAGTCAGAAGTGGGAATGTTCGCTGATGATTCACATCTCCTCAGATACTGAAGCAGTCTGGGCTTGCAAGCAGCAAGACCTGAACAACATTCACTCTTGAGCTGATAAGTGACAAGCAACATTCTTTGATCTGATCCTGAGGGAATTATCCGTGTGTGGAGCGGCGGGATGTATGGAGAGTGATTCTGAAGAGGGTGTCTGAGCCTGGAGGGAAGAATCTGTGGAGTGTGGTCCTCAAAGGATGTCCGTGTCTGGAGATTTAGGATCTCTGAAGAGGGTCTCCGAGCCCGTAGTGCTGGGATCTATGGAGAGTGATCCTGAAGTGGGTCTCCGAACCTGGAATGGCGGGATCTGTGGAGAGTGATCCTGAAGTGGGTGTCCGAGCCTGGAGTGGCGGGATCTGTGGAGAGTGATCCTGATGAGTGTGTGTAAACCTGGAATGGAAGCTTTCTGTGGAGGTACAGGAAGAGGCCATTCATTCCCAGTATTCTATAAAGGTTTAGCATAACTTATAAGTTTTTATCTATGCCTCTATTAATAAAGCCAAGTGTCCTGTTTGCTCTTAGCTACCTTTTCAATCCTTCTAACACTGGTGTGCATTGTCTCTCTGCTCCTGCACCCAGTTTAGAATTGTAACGTTTCATTTATAACGCATTCTTCCTTCCAAATTGTATCACTTCACATTTCTCTGTGTAAAATTTCATCTGTTATGTGAAAGCCCATTTTACCAGTTTTTTTTAAGTTCCCCTGACGTGTGTTACTATCACTGGCATAGGACAAAATTCCTGAGCATTCTTTGATGCTATCTCCATAGACAGAGCAATCTTAGACGTGAGCTCAAATGTAGGATTTTGGGTGTTTTCTATCTTATTTCACCCACCAATAGAAGCACAAATATGTCACGTAAATCTTGTTCACTGCAGTCCGTGCTGCTGTTTGCTGCCTATATTTACAGACTTTTATCTCAACCTCATCACCATGTTCTCTAATATATTCAGGGGGCATCAGCAGAGAAAATGTTCACCAAGGATGGCAAGTGCAAGGAAGTGTTTATTTACATCATTATGTCATGAATATAATATACAAATACATTACATGTGTGAATCATCAAGGTGTGTCTGAATAAATGGAACCCCGTTACAATAAACACTGTCACCTTTCAATGTTTAGCGGACAGGTTTGACGGCTTGATGTGTGTGATTCCCTCATTAATGTGTTTGCACAAAGTTCGGGGAAAGACGGAGATATGAATAATTTAAAGGGAAATTTTTTAAGCATATCTCCACATCTCTCACTCACAAAGATCTGCAAACACATGGATTCAGAAAGAACCTGAGTACAAAATCACCTAAAATAAACACAGCCAAAGAGTCTTGCAATAACCTGTAGCTCAGGGAAAGTACATGCTGTTTTGGAAGTGATTCTGTTTCTTCTGTTAAAATATTTTTTAAAGAAGTCATAATCAAACGGAATAAATGTAGGGCCAGTTCTTTTTCAAGAGAGCACCAAAAGAGCCAATTTGGCAATTATGTTTACTGTTTGTCACATAATTCAAGTTAAATATAGAACAGAAACCCTGGTAACAGGGAGATGTGGTTAGTGAAGTCATTCACGCCCCTTGATTGGACAAGCTCGGCAGCAGCAGCGTACACCTAAGACAGCAGAAAACTCACAAGCTTTTGGTTGTAGAGTCAGTGTGTTTTACCTGCTGGAGTGAGCAGCTGATAACGTTAGCCTGAAGAAGTGTCAAGGAAGGAGAGAAGACCACAACCCAGCTTGTTTTCCAGAAAATCTTGAAAAGATCCTGAGAAGTCCCGTGTGTTAATTCATCTTGTTACATTTCTTTGAAGAAGGCCTGCTAAAATTAATTCTCAATGCCTTCTGAAAAGAACTGTTCTAAAATACCCTAGTGACCTGACTACGTATACTCAGAAGTTAGACTGTATTCCAATTTTGGAGTAACGTATCTCATCTGATGTTTTCTTCAAAAATTAGCAAGTAAACAGCCCAAGAGTTTTTTTTTTTGTGTTAGTAACAAAATTAAAAAAAAAATTTTTAAATCTCTTTTATCTTTTCAGTTAACCGGTGTATGTGTGTGTGCGCATGTGGCTCGAAGATTTAAAAAAAGGACTTTAGAAGTAAAGGTGAAAAGGGAACTTTTAAAATTTCCACCTGCGTGTTTATGCTATACTTCATGACTAGTTAAAACTTGTTCTACAATAAATGAATCATTTTGTTGTTCATTAAAGAAACCTGGTCAGTGTCTTCTATTCTGGGAAAAATAGAGTATATGATTGACTGTTTCATTAAGTGGGAAAAGTTAAAATAAATGTTGTGACCTGTGGAGAAGTGGGATGAGAATAAAGAGTGCCCTCCTCTGCCCTTAGTTGTCACAGCATTTGTGATCTGGCTCTGTAGCTTCGTTGGCTCGAGTGTTTGTCTAATAATCAGAAAATCTTGGATTCATATCCTTGCTTCAAAAGTTTAGCTATCAATCGTTTACATCTGTTTTCTTGTGAACTTTAACTTTTCTTATGAATGTTATTCACACAAGAAAACAGCTCAGTGGTTGCCTTTGTGAAGGATGTGAGTTTGGAATGGCTGTTCCTCCTTGTACAAATGTTCAGTGCTAATATTTCAACGGCAACTCAATCCCCCACAATTTCTTTGAGCGCAATGTTTTTGCAGTTGCATTTAACCTGGAAAACAGGTTAATCTCACTGAAGGAAAGTGTGACCGTGTTGTAAGTTTCAGAGTGTTTGTGCCATTTTGTGTCTTTTTTAACCAAGACTGTAACACAACGCAAAGGGGAGGGTTGATCCGAGATTTAGAATATATTTGTCAGTCAGGAGCAAGAAAAATGAAAAGGAACAAAATAAGAAAACCCAGTCCCCAGATTTGAGAATCTGCAGATCCGCTTTGGGAAAGTGAATCAGAGCAGAATGAAGGGTGAACTGTCTGACTGCCCGGAAGAGATGAAGACACAGCTCAGTCAGCACGCTCCCCTGGTTTATGATGCTGGAACATTCCTCACACAGAAATTATTCAATCAATATTCATCTGCCAAGTCGGTCTGAGGCTGTGCCTCTCTGATCATGTGGAATTAAAGCAATTCTTCCAGTCAGTTAGTTCAGTTGTCATTTCATCAGAAATTCGGTCATCATAACTTCGTCAGGGACCTAATGGTTCAGGTGTCTGAGTGATGTCAATCATGATGTGATGATATGATTGTATGTTCCAGTCTTTCCGTTGTGGATTTTCACACTGAGTAGAAATGTGTTGGACATGCTCTGGAAATGTTTCACACCGCTCCATTCCCAACAGGCCATGACCTGATGTGATGGAAATTTCATTTACTTACAGAAGCTGCATTTCCATCATTGCACATCTGGCTGCACAGCCAGGATCTTTACTGTCCAAACAGCTGACAAGGTGGTCGAGAGGTTAAAACGGGGGCGTGCTAATGCATTTTGCTTTGCATGTGTGGGTTCGGATCCCAATTTTGTCATTAGTTTATGAAGTGTCCGAAACATTGTTTTGGGGGAGATTTTGTGGAAAGTTGGCCTGGAAACATGTTCTTGTCAATATCTCGCTGGTGATTCCAGAATTGTTTATACTTTATTACAATTGAGACAGACAATCGGAATTCTTCACCCAAATTGGACTGGAATGAAGATCAAATAGGGATCACGAAAAGGAGCAAGATTTTTCCCTCCCTCCTGCCTTCCATCTTTACTTTCTCTGGATTTACACCAAATGAAAGACTAACGGGGAAAGCAAATGGCGAGGGAGCAGAAGCAGAACATTATCCTTTGGCAAGAAATTTATTTTCAAATCTTCTTGATAGATTAAGTGAGTGAGCAATGCTTTGGCAGATGGAGTTTAAAATGAGGGGTCATCTAGTACCTATGAAAGATGGATCAGAGTGTTTTTTATAAGTGGTGAGATGTTAGAAACTGGAGAAGCAGAGACCCGAGTGCTGAATCACTAAAAGCTAGTGGACTGGTCGAAAATAATGTGAAAGGCTAATGGAATCTGAAGATTGGAACTCATGTTGTAGTTATATAAAGCTCTGTGCTCCTGAAGTAAATGTCCAAGCCTGAATTGTGGGGAATCTGTGGAGAATGATTTGTTTTTTATTCATTCTTGGGTGTGAGTATCGCTGGCAAGGCTGGCATTTATTGTCCATCCCTAATTGCCCTTGAGAATGTGGTGGGGAGTTCCCTTCTTGAACTGCTGCAGTCAATGTGGTGTAGGAACACCCACAGTGCCATTGCGGAGGGAGTTCCAGGATTTTGACCCAGCAACAGTGAAGAAATGGTGATATAGTTCCAAGTCATGATGTTGAGTGACTTGGAGGTGAACCTGCAGGTGGTGGTGTTCCCATGCATCTGCTGCCCTTATCCTTCGTGGTGGTAGTGATCACGGGTTTGGATGGTGCTGTTGAACGTTACTTAGCGAGTTACTGCAGTACATCTTGTAGGTGGTACACACTGCTGTCACTGTGCTCTGCTGGTGGAGGGAGTGAATGTTTAAGGTCGTGGGTGATGTACCAATGAGGAGGACTGCTTTGTCCTGGGTGGTATTGAGCTTTATATGTGTTGTTGGAGCTGCAGCTATCCAGAAAAGTGGAGAGTATTCCATCACATTCCTGACTTGTGCCTTGTAGACAATGGACAGGCTTTGGCCTGTCAGGAGGTGAGATACTTGCTGCAGAATTCCCAATTTCTGACCTACGCTAAAAGCCGCAGCATAGATGTGACTGGTCCAGTTTAGTTTCTGGTCAATGGTAACCCCCAAGATGTTGCTGGTGAGGGATTCAGTGATGATAATGCTGCTGAGTATTAAAAGGTAGATGGTTTGATTGTCTCTCACTCTAGATGTTCACTGCGTGGCACTTTTGTGGCAACCAAGTCGCTTGTCACTTATCAGCTCAAGCCTGAATGTTGTTCAGGTCTCGCTGCTTGCGGACACGGACTGCTTCAGTATCTGAGGAGTTGTGAATCATCACCGAACATTCCCACTTCTGACATAAGTTGAGCGGAAAATCATTAATGAAAGAGCTGAGGATGGTTGAACCTAGGACACTACCCTGAGAAACTCCTGAGGCAATGTCCTGGATTGAGATGATCGGCCTCCACGAACCATAATCATCTTGCTTTGTGCCAGGTATGACTCCAACAAGTGGTCAATTTTCCCCTGATTCCCATTGATTTCAATTTTGCTAGGGATCCTTGATGCCACACTCACTCAAGGGTAATTACTCTCACCTCTGCTCTGGAATTCCACTCTTTTGTCTCCATTTGGAACAAGCTGCAATGAGATCATAAGAACAGAAATAGTAGAAGGAAGAGGCCATTTGGCCCCCTCGAGCCTTCTCCGCCATTCAATAGGATCATGGCTTATCTGATCATGGCATCAACCCCACTTTCTTGCCTGGCCCCATAACCCTTGACTTCCTTGTAGATAAAAATCCAAAGATGAACGACTGTCTGAGAGAAGAAATTCCTCCTCATTTCCTTCTTAAATGGAAAATCCCTAATTCTGTGTCCCCGAGTTCTAGATTCTGCCACGATGGGAAACATCCTCTCAGCATCTACCCTGTCAAGACCCTTCAGAATCTTATATGTCTCAATACGATCACCTCTCATGTTTCTAAACTCCAATCAGTATAGGTCCAACCTGCTCAATCCTCCTCATAAGACAACCCCTTCATCACAGGAATTAATCCAGTGAACCTTCTCCGAACTTTTTTTTTAATTTCCAAAATGTACTTTATTCGTTAAATAAACTATAAAAAGATACATTACAAAACAGTTCAAAAACAGCACCAAGTCAACAATACAAAGATTGCAAAGGAGGTCAGTTTCCATCAGTACAGGAGTGAATTGCCTCACAACCCTTCCATTTCATTTTACCTGCCATGTACTTTTTGCAGCAAACAAATATTTTCTGGAATAAAAACAAGAAATACTGGAACCACTCAGCAAGTCTGGCAGCATCTGTGGAAAGAGAAGCAGAGTTAACGTTTCGGGTCACTGACCCTTCTTCGGAACTGACAAATATTAAAAATGTCACAGGTTATAAGCAAGTGAGGTGTGGGTGGGGCAAGAGATAACAAAGGAGAAGGTGCAGGTTGGACAAGGCCACATAGCTGACGAAAACGTCATGGAGCAAAGGCAAACAATATGTTAATGGTGTGTTGAAAGACAAAGCATTAGTACAGAATAGGTGTTAACGGACTGAATATTGAATAGCAGCAAGTGCAAACCTGAAAAAAACAGTGGGTAATCAAACTGAATAAACTAAGATGAAATGAAATAAATGCAATATAAAACGTTGTAAAAAATGTAAAAAGGCAAAAAAGAAGAAAAAAGAAAAAACAACTAAAAATGAAAGTAAAATGGGGGGCTGTCATGCTCTGAAATTATTGAACTCAGTGTTCAGTCCGGCAGGCTGTCATGTGCCTAATCGGTAGATGAGACGCTGTTCCTCGAGCTTGCGTTGATGTTCACTGGAACACTGCAGCAATCCCAGGACAGAGATGTGAGCATGAGAGCAGGGGGGAGTGTTGAAATGGCAAGAAACCGGAAGCTCAGGGTCCTGCTTGCGGACCGAGCGGAGGTGTTCCGCAAAACGGTCACCCAGTCTGCGCTTGGTCTCCCCAATATAGAGGAGACCACATTGTGAGCAGCGAATACAGTATACTACATCGAAAGAAGTACAACTAAATCGCTGGTTCACCTGAAAGGAGTATTTGGGGCCTGGGATAGTGAGGAGAGAGGAGGTAAATGGGCAGGTATTACACCTCCTGCGATTGCAGGGAAGGTGCCATGGGATGGGGACGAGGTGGTGGGGGTAATGGGGGAGTGGACCAGGGTGTCACGGAGGGAACGATCCCTTCGGAATACTGACAGGGGAAGGGAGGGGAAGATGTGTTTGGTAGTGGCATCACGCTGGAGGTGGTGGAAATGGCAGAGGATGATCCTTTGGATATGGAGGCTGATGGGGTAGAAAATGAGGACAAGTGGAACCCTGTCACGGTTCTGGGAGGGAGGGGAAGGGTTGAGGGCAGAGGTACGGGAAATGGGCCGGACACGGTTGAGGGCCCTGTCAACAACAGTGTGGGGGATTCCTCGGTTGAGGAAAAAGGAGGTCATACCAGAAGCACCGTCATGGAAGGTAGCATCATCAGAGCAGATGCGTCGAAGATGGAGAAATTGGGAGAATGGAATGGAGTCCTTACAGGAGGTAGGGTGTGAAGAAGTGTAGTCGAGGTAGCTGTGGGAGTCGGTGGGCTTATAATGGATATTAGTAGACAACCTATCCCCAGAGATGGAGACAGAGAAGTTGAGGAAGGGAAGGGACGTGTCAGAGATGGACCATGTCAGGGTGAGAGAAGAGTGGAAATTGGAAGCAAAGTTGATAAAGTTTTCCAGTTCAGGGCGGGAGCAGGAAACGGCACCGATACAGTCATCAATGTACCGGAAAAAGAGTTGGGGGAGGGGGCCTGAGTAGGACTGGAACAAAGAATGCTCGACATATCCCACAAAAAGACAGGCATAACTAGGACCCATGCGGGTACCCATAGCGACACCTTTTACTTGAAGGAAGTGCGAGGAGTTGAAGGAGAAGTTGTTCAATGTGAGAACAAGTTCAGCCAGGCGGAGGAGGGTGGTGGTGGATGGGGACTGGTTGGGCCTCTGTTCCAGGAAGAAGCGGAGAGCCCTCAAACCATCCTGGCGGGGGATGGAGGTGAAGAGCGATTGGATGTCCATAGTAAAGAGGAGGCGGTTGGGAACAGGAAACTGGAAATTGTCAAAATGACGTAGGGCGCCAGAAGAGTCACGGATGTAGGTGGGAAGAGACTGGACCAGCGGAGAAAAGATAAAGTCAAGATAGGAAGAAATAAGTTCAGTGGGGCAGGAGCAGGCTGACACAATGGGTCTGCCGGGACATTCCCGTTTGTGGATTTTGGGAAGGAGGTAGAAGCGGGCTGTTCGGGGTTGCGAGACTATGAGGTTGGAAGCTGTAGAGGGAAGTTCTCCAGAGGAGATGAGGTCAGTGACAGTCCTTTGGATGGTGGCTTGATTTTCGTCGATGGGGTCATGGTCCAGAGGGAGGTAGGAAGAAGTGTCTGTGAGTTGGCGCTGAGCCTCTGCAAGGTAGAAGTCGGTACGCCATACAACAACAGCACCACCCTTGTCTGCAGGTTTCATGACCATGTCGGGGTTAGACCTGAGAGAACGGAATGCCTCAAGTTCAGAGGGGGACAGGTTAGAGTGAGTGAGGGGGGCAGAGAAATTGAGATGACAAGTGTCTCGCCGATAGTTTTCAATGAACAGATCAAGAGTGGGTAAGTGGCCAGGGGGAGGGGTCCAGGTAGAGGGAGAATGCTGGAGGTGGGTGAATGGGTCTGCTGGTCGGGAGGAGGACTCCTGGTCAAAGAAGTGAGCCTGGAGGCGGAGAAATATTTTCTGGATACAGCCCGAGGGGATTTCCATGGATCCAGCCCCTCAGTTCACCTTTGTGGGGGTACCTTACACAGTGGTCTTCCCCAGGGAACCTTTGCAGCGGCTGCCCCAAGCTGTAGTGCGTCCCTCAGCACGTAGTCTTGGACCTTGGAAAGTGCCAGTCTGCAACATTAGGTCGTGGACAACTCTTTGCGCTGGAAGACCAGCATGTTTCGGGCAGACCAAAGTGCGTCTTTCACCGAATTGATAGTCCTCCAGCAGCAGTTGATGTTTATCTCAGTGTGCATCCCTGAGAACAGCCTGTAGAGCACAGACTCCTGTGTTCCACAGCTGCTTGGGATGAACCGCGAAAAAAACCACAGCATCTTTTTCTACACCTGCTTTGCAAAGACAGACAGGGCAGTCCTCTCGCCTTTGTCTTGTTTGTTTGTTGCATTGAACCCTTTGCTGAGCCTATTAGGAAGGATGCAAGCATAAGTGGGTGGTTACAATCCGAGGCAGTGGAGTCACTCAGGTTAAAACTTCCCTGTACCTGGATGAGGTCGCCGTCTTTTTCTCGGATCCACTGTCCGTTCGCAGACTGATCAGCATCTGCGACCAGTTCGAACGCGCCTCGGGAGCCAAAGTTAACCATGGCAAGTGCGAGTCCATGTTCTTTGGGAACTAGGCTGACCGATCCTTTGTCCCCTTCACCATCAGGTCAGACTACCTGAAGGTGCTGGGGATATGGTTCGGAAGGGCCGGGGCGTGCACCAAAACCTGGAAGTAGCGAGTAGCCAGGATACACCATAAGCTGAGCATGTGGGAGCAGCGATCTCTCTCCATTGTGTTTAAGAACCTGGTCATCAGGTGCGAGGCGCTCACGTTGCTGTACGTGGTGCAGGTCTGGCCCATACGCCACTCCTGCGCTGTGGCGATCACCCGAGCCATTTTCCGCTTCATATGGGGTTCCAAAATGGACCAGGTCTGGAGGGATACGATGTTCAAACCCCTGGAAAAGGGCGGGAAAAATGTACCCAACGTCACCCTCATCCTGATGACTACCTTCGTGTGCGGCTGCATCAAGCTGTGCGCAGATCCCCAGGACACAATCTCCAAGTGTCACTACGTGCTGAGGTTCTATCTGTCCCCAGCTTTGTGAAGAATGGGCCTGGTCACATTGCCGCGGAATGCTCCAGCCAGTTGGACCGTGCCGTACCACCTATCCTTCGTGGGAAAGTTTCTGTGGAAAAACATCTTTGACCACCAATCCTTCAGGTAGTGGTCTGCACGGAATGTCCTCAAGGCCCTACAGGAAAAGCAGATGGTGGATCCAGTCGGATGGTTCCCCGAGCAAACTGCCAAAGTCATTTGGCGGAATGCCTCATCACCAGAACTTTCAAACAAGCACCAAGATGTAACTTGGCTGGTGGTGAGAAGAACCCTCCCCATCAGATCCTTCCTGCACGCCCGATGTTTCACCCCCTCCGCACAATGCCCTCGAGGTGGCTGTGGTGGGGAAGAGACAGTTGCCCACCTCTTTCTCTGAATTGCCTCCAATGCAAGTATGTCCCTCCTTAAATAAGGAGACCAAAACTGTACACAGTGCTCCAGGTGTGGTTTCACCAACACCCTGTACATTTGAAGCAAGACTTTTCTCCTTTTATACTCCATTCCCCTTGTAATAAAGGGTAACATTCCATTTGCCTTCCTAATTATTTGCTCTACCTGCATGCTAACTTTTTGTGATTCATGTCCGAAGACACCCAGATCCTTCGATACCGCAGCATTCTGTAGTCTCTCGCAATTTAAATAATATTTAATTTATCTGTTCTTACTACCAAAGTGAATAACCTCACATTTTCCCACATTGCACTCCAGCTTCCAAATGTTTGCCTGGATCCGAGAGGCCCTGGCGGAATCTAAACTGAGCATCGATGAGCAGATTATTCCTAAATGCGTGGTGATTGATAGCACTGTTAATGACATCTTCCATCACTTTTCTGATGATCGATAGTAGACTGATGGGGCGGTAATTGGTCAGATTGGATTTGTCCTGCTTTTTTTTTATGGACAGGACACACCTGGGCAATTTTCCACATTGTCGAGTAGCTGTTTGTGTTATAGCTCAAAAAAAATTATCTTAATAAATTATCGGCTGTAAGCACGTTTGTCATCGGGTTGAATAATTTCTGTGTGAGGAATGTTCCAGCGTCATAAACCAGGGGAACGTGCTGACTGAGCTGTATCTTCATCTCTTCTGGGCAGTCGGACAGTTCACCCTTCCATTCTGCTCTGATTCACTTTCCCAAAGCGGATCTACAGATTCTCACATCTGGAGACTGGGTTTTCTTGTTAGGTCCCTTTTGATTTTTCTTGCTCCTGATTGATAATATATGCCAACCTTGGATCAACCTTGCGTTGTGTCCCAGTCTTGGTTAAGAGCGACACATAACGGCACCAACACTCTGAAACAAACAACACAGTCACACTTTCCTTCAGTGAGATTAATGTTGAGGCGGTTTCCATGTCGAATGCAATTGTGAACAAATTTCTCACGAAGAAATTGTGGGTGATTTGAGTATTTGCACTGAATTTCTGTGCAAGGAGGGGCAGTTTCAAACAGCCATTCCGAAATCACTTCGTTCACAAAGACAAAGACTGTGCTGTCTTAACGTGTCACTCAACTTCACAAACAAATTTGAACTCGAAATTCAGGAGAAGACAGAGTGGTGAATGATTGATAGTGTCATCTTTGGATGAGAAAAGATACTAAACAAACAAAATCCAACATTTGAGCTAGCGTGTAAGATTGATCTTTCCATGGAGATGTTCACGGGAACACTGGAACAGGCCCAAGACAGAAATCCTGACATGAGAGCAGGGGGGAGTGTTGAAATGGCAAGCAACCAGAAGCTCGGGGTCATGCTTTCGGACTGAGCAGAGGTGTTCGACATAATCTGCGCTTGGTCTCCCCAGTTTAGAGGAGACCGCATTGTGAGCAGTGAATACAGTATACATAATTGAAAGAAGTACAAGCAAATCGCTGCTTCACCTGAAAGGAGTGTTTGGGCTTTAAATAATGAGCAGAGAGGAGGGAAAAGGGCAGGTATTATATCTCCTGCGATTGCATGAGAATGTGCCTTGGGAAGGGGATGAGGTGTCAGGGATAATGGAGGAGTGGACCAGGGTGTCGCGGAGGGAACGATCCCTTCGGAATGCTGACAGGGGAGGGGAAGATGCGTTTGGTAGTGGCATCACGCTGGAGGTGGTGGAAATGGTGGAGGATGATCCTTTGGATGTGGAGGCAGGTGGGGTGGAAAGTGAGGACAAGGGGATCCCTGTCGCAGTTCTGGGAGGGAGGGGAAGGGGGAAGGCAGAGGTTGAGGGTCCTGTCAACTACACTGGGATGGGGGCAAGGGGGGTGGTTGAAATCTGGTGATGTTGTTGAATTTAATTTCGAACACTCCTTGAACTCTCTGCTGATGAAGACTGAAAAAGGGAAGAACAACCACACAACAAGGGTCTCAAATCCAAGACCCTGAGATTAAAAGTCTCATACTCTACCAACTGAGCTAACAAGGCCTGATACAGTACTTCTACTCTGATACAGTAAATACACTTACAGAAGCCCCAAAGTGTGAGAAATTCCTCTCACTCATCAAAAATAAAACTGAAATCTTTTTACCTTCCAAATGCTGCCATCTATTTTGTCAGTATTTATTTCTCTCTCCTTTATATTTAGTTCAGGCAGTTCTTCAGAATTTGTTTTTCAATTATATCTGAGGGAAGAAATGAACAGATCTGGCAGCTCAAAACTGGGCATCCATGAGGCACTGTGGGTCATCAGCAGCAGCAGAATTGTATTTAAACACAATATGTTACCTCCTGGCCTGGCATATCCCTCACTCTACCATTACCATCAAGCCAAGGGAGCAATAGTGGTTCAATGAAGTGTGCAGGAGGGCATGTCAGCAACAGCACCAAGCAGACCTAAAAATGAGGTGTCAACCTGGTGAAGCGACAACACAGGATTACTTGCATGTCATATTGCGGAAGCAGCATGCAATAGACAGAGCTAAGCAATCTCACAATCAACAGATCAGATCAAAGCTCTGCAGTCCTGCCACATCCAGTCCTGAATGGTGGTGGATAATTAAACAATTAACAGGAGTCACAGAGGGTCATAGAGTCGTACAGCATAGAACCAGGCCCTTCGGCCCACCGCGTCCATGCCGACCATAATGCCTATCTATACTAATCCGAACTGCCTGCATTAATTCCATATCCCTCCATGCCTTGCTCATTCAAGTACCTGTCCAGATGCCTCTTAAATGTGACTACTGTTCCTGCCTCCACCAGGCAGCTCATTCCAGATACCCACTATTCTTTCTGTGAAAAATTTACCCCTTTGACTCCCTTTAAACCTCCTCCCTCTTAGCTTAAATCTATGCCCTCTAGTTTTAGTCACCCCTACCATGGGAAACAGACTCTGGCTATCTACACTATCTATGCCTCTCAAAAGGTGTGACGTAGGAGTGAAGAACGAGTGGCCAAGAGGAGGGAAGTGGCACGGTCTCGCTTTAATGGCTGGAGTGGGGGTTGGGGGGCTGGGACCGAGTGGCAGGAGAGCTGGGTGACGCGAGCGGGGAACAATCGTCCAGGGGAGCAGCGAGGTGGAGAGCGAGCAGCTGAGGAGAAGAAGCGTCAAGGCTGAGGGGGGAAAGCTCCAACCTCAAAGTCACCCATTCAGCCGCCTCCTCCAGCTGAGTGAGAGGCTGGATACCCGATGACGCTTTTGCGTGAATGTGCGAAGATGGACCATGGGCTGATATGCGATGATGTTGGCGCTGAGCCATGACATTATCCTGTGCATGTGCCACTTAACCCTGGCAAGATGTAGCTGTGCCTATGCGCAGCTTGGCGCTCTCTGATGATGTCAGCGGGCCGCTCCGTTGACAGGAATCACGTTGTGTCTGCAGTGCCCACATCCCAGGAAAGAATAAAAAAGAGATTTCCCACAATGGAAGCAGGGTGAGGGATTTCAGTTATGTGGAGAGATTGGAGAAGCTGGGGCTGTTCTCCTTGCAGCAGAGAAAATTCAGAAGAGATTTGACACATTTGTTCAAAATCATGGAGGTTTTCAATAGTTTAAATAAGGAGAAACTGTTTCCAGTGGTAAAAGGGTCAGTAAAGCAGAGGACACAGATATCAGGTGATTGGCAGAAGAACCAGAGGTGACATGAAGAACCATTTTTTACACAGCAATGTGTTGTGATAAAGAAAGAAAATACTTGCATTTATATAGCACCTTTCCTGACCACTGGACATATCAAAGCACTTTGTAGACAATGAAATGTAATCACTGTTGTAATTTCAGAAATGCAGCAGCTAATACCCACAAACAGCAATGTGATAATGACCAACTGATCTGATTGAGGGGCAAATATTGATCACAACAGCAGGGAGAATTGCTCTTCACTTGTTTGAAATTGCAGCATGGGATATTTTACATTCACCCAAACATGCAGACCAGGTCTTGGTTTAACATCACACTTGAAAGGCAGCACCTTCAACACCCTCAGTGCTGTACTGGAGTGTCAGCTGTGAAATCTGAACCCAGAAGCTTGTGATTTCGAGGTGAGTGTGACCAACTGAGCCACAGCTTTTACCTGAGTCTCAATCCTTCATCCAACAGTTTCTCTCTATCGGGTCTGTCACGACCCCTCATGATTGTGAACACCTCTATCAAATCTCCTCTCTAAGGAGAACAACCCCAGCTTCTCCAATCTATCCACATAACTGAAATCCTAACTACATGTTGCAGAAAGGAATTTTTCCTCATGTTCCTTCTGGTTTTGTGAGTCACTTTAAATTTGTAACCTTCGGTTATTGACCGTTCAGCAGTGAGAAACAGTTCCTCAGTATTTACTCTACCTCAAACCTTCAAGGAAACTCTGTAAAGTAACTGAAAATCAAGTTGTCAGAAGTGGGATTGAAACACATGCCTCCAGTGAAAGCTGCAACCTGAACAGAGAAGCTGAAACCGCTCAGTCACCTCAACTGTTCAGACCTTTTTGACCTCGTCATCACTTCTGTAATTTGAAAGGTTCACTCAGTTCTGGAACTTGTTCAATGTTACTGAAATGCTCAGTGATTGGGATATTAACTCCCCCGGGGTTTTCCTGAGCTTGTTCTCGGTGCATGGGGATGTTTGTCCTGGGCCGTGGAATCTTGCATCCCGTTAATGGACATTAACCCACTGATTGAATCTGTATTCACTGCTTTCCGCTGGTGCTGGGTAATTGCAGAGTGTGGGGCTGGAATGTTGCTGCTTGTCTCGGCCTCACTCGCTCTGGGAAAGAGTGAATAATTGATGCGTCTGTTTCTGTATCTGAAATGTGACTTCGATCTGCTGTTATTAACCGAGGCAGCGCTGCAGAAGGATACGTTAATAATCTCTCACTAATCAACTGCAAACAGTCAGAATGTGTAACTTTGAGCAGCGCTTTCTGCACCGTCAGGGCTGGAAAGTTGAGGGAGGGAGAGACACTGTCAGTATCTGAGTGTGTACCGCACTGGACAGAGAAAGAGCCAATATACGGGGGCTGAGACACAGTGCATCTTTTCACATTTAATTACAATAATATCCACAGTCAGGAGCTGAAAATGATGAAAATCCGAATAGCAAGAGCAAAAATAAGAAAAGTAAGTAATTATAGATTAGCTGATCAGCTTTCTCTGTGTTACCTGGTAGTCTACTGTTTTATCTTCAATGCTGTCTCCACTGTGGCCAGGGAATGATTTCTTCTCAAGGGCTGAATATTAACAAAACTTCTTGGAATTTAAAATCTTTCAAAATTAATTCCATGGAGCTAATGGGGAAAAGTCAAATAACTTCATCAATTATAGGAAAGCTGGTTGGTGACGACGTGGATGTGTCTGCAGTGTGCAGGACCAGGCTGTTTCTATAGATTCACAATGAAGGTTCCACCCTTTATTTGTAACAGAAAAACTGATAGTGGACAATGGCTAATCTGGTTGCAGCAAGCTGAAGATTTAACTCATTGACACCCTACTTTAGGGTAATCTAGAAAGCACAACACCCAGCTCTGTCAGTTAGTGTGCTTGTTTGTTAACCCACAATTTGTTGGTTCAAGCACTTAAAAGTATGAGGCTTTATTAACTTAAACTCTTCTACATCTGCTGTACTACTCCTGCTGTTGATTCTTCAAAGATAAGGCTAATCAAGACTTTCTTTGTGAAATCCATGCTGACTGTGCTTTATTATATTTTCATTTTCATATGTATTTTCTACTTTTGGGGATTACAGGATATTTTCATTTTTTATTGATTTTATTTTTATTTATTGCATTTATTGCCCATCCCTAATTCCCTCGAGAAGGTGGTGGTGAGCTGCCTTCTTGAACCACTGCAGTCGATGTGGTGCTGTTAGGAAGGGAGTTCCAGGATTTTGACACAGCCACAGTGAAGGAACGGTGATATAGTTCCAATTCCAGGATGGTGTGAGGCTCAGAGGGGAACTTGCAGGTGGTGGTGTTCCCATGCATCTGCTGCCCTTGTCCTTCTAGGTGATAGAAGTCACGGGTTTGGAAGGTGCTGTGTAAGGAGGCTTGCTGCGTTGCTGCAGTGCATCTTGTGGATGGTACACACTGCTACCACTGTGCGTTGGTGATGGAGAGAGTGCATATAGTGAATGAGGCACAAATCAAGTGGGCTGCTTTGTCCTGGATGACGTTGAGCTTCTTAAGTGTTGTTGGAGCTGCACCTATCCAGGCAATGGAGAGTATTGCATCACACTCCTGACTTGTGCCTTGTAGATAGGGGACAGGATTCTGAGGATAGTTGGCTGTGAGTGGAAGACATCATTAATTGAATGTACCAAGCAACAGCTCAGACCAATTATTATTTTACATGGTGGTGTGATGGCCATCTAGGGGTTAAAAGTAGGGATCTTGTAAGGTTTCAGTGTGCAGAAACACTAGAAGACCTCAGGGGTAAAGGCTCAGATCATCAACCAAGTTCTCCACCTGATGAGGGATCTAGACTGGACAAAGAGGACCGTGACACTCTGAGACCAAGCTCGACCAGTCCACTCACCTTCTGGAGCTGTGAAGTTATATTCCCCAAGTTTGTTTAAGATAACTTTACTTCCAATTATTAAGTACGATTTTACTCTCAATAAAAGTTCTGGACTTATTAATCAAGTATCCTGTTGCTTTAATTGATTAAAGTCATGCCCAAAGAGATTGTCCACAATAGACTTTCCAGAACTGAAAGATAAGTCTGCAAGGATTGCTAATTTTACAGCCCTGTTTAAAAAGAGAGATAAACCCAGGAACTACAGACCAGTTCGTCTAATGTCAGTGGTGGGGAAACTTTTAGAGACAATTATCCAGGACTAAATTAACTGGCACGTGGTAGAACATGGGCTAATAAATGACAGCCAGTACAGATTGGTTGACAGAAGATTGTGTATGAATTAATTAATGAATTAATTTCTTTGATGAAGTTTCACAGTGAGTTGACCAGGGTGGTGAGGTTGATGGTGTGTGTCTGCACTTCAAAATTGTGTTTGAAAAAGTACCATAAAATAGACTTGTTAACAAAATTTGAGCAGATGCGATTAAAGAGGCAGTGGCAGCGTGGATACAAAATTGGCTGAGAGACGGAAAGCATAAAGTAGGGTGAATGCTTGTTTTTCAGAATGGAGGGACTAATACAGTAATGTCACTGTTGTTGCAGTTTGTGCAGTGTCTGACCCTGAGCTGTCCTAGGGAGGGGGCTGTTTGTGATGTTCCTGTGGGGTGTATTATCATCAGGGTATCTCTCTGAGCTGTCACAGGGATGGGGCAGTGTGTGATATCCTTGTGCATGTCATGCAGGCCCACTGGCGTGTGGTTCCATCCTGATGCCAAGAAACAAAGCCCCAACTATGGGCAAAAAGTCTCACTTCCCTGTGGGTGTCTTGAGAGAGAAGAAGTCTTAGGGAGTAAACCTGGACAGTAAATCCGGAGTGGAGTCCCGTAGGCGGTTACCTGTTACTTATCAGGTAGTTTTCCAGCAACTCCTACAGCAGAGCTTGTAACAAACAGTACTGTTTTTTTCCTTTCTTTTGGACAATACTAGCAATGCTGAGAGGGGGTCCTGATGCTCAGTCTCCATACTATTTGCCCAGGCCTGTGCCCTGGAGAGGACACTCCAGCTTCCTGGTTAAACATTAGCAAAACATGGGAAGAAACAGTTACCGATTATAAGCTCTCACTCAATTGGTGCAGAGTAGGAGCACCAGGGGTTACTTTTGACAGTGGGAGAGATAATCGCGTCTCAATGGATAACTACCACCTACTCCAAGCTGTGCAGCCCCCAGTCAGTTAGGTGCTGTCCTGCCACGACCTACTTGCTTCAATGGGTGCTTGCAGTTTAGAGAGATATCTCTCAACTGGAGGATTGATAATCTATGCACCAGGCAAGACAAACTCAACAAAGAAGACACCTGTGCTTCGCATCACAAGCTGGAATGTAAGGACCATGTGTCCTGGCCTTACTGACAACCTTCTGCAGGTTGATAGCACACACAAGACATCTGTGATGGACAAGGAACTCACAAAGCTCAATGTGGACATTGCTGTGCTGCAAGAAACTAGACTGAGTCAAAGTGGATCCCTCAAAGAGAAACACTGCACCTTCTTCTGGCAGGGGAAAGCCCAAGAGGCAACTCGTGAGCATGGAGTGGGTTTCACAGTAAAAACACGCTTATTGCAATGAGTGAACCCCAAACAGTTGGCTCAGAGAGACTTCTTACTCTTCACTTGTCAACAAGCGCGGGCCCAGTTATTCTCATGTGCATCTATGTCCCGACGCTCACCTCCACCCCAGATGTCAAGGATCAATTCTATGTGACACTTGACACTGCCATCAGTAGAATTCCCAGCACCGAGGGACTGCATCTTCTAGGAGATTTCAACACAAGCTTGGGTACTGACTACAGCTTGGACAATGAGCATAGGGCACCAGGGGATTAGCAAGATGAACAAAAATGGACAGTGGTTTCTGGAGCTATGCTGTCACCATGGACTCTGTGTGATGAACAGCTACTTCCAGGTCAAGATGTGCCACAAGGTGTCCTGGAGACGTCCGAGATCATGCCACTGGCACCAGCTAGACCTTATCATCACAAGACGTACCACCCTCAGCAGTATCCTCATCACACGCAGCTATCACAGCGCTGACTGTGACACTAGAGAATTCCAAAGATTCACCACCCTCTGAGTGAAGAAATTCCACCCTATCTCAGTTTTAAATGGCCTTTTAAATGAAACTTTAAGGAATACAAGCCCAGTTTCCTCATAAGACAATCCCACCATCCCAGGGATAAGTCTGGTGACCCTCCGTTGCACTCCCTCTGTGGCAAGTATATCCTTCCTTAGATAAGGAAACCAAAACTGCACAAAATACTCCAGCACAATCTCACCAAGGCTCTATACAATTGCAGCAAGACATCTTTATTCCTGTACTCATGACCCCTTGTGTTAAGGCCAACATACCATTTGCCTTCCTAATTGATTGCTGCACCTGCATGCGAGCTTTTAGTGTCTCATGAACAAGGACACCCAGGTCCCTTTGGACATCAACACTTCCCAACCTCTCACCATTTAAGAAATATTCTGTCTTTCTGTTTATTCTACCAAAGTGGATAACTTCACACTTATTCACATTATATTCCATCTGTCATTTCATTCACTTATCCTGTCCAAGTCCCCTGGAAGCCTCCTTGTAACCTCCTCACAGCTCACATCCTTTACAATTGGCCTATTCTTCTCCATGCTGCGATTTTAAACTTTCAGTGACTCAGATGGGGGTGTCCACCTGCATACCAGAGCTGATGACAAGCTGTTCATCTTGGCAAGACTGCGCACCAAGACCAAAATGAGTCAGTTCTTGGTCTGTGAGTTGCTGTTTGCTGATGACGCTGTGCTGACATCCCATAATGAAGTTCATTAACAGCAGCTTGTATATCGGTTCTCCCTGGCCTGCAAGGAGTTTGGACTGACGATCAGCATCAGGAAGATCAAAGTTATGGGCCAGGATGTAGAGACTCCACCTTCCATCAACATCGACAGCCTCACTTTGGAGGTTGTCAACAGCTTCACATACCTTGGATCAACAATCACCAGCAATCTGTCCCTTGATACTGAAATCAGCACCAGGATTGTCAATGCTGCAGCTGTCATGTCGAAGTTGAGAAGACGACTGTGAACCGACAGCAAACTGATCGAAAATACAAAGCTCCACATGTACCAGGCTTGTGTTCTCCTTTATAGTAGAGAAGCATCAAGAACTTATGCAAGCCAAGAAAAGCACCTGAACATCTTCCACCTCCGCTGTCTCAGATGGATATTGGGCATCTCCTGGCAGGACAGAGAGCCGAATGCAGAAGTACACCAGCGTGCAGGGATCTGCAGCATGTTTGCCCTCTTGAGTAAGCGGTGACTCTGTTGACTGGGTCATGTGTGCTGAATGGATGACGGTCGCTTTGCCAAAGACATGCTCTTTGGTGAGCTTGCTATCAGCACGAGACCAACAAGTCACCCACGTCTGTGATACAAGGACATCTGCAAAGCCAGATCTCAAGCTGACTGGGATTGGAGTCGATGCATGGGAAGTCCTTCCTGCTGACTGGAATTCCTGGAGAAAGGCATTCAGGAAGACCATGGGAAAAGCAGAGGACAAAAGAAATGACCAGATGGTGGGAAAGAGAGATCAGAGGAAGGAAAAATTATCAGTCGACCTCGGGCCAATGATATTCATCTGTACCAGCTGCGGAAGGGATTATCACTCACGAGTCATCCTCCGCAGCCACAACAAACGATGTTTCATACAGAAGTGACGTACACCCCGGGTGTAGCCCATCGTCTTCCGAGACGGACGGTTGCCTATTACAATTACAACTGCAGCTGCAACTACAAGAGCGAGTCAGAGGCTGAGAACTCTGCCGTGACGAACTCAGCTCTTGACTCTCCAAAGCCTGCCCACTATCTACAAGGCCTTCCTCTGATTTCAATTGTAAACGCATTCGTGATCTGGCTCTTTAGCATAGTTGGTTAAAGCACCTGTCGAGTAAACAGGAAATCCTGGGTTCAACTCCCAGCAGAGCCTTATTTCACAATAGCAACATGCTTGAAAAGTTTCATCATCAACATTGATATCTGTGTCTTGTGAACTTTAATTCAAAATACATGATGAATTTCAATCACATAAAATAACAGCCTTTGTGAAGGTTATGAGTTTTGAATGGCTGTTCCTCCTTGTACAGAATCTCAGTGCTGATACATCAAAGGTAACTTCTTTGACATAAATTTGTTCACAGTTACATTCAACCTGGAAAACAGCTTGAGATTAATCTCACTGAAGGAAAGTGTTTGTGTCATTATGTGTTGCTTTTAACCGAGACTGGGACATGACGCATGTGGGAGGGTTTATCTGAAGTTTGGAATATTTGTCAGTCAGGAACAAGAGAAATCAAAGGAACCAAATAAGAAAACCTATGTCTCATGTGGTTACTGAGAAACGGTGAGAAGATATTAAACTTTGTTGTATTTAATACAACTGTGTGAACTTTGATCTTTGCGGCCTTTTATAAACAGTATTTGAAGGATCTCAGTAAAAATGTTCAGTGTTGATGAGAGTGGGGTCTGGGTGAGCAGCTGCTTAATGTGACAGGGTCAGGACTGGATGCAGGAAGTTCTCTGACAGTCTCTCTCTGATGGGTTGAGTTGATTTTCAACTGGCAGCTGTTGCAGTTTTGATCATTCAAGTTCCCTCCACCGATTTTTTTGGACAGACAGTGCAGTATGAGGATGTAAAGGGTTAATGCAAAGTGGGATTAACCGCTCCCACAATCAGAGTGATGATGTAACAGTCACATGAGATGAGGTTTGGGAGAAGCGAGAGCAGCACCAAGGATGCTAGTTTCGGAGGCTTGATGAGTGTGTATACAGTATTGTGTAAATTAGAAAAGAGTTTTTAGTTCTTTCAGCAGGAAGTGTGTCCAGAAAATATCGCAAAACTCACAATTTTATTATTCAGGAGTTGGAACACAGGGATATTAACTCCAAGTGACAGTAGTGGTTTCATTTAACAAAAAAAAGTAGTGAATAATATTGCTCATTGATTGAAATCCCCCAGTGAGGAGACAGTTAAACAGGTGATCTGTTGGGGCATCCTTCGATCCAAGGTATCGGCAGCATTTAATCTCCCTTTTTGGTGAAATTCTCTGTTTTTTGCATCTTTTTCTAATCCAGCTTTGATGGACCAGTGAACAAACTGAAAAAAGTGAACAGATCCATCCTTTCTTTTCTTCCTTCTTCCCATCAGTTTCTCTTTTCTGTCCCAATATAATCTGCTGTTTCTGCTGTTTTATCCATTCCAATCAAAATTCAACATTCCAATCAAATCTATTTGTTATTCCACAGTGTCTCTCCACGTGTTTTATTCTGTTGTATTCTCTCACAGTCTGTTTGATGATCAATTTTACATCTCAATCTGTTCTGGTGAAGATCAGAAGCAGTGTTATCTGTTTGCAACACCCGACAAGTCGGCCTGAGGCTGTGTCTCATCGATAATGTGGAGTTAGGAACATCGAAACATAGGAGCAGGAGTGGCCATTCAGCCCATCGAGCCTGCCCCACCATTCAATATGATCATGGCTGATCATCCACTTCAATGCCCTTTTCCCCACACTTTCCTCGTATTCCCTTATTTCATTTGTATTTAGAAATCTATCAATCTCTGCTTTAAACATACTCAACGACTGAGCTTCCACAGCCCTCTGGGTTACAGAATTCCAAAGATTCACAACCCTCTGAGGAA
The DNA here is from genome assembly GCF_036365525.1 of Heterodontus francisci. Taxonomy (NCBI): domain Eukaryota; kingdom Metazoa; phylum Chordata; class Chondrichthyes; order Heterodontiformes; family Heterodontidae; genus Heterodontus; species Heterodontus francisci. The sequence goes on from NW_027140327.1 coordinate 252,195, forward strand.
CAACATTTCTCCTCATCTTTGTCCTAAGTGGCTTGCCCCTTATTTTGAAATTGCGTCCCCTGGTTCTCGACTCCCCAACCAGAGGAAACATGTTAGCTGCATCTACCCTGACTGTCCTTTAAATATTTTGTAGTTTTCAATGAGATCACCTCTCATTCTTCAAAACTCTAGAGAATACAGCCCCAGTTTCCCCAATCTCTCTTCATAGGACAGTCCCACCATCCCAGGAACAAGTCTGATGAACCTTCTTTGCACTCCATCTATGGCAATAATATCCTTCCTTAGGGGAGGGAACCAAAACTGCACACAGTACTCCAAGTGCAGTCTAACCAGGGTTCTATACAATTGAAGCAAGAATTCGCTACTCCTGTACTCAAATCCTCTTGCGATAAAGGCTAACAGACTATTAGCCTTCCTAATTGCTTGCTGCAACTGCATGTTAGCTGTCAGTGACTTATTGACATGGATACCAGGTCACCCTTATACTCTATACCTCAGTTAATAAAGGAAAGGATTCCATATACCTGCTGAACCACCTTATTGACCTGTACTGCTACTTCAGGGATCTGTGGACATTCACTCCAACGTCCCTCACTTCCTCTACACCATTCAGTGTTCTCCCATTAATTGTGTATTCCTTTGCCTTTTTTGACGCCTGCTCTCGCTGTTCCCTGCTCTCCGAGTGAACTCTTGCTCCCTCTCTCTCCTGGGCTCTTTATGCTCCACTCTGCTCTCACTGTTACCCGCTCTCTTAATGTATCAATATTTGTTTGCCTTGTGTTTAATTTAAAATATGGATTAACTGTAGGTTTTATTTGGTAGTCCTTGACAAGTTGTGGACTGGTATTCAATATTCAGCTCTGTGAAAACGATTGTGAATGAAAATATAACTTTCAATCTTATACATGGGCTGGTCTGCAAGCTCCAAGTCCTTCATTTTGTAGTAATGGAATTGATACTGTATCTTTCAGTCTTAATCTCTGTGGGATTTTTGAACTGGTATGTAATGCATAACTTGGTCTAACGTCTGATGTACATTATTGGGATTGATAGGATCATAGGAAATAGGGGCATTAGGCCATTCAGCCCATCGAGCCTGCTCCGACATTCAAACAGATCGTGGCTGATCATCTACCTTTACGCCATTTTTTCTCTGCTATCTCCATATGCCTTGATCTTGTTAGTATTTAGAAATCTATCGATTTCTGTCTTGAATATGTTCAATGATTGATCTTCCTCAACCCTCGGGGATAAAGAATTCCACAGATTTCTCACCCTCTGAGTAAAGAAATTCCTGCTCATCTCAGTCTCAAATGGCCTGTCCTTATTCTGAGACTGTGACCCCTTGTTCTAGACTCACTAGACAGAGGAAACATCCTATCCATATCTACCCTGTGACACCCTGTAAGAACTTTGTCTGTTTCAATGAGATCACCTCTCATTCTTCAAAACTCTAGAGAATTTAAGCCCAGTTTCTGCAGTCTCTCATCAGAAGACAATCCCACCATCCTGGGGGATGAGACCGGTGAATCTCTGTTGCACTCCCTCTATGACAAGTCTATCCTTCCTTAGATAAGGACACCAAAATTGTACAGAATACTCCAGGTGCAGTCTCATCTCGACTTCATACATTTTTACTCATGTACTCAAATACGCTTTCAATGAAGACAACATACCATTTGCCTTCCTAATTGCTTGCTGCACCTGCATACTAACATGAACAAGGACACCCAGGTCCCTTTGGGCATCGACACTTCCCAGCCTCTCACCATTTAAGGAATGCTCTGTCTTTCTGTTTATTCTGCCAAAGTGGAGAACTTCACACTTATTTACATTATATATTCCATCTGCCATGTTCTTGCCCATTCACTTAACCTGTCCAAATCCCCTGAAAGCCTCCTTGCATTCTATTTATTTTTTATTTAGAGATACAGCACTGAAACAGGCCCTTCGGCCCACCAAGTCTGTGCCGACCAACAACCACCCATTTATACGAACCCGACAGTAATCCTATATTCCCCACCCGCACTGGGGGCAATTTACAATGACCAATTTACCTATCACCTGCAAGCCTTTGGCAGTGGGAGAAAACCGGATCTCCCGGTGAAAACCCATGCGGTCACAGGGAGAACTTGCAAACTCCACACAGGCAGTACCCAGAATCGAACCCGGGTTCCTGGAGCTGTGAGGCTGCGGTGCTAACCGCTGCACCACTGTGGCAGCCATCCATTCTGTACCTTTCAATTCTGTAAATTTTGTCTGTTCTATTTCAGATTTTATATTTTAAATGTGGCCCTGGTGACAGAGTTTATTTAGATCTGATGATGGGTTTGTTTTTGGACTGTGATTGATGTATCAACCTGTCAGCTGTACTGAATTGGAGTGAAATAGAAACAACTTCTGTCTCTTCTGCTGTTGTTTGGCCGTAGGATTGAAAATGTCTCTCTTGACTTTGGGATCAGTGTCTGGCTACTTATTTTGTTTGTTCCGGTGGAACTGATGAGCTGGCAGTATCTCTGTGCTTTGGGAGTGATCCTGTACCGACTGTGTGTTGGAACGAGATCACTGCATTTTTCCTTGTGTCCAAGAATCACCACATCCATTCAGGTTCCTTCGTGTATTTTTCTGCAGGAATGAAAGAACTGGTGAGGTAGAAGATACAAAAGCGATCAATGTAATCGTCCCAATAATAATCATTATGAACAATCACAAAATGAAAACCAGGAACACAAACAGTGTCAGTGTCTGACTCCACTGCAGTACTGCAGTATTCAGCTTCTGTTTACCAGGTGTTTGCAGTGGTTTTACAACAGGTTTGTGACATTCAGAAACAACACAAGCCCTGCACTGCTCAATGACTGGGACTGTCCGATAGAGCAGTGACCTTTGCACAGTCACATTTCTATTTCAACGGAAAACAAGCAGCCACTGTTTAAAATGTGCCTTTCACACTTCTCACCTGGTGTCTGCAATAAATGCTATTTGTCTAACTGTCCACATCGTTATTGTGCGGCTATTTTCCCCCCACTGATCACGATCCAACAAACAGTGAGAGACTGGAACTAAAGCAAGAAAATTCCCTCTCCTTTGGGTGGTGAAATTGTCAGTGATTTTCAATAGTGATTTCTTCCCATTGTGTCTCCCTGAGCCTGTACAGACACTGTCAGAGAATGAACTCTCCCTTCCCCGTGTCCCCGGCTCACTCCATGTTCCGGGAGCAGCTCCTGCTCCACAGTGTCTGTGACAAACACTCCCCGACTCCCCCTCAACTTCCCGCCACTCAATGCTAATCTCTGAGCACATCTGCGGACACGCTCCCAAAGCAGTGGCTGCTGGAAGCAGATGCTGTTTGTTCCCTTCCCCCGGGCCCGGGAAGTCTCCATTCGCAGCTGATTTAAAGCATCTTCCCCCGATTGAGTGAATGGCCTCACAGACTGGGTTGTGGAAAGACTGCGCATGCGCTCCACTCCTCATTGTGACGTCCCACTGGGGGCGGTGCTACGTCGCGCGTGCGCAGATCCCTGCAGCAATTCAGCATTCAAACATCAATGGGAACTTCCCCCATTTCACCCTCATCAAAGTCCCAAAGAAAGTGAAGAGGGGCTTGGACTGGAGGGAGGGAGGGGCGGGGCAGGGGGAACCTAGAACCCAGAAAGCTGCCCACTTACCCCATTTAGATGCTCAATTTGCGGACATTCCCTGCAGGGGGTTTGTTATTATTGAGCCCCTCCTGGTAAAACAATCCGATAGAAAGAGGGGATAAAGGAGGGAGCCGGTGTGAACTGACTGGGGAGTGAGAGGAGGTGAGTTGCTCTCACAGAGAGCCAGCACGGTTTCGACAGGCCGAATGGCCTCCTTCTGTGCTGTAGCCATTCTATGATTGTATGATTCTAGCAACAACTGTTGGTGGAGAGGCAGTGATGCAGGAATGGGTTAACAGAAAGGGGAAAGTCTGGGCTGGTGTGTGTTCGGGTTTGTGAATAAAGGTGATTTGGAAGCTGTGTTCCAAATTGAAGTGTTGACTGGAAGGAAGAAGTTGATGTAAATAAAGAGTAAAACATGTTAAAACGAAGCGTGGTGTGATTGGGGATAGCAGTAAATATATTGTTGGTGAATTATTTGTGTTAATAAACTTCCACTGCGCCCTCTGCTGCAGGCTGCTGTTTATATCCAGCTGTGTATTAGTGCTGTGTGTTAGTGAGATAAATGTTTGTTTCAACGCTGTTTATAAAGCAATAGCATTGCACTCAAACAGTCCCAGACATAGCAACACACGTACAAAAGCAAAATACTGCAGATGCTGGAAATCTGAAACATAAACAGAAAATGTTTGAAATAGTCAGCAGGTCTGGCAGCATTTGTGGGGAAAGAAACAAAGTTAATGTGAGCTAAGGAAACAGACCTGAACTGTTAACTGTTTCTCTCTGCACGGATGCTGCCAGACCAGCTGAGCATTTCCAGCATTTTCTGTCTTTATTACAGCAACGCAGGTGTTGGGAGGCTCAGCCTGGCTACACAATGTTACAAGGAAGCTGAGTAACACCATTGACAACGGGACAGAGAGAAAAACACACAGAAAACCAATAGACTGTGAGGAAGCAAAAGTGAGGAACAGAGAGAGAGACGAGACTGAGATGGAGAAACAAGGCATTTGTATGATTGTATTCTCCCCGTTGTCTAAAGGTATTTCCTGGTGTGCAAATATGTTTTCTGTTGTGTAAAGATGTACCCTGTTGTTGTGTAAAGGTTTTCCCTGTTATTGTTTTATTTTCTGTTACTGACCGTCTCCTCACGGTGACCATTTGTCCTGGTTTTATTGTGGCCAACATCAGCATCTGGTGGTGGAGAGGAGGCTCTGCAGGAAGGGTTGACAAAGTGGGAGAACTCAGCTGGTCCGTGTTTGCAGCTTGTGTTCGTGTGAGCAAAAATGACTTTGGTGCTGATTGATGTGTTCACTGGAAGGAAGATGCTGATTGCAATAGAGAGCCTTTGGAAGCATCATATTATTATGGATAAATACTTCATGTTTGGAAAGTGAACTGTTTGCATGACTACTAAGCATAAACAGCAGAGAATGGCTTTGATCCATCGATCGCTGGGTTATGGGCCTATCACGCTTCCGCAGCGCCACTCTGCTTACTGCTGTTTTAAATTTTAGCTTCCCGTTGGTGAATATGTTCATTTCCCCACTGTTTTTATAAAAATAGGATTGCAGTCGGATTTCTCAAGAATCCCGGACTCAGCAACACACGTGCTGACGGACTCACCCTCACTGCACAATGACACAAGGACACTGAGTAACAGCACCGAAAATGAGGCTGACAGAGAAAGACACACAGAAAACCAGGAAGATATTATCAGGATCCAAAAAGGAACAGACAGAGAAAGACACACAGAAAACCAGGAAGAGATTATCAGGATCCAAAAAGGAACAGACAGAGAAAGACACACAGAAAACCTGGGAGAGATTATCAGGATCCAAAAAGGAACAGACAGAGAAAGGTACTGAGCAAACCAGCAAGAGACAGCGAGAGACTGATGAACACCACTTGGAGGGAGCACTGAGGGTGGCAACGGCACAGAATGTAGTCTGGCTGGGGGATTTCAATGTCCATCACCGTGAGTGGCTCGGTAGCTCCACTACTGACCATGCTGGCCGAGTCCCAATAGACACAGCTGCTCGATTGGGTCTGCAGTAGGTGGTGATGGAACTAACAAGAGGGGAATACATACTTCACCTCATCCTCACCAATCTGCCTGCCGCAGATGCATCAGTCCATGACAGTATTGGTAGGATTGACCACTTCCCAGTCCTTGTGGAGATGATGTCCCGTCTTCACATTGAGGATACCCTGTATCGTGTTGTGTGCCACTACAACTGTGCTAAATGGGATAGATTTTGAACAGATCTAGCAATGTATAACTGGGCATCCATGAGGTGCTGTGGACCATGAGCAGCAGCAGAACTGTAGTCAACCACATTCTATAACCTCATGGCCCGGCATATTCCCCCACTCTAACATTACCAACAAGCTGGAGACCAACCCTAATTCAATGAAGAGTGCAGGAGGGCATGCCAGGAGCAGCACCAGGCATACCTTGAAATGAGGCGTCAGCCTGATGAAGCTACAGCCCAGGACTACTTTCATGCCAAACAGCAGAAGCAGCATGTAATAGACAGGGCTAAGTGATCCCACAACCAACGGATCAGATCTACACCCTGCCACATCCAATGATGAATGGTGGTGGACAATTAAACAACCAACAGGAGGAGGTGGCTCCACAAATATCCCCAACCTCAATGATGGGGGAGCCCAGCACATCAGTGCAAAAGACAAGGATGAACAATTTGAAACAATCTTCAGCCAGAAGTGCCGGGCTGATGATCCATCTCGGCCTCCTCCTGAAGTCACCAGCATCACAGATGCCAGTCTTCAGCCAATTCGATTCACTCAACGTGATATCAAGAAGCGACTGAAGGCTCTGGATACAGCAAAGGATACAGGCCCTGACAATATTCCGGCAATAGTACTGAAGACCTGTGCACCAGAACTTGCCGCGCCCCTAGCCAAGCTGTTCCAGTACAGCTACAATACTGGCATCTACCCGGCAATGTGGAAAATTGCCCAGGCATGTCCTGTACACAAATAGCAGGACAATGCCAACCCAGCCAATTGCTGCCTCATCAGTCTACTCTCAATCATCAGTATAGTGATGGAAGATGTCATCGATGGGGCACTTGCTTTGCAATAACCTGTTCAGTGACGCTCAGTTGGGTTCCGCCAGGGCCATTCAGCTCCTGACCTCATTACAGCCTTGGTTCAAACAAGAACAAAAAAGCTGAACTCAAGAGGTGAGGTGAGAGTATCTGCCCTTGACATCAAGGTAGCATTTGACTGAGTATGGCATCAGGGAGCCAGAGCAAAACTGGAGTCAATGGGAATCAAGAGGAAAAGTCTCCACTGGTTGGAATCGTACCTAGCACAAAGGAAAATGGTTGTGATTGTTGGAGGTAAATCATCTCAACTTCAGGACATTACTGCTGGAGTTCCTCAGGGTAGTATCCTCGGCCCAACCTTCTTCACTACTTCATCAGTGACCTTCCTTTAATCAGAAGGTCAGAAGTGGGGATGTTCACTGATGATTGCAAAATTTAGCACCATTCGCGACTCCTCAGATACTGAAGAAGTCCATGCAGAAATGCAGCAAGACCTGGACAATATCCAGGCTTGGGCTGATAAGTGGCAAGTAACATTCGCGCCACACAAGTGCCAGGCAATGACCATCTCGAACAAGAGAGAATCTAACGATCTCCCATTGACATTCAACGGCATTACGATCGCTGAATCCCCCACTATCAACTTCCTGGGGGTTCCCATTGACCAGAAACTGAACTGGAGTAGCCTGATAAATAGTGTGACTACATGAGCTGGTCATAGGGTAGGAAGCATGCGGTGAGTAACTCACCGCCTGACTCCCCAAGCCTGTCCACCATTTACAAGGCACAAGTCTGGAGTGTGATGGAATACTATCCACTTGCCCGGATGGGTGCAGCTCCAACAACATTCAAGAAGCTCGACACCATCCAGGACAAAGCAACACGCTTGATTGGCACCCCGTCCACAACATTCACTCCCTTCAACACTGATGTACAGTGGCAGCAGTGTGTACCATCTACAAGATGCACTGCAACAATGCACCAAGGCTACTCAGGCAGCACCTTCCAAACCTGCATCCTCTGCTGCCTAGAAGGACAAGGGCAGCAGATGCATGGGAATACCACCACCTGAAAGTTCTGCTCCAAGCTACACATCATCCTGACTTGGAACTATATCGCCATTCCTTCACTGTCGCTGGGTAAAAATCCTGGAACTCCCTTCCTAATAGCACTGTGGGTGTACCTACCCCACATGGACTGCAGTGGTTCAAGAAGGAAGCTCACCACCACCTTCTCATGGGCAATTAGGGATGGACAATAAATGCTGGCCTGGCTGGCGACGACCACATCCCATGAAACAAATGATTAAATGCAATAACAGCTCATCTCAATTCCTAGTATTTCTAAATCCCACCAGTCCAACATAAGCTGAACAATTATTGCATGTTGTGATTGACGGTCTGGTCTGTAAACTGCACTGTATCACAGATTGCTGACATTTGCTAACTGGAAGTGAGAACTGCAAAATCGGGTCAGTAGTTCACATAGTCTTTCAGTGTGAAAGAATCAGGCAATGTGAGGTAATAGAATTTGTCTGTAAATGTTACACTCATATTGCTTTATATTTTTATATTGAAAATAAAAGTAATCATTTCGTGAAAATAGTGACATGTTGTCCAAACTTTGGTAGCCGGTTGTTTTCGTCTTGTACTCAGCAGGGCAATCCACAAGAATACCAATTTAAGGGAAAACAACAACTTTCTTCTGTATGAGAAGAGAGTGCTGATTGGTTGGCAAGTGAACTGTGATTGGTCGAGGCATTGCCATTCAGAATGCATCAGTTTATGGTAACTGACAGATAACTTCCCAGCTTTGTTTCAAATTTAAACCAGGCAGCTTGACTCTGATTGGTCAAGGCATTGCCCTGTGGAATGAGCCAGTGAATGGCTGTCACTTATTTTGTTTAGCTGAAACTGGGACAACATGTGTGTGCGTGTACTTTCTGTCTGCAAAGAACAGGGCCCTGTGTATTAATATATGTAGCTTATAGTACACACCAATGCACCACACTGTGAGCCCTACTGACAGTCTTAAATCGATTGCCTGTAATTCTTAGCACACTGAGAATTATTTAGCAAATGTTGTCCTATTGTTGAATCACATCTCATGTTGGATACTGTGTTTTGAGTTTTGCAAGCACGGGTTGGTTGGGTAGGGCCCATTGCGAACAGCGGAAGGGACATGTTATTTGATACAATCCACCAGTTTTGGGATGTACGGTCTAGAAACCTAGCATCACACTGGTATTGAAATTCATATATCACGTTACTTATTTGTGTGAAAAGCAGGACGTCTCTTTTGCTTGACAGCAGCATCCTGTTAGTGGTGAACACCACACTTGTTGCTCCTGCATAGTAACAGCAGGAAACAGCTCGCTTCACCTGTTACTCAAATACTGGGGATATATTACCCTTCCAGGGTAATTTGAGGGAGACTGGGCACTTTTCAGGGCACAAAATGACGTCCTTCAGCCCGTTTATAAGTTTGTGTGATATACAGATAGAAATGATCTGATCAGTGTCGACATTGTAATGCAGGATGTCTTTGATTCGCCCTATTTCAGCATCAAGCTTGCATGGTGAGCAAATGGCTCAGCCCTATTTATGAGGTTTTCGATAAGACCAATCTTATAGCACGTGGAACTGTAAGAATCCCAACGCGTGTATTGACCAGTGAAGGTAGGTTTGCGGTAGACCGTGGTAGAAAACCCCTTAGCAGATTTCTCTACCAGTACATCAAGGAAAGGGAACTCATTTGACTGCTCCACTCCAAAGGTGAATTTGAGTGTAGGATGGAGCCCATGAAGACGTGCAAGGAAATTATTTCATGCAGCTGCGGATTCAAATATAGCAAACGTATCATCTACATATTGGAAATATGCAAGAGGTAGGAGGTTAGATGTCATTCCCTTAAAAACAGGTTTGTCATGGAATCCAACAAAGATGTTTGTGAGAGCTGGGCCGAGAGGGGATCCCATGGCAACACCAGCGATACATGGTGTCAATAAAACTGAACTCAACTGTGCAAGTTGCCGAGTTCATAAGTTCAATGAATACGGTTTTACACAATGGTGACGGGTCTAGATCACCATGATATAGCGCTGCAGTGCAAATATCTATGGCTTCCTGAAGTGGTACGTTGGTGAATAGGCTAGCAATGTCAAATGACACATGGACACGGCATTGCTATCGATATGCAAGACCTGTATGGTCTTCACAAATATGAAGGAATCCTTCACTGTGTACGTGGAGAACTTGCTCAAAAACTGGTTGTAACAATTTGCCCAACCATTTGGCAAATTCATTTCAGGATACTATTTACATTACTTCAAATAAAGAAAACACAACGACACAAAGAATTGAGCACAACGCTGAAAGTTTCACAGCAAATAGTCAAATTGGAAAAGGATGAAATACAGAAAGAAAAAGCCTAAAATACTGAAAACACTCAGCCAGTCCGGAAACAAATGTGGAGAAGAGAAGCTCGGGTTAATGGTCCAGTTCTGTGACCCTTCTATAGACCTGAAACATTGCTCCTCCCTTCCTCTCTCCACAGATACTGCTGGAACTGCTGAGTGTTTCCAGAATCTTCTGTTATTATTCAGATTTCCAGTGTGTGCAGTATTTCTCTTTTTGAAAATAAAATATTCCCAGGGAGGAATGGAACTTTACATAAAAATAGGAGTAGGCCATTCGGCCCATCGAAATAGCTCTGCCATTCAATCAGATCACAGCTGATCTCCTACATCAACTCCATTTTACCACACTAGCACAGATCCCTTGATTCCCTTAGTATCCAAAAACCTATCGATCTCTCTCTTGGATATACCCAATAATTGAGCATCCACATCTCTGGAGTCACAGAGAGATACAGCACTGAAAAAGGCCCTTCGGCCCACCGAGTCTGTGCCGACCAACAACCACCCATTTATACTAATCCCACATTCATCCCATATTCCCTACCACGTTCCCACCATTCTGCGACCACCTATCTACACTAGGGGCAATTTACAATGGTCAATTTACCTATCAACCTGCAAGTATTTGGCTGTGTGAGGAAACTGGAGCACCCGGCGGAAACCCACGTGGTCACAGAGAGAACTTGCAAACTCCGCACAGGCAATACCCTGAACGGAACCGAGGTCACAGGAGCTGTGAGGCTGCGGTGTTAACCACTGTGCGTAGAGAATTCCAAAGATTCACAATACTTCGAGTGAAAATAAATTCTCCTCTTCTCAGTTCGAAATGATTGAGCCATTTATACTGAGACTGTGATCCCTAGTTATAGATTCCCCAGCCAGAGGAAACATCCTCCCAGCATTTACCCTGTTAAATCCCTTAAGATTTTTAGGTGCCAGTAAGATTACCTCTCACTCTTCTAAATTCTGAGGAATATCGGCCTCGTCTACTCAATCTCTTCTCATAGGACAATCCCCTCATCCCAGGAAGCAATCGAGTGACACTTTGATACACTTCCTTTAAGGCAAGTATATCCTTCCTTAGATAAGGGGACCAAAACTGTACACAGTGCTCCAGGTGTGATCTCACCAAGGTTCTGTCTAATTGCAGTCAAACTTCTTTATTCTCATAAAAACTCTTCACAATGTTGAACACAACTATTAACTGCCCCATTAACACCTCTGCTCTAAGAAGAAGGACCCCAGATTCACACACCCCAGACCCCTATTCTTTCCACATTAGCTGAATTCCTGCATCTCTGATACCATTCCAGTAAATCTCCTCTGCACCCTCTCTAAGGCCTTGACATTCCTGCTAAAGTGTGGAGCATGGACTTAGAAACAATGCTCCAGCTGAGGCCTATTACCAGTGAGATTTATAAAGGTTCAGCCTCAATTCCTTGTCTGTGTCCCGTACTCCCATTTCTGGTTTCTGACTCAATGTCGGCTCTGAGCTGTTGAAACTGCCTGAATAAATATTTCCACCCAACAAAGCGCTCGGAATGTGAGAAGGGACAAAGTGAGTGACCAAGTACATCAACTCCAAGTAAAACTCCACCATGTTGTGAAAACACTCGAAACACAACGGCTCTTTGAAGAGCCACCCACAATCTCTCTGAAAAAGCTGCACCAACATCTCTCCAGAATTGGTTTATTTAATTGGTTTTAATGCTCAGTAACTCTCTGGAACTTTCTCACTGTCTTTGTGTTTTCTGTTTCAATCTGGTATGGAGATTCTGGGAAGATGAGTTTCACTGCCTGGGAGGATCTTTGTGGTTTTCCTGCAGAAACACAAAACAAAGTCTCTTTTCAGAGTCACCCACCGCCTCATAGGGACAGCAGTGACATGGGAACGGGAGCTGGGGTGTGTTTTATGCTGGAAATATCAGTTAATGATTTATGTTGTGCTCTCGTTATATTCCAATCTCTGAATTGAGCCTTTCCACCACACCAGGGTTATGGGGAGAGTTTTCATCGTTTCTTTTCCAAACGTACAGACGATGTTATAAAGTTGCTGATTTACCCAGAAGGCGAATTCTCCCCTCACAGTGAAAAGTAACATCGTACCTTCACACCTGCCCATTGTTTTACAATTGAATAATTAGTCAAATGGAATTATTTGTGATGTTATTTCCCCCGAGGGGGTGTTTCCTGCAGTGACACAGATCAGTTTCAGCTCAGCCATTCAGGGACCTGGAATTCCTGCAGTTTGAGCCCGCTGTCACCCCAGCCCACTTCTGATTGGTCACCCTCTTCCCATGAAGTCAGTGACAGCACATGAGGAGGCCATTCACCCCATTAAATCCATGTCGGGTTTCCAATCTGTTCAGTCCCCGACTCGATCCGCAAATCCCTGCGGGTCAAAACGACCGTGGCAGGACTCGAACCTGCAATTGTCTGATAACATCATAGAATATACCGAAGTCAGACGCCTTATCCATTAGTCCACACAGCCATTAGGTCACGTGAACAATTCAATCAGGGAACCTCGAAGCACAAAATCCAAAAAATCATTGGTTGAACCTGTCAACCTGGCAGAATATTTGAATTTGTGAAAGCCGCCAATTTCACTGTGGAAAAGAAGTGATCGACTGGAAAAGTACATAAAAATCTATTTTCCCGTAGCGGTTTCAATAAACTTTTAAAACACAATTTTGCTTTTACCGACTCAAATTGCTGGTGCTATTTTATGAACAGCTTTATTTTGCCAATTTTTGTCAACTTCTCATCCGTAACTGACAGTGAAAGACTCCGTTCAGCAATCTTTCACACGACAAATAACTCAAACTCGGTGTGGAAGTAATAAATTACAGACTATTGGTAATTCGCCTTCACACAGGCTTCAGGGGGACAGTGAGAAGACACTGAAATAGTTGCTTCATCCTTTTAAAAGGTTCCCATTCTGTCCTGTTACTGACATGTTGGAATCAGATTTGTATTTAGCAAGTTACTTCTGTGAAAACAAAATCCTCAACAGACCAGCTGGGAATCTGGGAATCACTGTCGTAAAATAAAAGGCTTTTGATTGAGAAGACGGGACCTTCTCACCAGCAGCCGGGTTACATTCCCCTCACATCCTTACACAGTGAGCTGCTCTTTCCCTTGAGAAATAGACAGCAGCAGTTTGACGTTCAGTAAAAGGATCGGTTCATTGAGACAAGTTTCTGACTGACAGGTGGTGCTGAATATTAGTACAAGAAGGTCCTGGAATGGGAAACAAGTGTCCAGAGTGGGGTCTGAAATCAGGACAGGGAAATGGCCAGCACTGACACAGATCATTTCATTATTACATTGATATCTGACTGTCTATAAGGAGAAGCGAGTTAAACACATGACGGTGAAAGGAATGGAAGATGACGCTGGTTGTTCTAGATGAAGAGGGATAGACAGAGGTGTGGGTACAGCAGACTTCAGACAGTAATCAGCCCTTTCAGATACTGTGGGTGGATCTGAAAAGAGCCTTTGGGATAGGGAAAAAAGCTCTTTGTTAAAAAAAAACCTCAAATAGCTACCTTGTAATTGGTCAGGTTACTAATGTTTTAGTTAGTGTAATTTATTAATAATTACTAATTAGAAAGTGCTGTTTGGACAGAGTGTAAAGCTGTGAGTTGATGTGTGAGGGACTTCACTGACTAGGGGAAGGAGGTGCTCTTTGGTCTCTCTTCTTTTCTGCCTTATCAGCCTCCACGATACAGGGGAAGAAGCTGATCGGTGAGTAACTGGTAAATTATTCTACTTATTACACTTATTACACGAGCAATAATGAGTTTGTAAATCTAAGTAATGGCAGGGCAGCTCGAAAAGTAAAAGTTCGAAATGGGGGAAGGCAAATTTTACAAAACTGAGAGGGGATTTGGTGGATGTGGACTGGATACAACTACTTGAAGGAAATCCAAAGATGTTCTATCAGTCCATTAAGAGCAAGAGGATAACTAAGGACAGGGTACGGCCTATCAGAGATGTACAAGGGAACTTCTGTGTGGATCCAGAAGATGTGGGCTGGGTTCTTAATGAGTTTTTTGTCTCTGCCTTCACAAAGGAGAGGGATGATGCAGACATTGTAGTAAAAGAAGAGGAGTGTGAAATATTAGATACGATAAGCATAATGAGAGTGGAAGTACTAGAGAGTCTGACATCCTTGAAAATGAATAAATCACCAGGGCCAGATGGTTTGCATCTGAGGATGTTAAAGGAAGCCAGGGAGGAAATAGTGGATGCGCTGAGGATCATCTTCAAATCCTCACTGGATTTGGGGGAGGTGCCAGAGGATTGGAGGTCTGCGAACGTTGTACTATTATTTTAAAAGGATGTGAGGGATAGGCCAAATAATTATAGGCTGGTAAGTCTGACCTCGGTGGTGGGTAAATTATTCGAATCAATTCTGAGGGACAGGATAAACTACCACATAGAAAGACATGGCGTAATCAGGGATAGTCAGCATGGATTTGTTAAGGGAAGGTCATGTCCGACTAATTTGATTGAGTTTTTTGAGGAAGTAACAAGGAGCATTGATGAGGATAGTTCGGTGGATGTGGTTTACATGGATTTTATTAAGGCATTTGATAAGGTCCCACATGGCAGACTGGTCAGTAGAATGAAAGCCCGTGGGATACAGGGGAATGTGGCAGGTTGGATCCAAAATTGACTCAGTGGCAGGAAACAAAGGATAGTAGTCAACGGATGTTTTTGCGAATGGAAAGCCGTTTTCAGTGGCATTCCACAGGGCTCAGTGTTGGGTCCCTTGCTGTTTGTGGTACATATTAATTATTTGGAATTAAATGTGGGAGCTATGATTGAGGAATTTGCTGATGACACAAAAATTGGCCGTGTAATTGATAGTGAGGAGGATAGCTGAAGACTTCAGAATGATATGAATGGATTAGTTGAGTGGGCGGAAAAGTGGCAAATGGAATTCAATCTGGAGAAGTGTGAGGTAATGCATTTGGGCAGGGCAAACAAAACAAGGGAATACACAATGAACGGGAAGATATTGAGAGGGTAGAAGAGGTGAGAGACTCTGGAGTGCATGTCCACAGGTCCCTGAAAGTGACAGGATAGGTAGATAGAGTGGTGAAGAAGGCATATGGAAAGCTTTCCTTTCTTGGCCGACAAAAGCAGGGATGTAATGCAAGAACTGTTTAAAACGGTGGTTTGGCCACAGCTGGAGTATTGCGTACAGTTCTGGTCATCACATTACAGAAAGGACATAATTGCTGTGGAGAGAGTACAGAGGAGATTTACAAGAATGATACTGTGGGTGGCTCTGAAAAGAACCTTTGGGTATTTGATAAAATCCTGGCAGATTGCCTTGGTTTTGGTGCCCGGAGCGCTGGTTTTCTTGGGCAGCAGCATGGCCTAGATATTAGGCAGCACCCAGCCCTGAGTGATGGTCACCCCTCCCAGCAGCTTGGTGAGCTTCTCGTCATTCTGGACGGCCAGCTGCAGGTGTCTGAGGATGTTGCGGGTCTTCTTGTTGTCCTGGGCCACGTTGCCAGCCAGCTCGAGGATTTCAGCGGTCAGATACTCGAGCACAGCAGCCAGATAGACCGGGGCTGCGGCAACCACACGCTCAGCATAGTTACCCTTTCTCAGGAGCCTGTGAACACGGCCCACCGCGAACTGCAGTCCAGCCCGGGAGGAGTGAGACTTGGCCTTGGACCGAGCTTTCCCGCTGGTCTTTCCTCTTCCAGACTTTTCTTTTCCAAAAATCTACTTGAGGACATTCCGTGCAGACAACTGCCTGATGGATTGGTGGTCAAAGGTGTATTTCCACACAAACATTTCCACGAACGCACAGTCCAACTGGATGGAGCATACCGTGGCAATGTGACCAGATCCATCCTTCGCAACACCGGGGTCAGATAGAACCTCAGCACGTAGTGACACTTGGTGTTTGCATACTGGGGCTCTCCGCACAGCTTGATGCAGCCACATACTAAGGTGGCCATCAGGTTGAGGGCGACGTTGAGTACATTTTTTCGCCTTTATCCAGAGGTTTGAACATCGTGTCCATCCGGACCCGGTCCATTTTTCGTCTTCAGATAAAGCGGGAAATGGCTCGGGTGATCGCCACAGCGCAGGAGTGGGGTATGGGCCAGACCTGTGCCACGGACAGCAACAACGTGAGCACCTTGCACCTGATGACCAGGTTCTTACCCATAATAGAGAGTGATCGCTGCTCCCACTTACTCAGTTTATGCTGTACCCTGGCTACTCGCTCCTCCCAGGTTTTGGTGCACGTCCCGGCCCTGACAAACCATATCCCCAGCACCTTCAGGTAGTCTGACCTGACGGTGAAGGGGACAAAGGATCGGTCAGCCCAGTTTCCAAGGAGAATGGCCTCGCTCTTGCCATGGTTAACATTGGCTCCCGAATCCAGTTTGAACTGGTCGCAGATGCTCATCAGTCTGGAAAGGACAGCGGATCCGATCAGACCACAGCAACATCATCCATGTGCAGGGAGGCTTTGACCTGAGTGACTCCACTGCCTGGGATTGTCACCCCTCTTATGCCCGCATCCTTCCTAATAGACTCAGCAAAGGATTCGATACAGCAAACACACAAGGCAGGGGAAAGATGACAGCCCTGTCTGACTGCAGATTTGATTGGAAACTTTCTGATTCCCACCCAATTTTTTGGACTGTACTACTGATGTTTGTGTAGAGCAGTTTGATCCAATTGTAGATTCCCTCCCCAAACCCCATTTTGGAAAACACGTCCATCATGTATGTGTGCGATATCCTGTCAAAAGCCTTCTCCTGGTCCAGGCTGATGAGGCATGTGTCCACCCTCCTGACCCGTTCATAGGCGATCGTATCCCTGAGTAGCACGACACTATCAGAGATCTTCCTGCTGGGTACAGTACAGGTCTGGTCAGGGTGAATAACCAACTCCAGAGCAGACTTGACTCGACTGGCGATGCCTTGGACAGAACCTTGTAGTCTACATTAAGCAGTGAGATGGGCTGCCAATTTCTGATTTCTGCCCCCTCCCCCTTCTGCTTGTAGATGAGGGTGATGATGCCTTTCCTCATGGATTCTGACATGCTGCCGTCCAGAAGCATACTCTCGTATACTTCCAACAGGTCTGGGCTGACCCAGTACCACAGGGCCGAATACAACTCAACTGGTAAGCCGTCGCTTCCGGGAGTTTTCTTCGTCTCAAAAGCCATCCTCTTCCTTCAGGCTGCTGATCACAGAGCTCTCTCTGTACATTTTGGAAGAAGAAACGCGAGCACGTCTCATCCTGCTCAATGGAGCGGACTCTGGACCGGAAGATGATCTTGGAGGCCTCCATGGCAAAGAGCGAGGCCTGCTGGCTCTTCACCTCTGGGCGATCCTCCTTGACCTCGACCCCCATCGACTGCAGCCAGCGCAGATTTTGCATTCTTTTCTGGAGTTAGGACATTTCCCTCTGTCTCTCTCACCCTCTGAACACCTTTGGAGATAAAGAACCTCTTGATGTTCTCCTTGATCACTTCCCACCAGTTCACCGGATACTCAAAGAGGGTCTCACTGTTTTCCAACTTTATCAATCTCTTTTGAGTTCCACAATGTTCTCTGTGGTTAGCAGTGTAGCATTGAGCTTCCATGTCCCCCTGCCAACCCGCTGGTCATCCTGTAAGTGACAGTCAACCAGTAAGAGGCAGTAGTCGGAGAAGAACACCGGCTTGATGTCGGTGGATCTGACCGTGAAAGCAGGGGACACATACAGGAAGTCAATCCTGGAACGGGCAGACCCGTCCGATCTTGACCAGGTGTGTCTACGCTGCTCTCTGTCTGCAGGTTTGCTGAAGACATTGTGCAGTTTGGCATTTTTTACTGTTTCCTTTAAGAATCTGGTCGTAGCGTCCAGTTTTCTGTCGTCACTGCCAGATCGTCCAGCTGCATCAATGATGCAGTTGAAGTCACCTCCAAGAATGACCGGCCTGGATGTCGCCAGCAGCTGTGGGAGCTGCTGGATGATGGTCAGCCACTCGCTGCATTGGACCGGGGCATACACGTTGCTTAAATGGAGCGGAGTATTGTTGTACATTACATCTGCTACGAGAAGGCGACCGCCCACCAGCATCTTAACTTCAGAGATGGTTAAGTTGCCTTCCCGCAGCAGAATCCCCAGGCCGGAGGAACAGGAATCATTTCCCCTGGACCAGATCGATGTCCCATGGGATCACCATCGTGACCATTGCCTGTAAGTGCTGCGGTGCAGGATTCCACACTCCTGACGAAACAGTATGCCGGCTTTGCCCTTTGCGAAGTCATCCAAGGTTGAAACACATCACGTGGTGGATTTAACACAATGCATGTTAATCGAAGCAATCTTTATATCCACTATAAAGTTGGGTGTTGCTTCCCACACCAGGTGTCCTTGCTAGTCCCGGTCCTTGAGTATGTTCCTGCATACCCATAGTGTACGCAAGCTGTTTCACATTCGTTGAGCCCAGGAACCCCTCATGGTTATTCATGAGGGTTTTTTTCCACTGGGGTGACATCGGCGGGTGGGGGGCGGGTCTTGTAGGCAGCAAGGCTTGGGTTGTCCTCTGCTGTTGGTGTCTTTCCCCTCGGTCCCTCCTCAAAGACATCACTGTTCCTGACTTCCCGGAGCTGGAGCTGGAGTGCGCTGGACACTTCGCTGCTCTCGGTCTCCCGTAGCTGTGGTGCACTGAGCATCTCACTGGGTTCCGCGCTTTGGGTTTGGGGTGCACTAGGCTCGTCACAGCTTCCAGTACCCCGGAGCTGGGGGGCTTTATCTTCCAGCTCCTTTGAGTCCTGCTGCTTCTTTTGGAGGTGCCATCGTTCCGGCCCTTCCTCGTCCAGTGAGGAGGAGCTGCTGTAGTCTGTCTCAGACAGTAGCCTCCTCTTGCCACTGGTTTGGGTGGTGACCTGTTCTATTTTTGGAGGTTTTTTCTTTGTGGTCTTCCTTTGTACCACCTGCCACTGACCTGTTTGTCCATCTGCTGCCTCCTCCTCCATTAATTCTGTCTGTGGAGGAGGAGTTTCCAGGCACGGAGTAGTTGTTGGGTTGCTGGTTGCAGCTGCCTCCTCTTTCGTCTCTTTCTCAGATAGACTTTCATCGCTGTGGGGAGGATTGCTTGTTTCCCTCCCAGCACCAGACATGTTCACCGTTCCTTCTCCTTTCCTTGGTCCTTGCTGCCTGAGCATAACTGAGGCAGTGTTTGGGACAGGTTTTGTAGAGGTGGCCTGCCCCACCTCACAGGTTGCAGTACTTACAATGTTTACAGTCCTTGGTCTGATGGCCTTCCTTCTTGCAGTTCTTGCAGACGACTGTGCTGCAGTTGGCTGCCACGTGACCAGATTTGCCGCAGGTACGACAAACTCTGGGCTGCTCCGCATCGAACATGAAGCCTCGACTTCCCCCGAAAGTGAAGCTGGAGGGAGGATGGATGATGGCTCCGTTGGCATCGACCTTCAAGGTCACCGTGACCTGCCGCTAACTGGTCCAATTCCCAAATGGGTCCTTGACATCAGTGCTGCCGCCGGCCACCTCAACATACCTGGTGAGTAAGGTGGGTTCATCCACGACAGGAACATGGGGGTTGTAGAGGTGGATTCTCACCACCCGGTCACGTTGCGATGGCAGTGTGAAGAGCGGCTCCATTGTGAGGATCGACAGCGGCGCCTGGTTTCCCTTCTCCTTGAACATCTTCAGGAACTTGATGCATCCGCCACGTACTTGAACGTCACGTCAAAATATCCACAGTTGGGGAAGTCCTGCAGGCAGAAGATGTTCGCAGCTTGGAATCCACAGCAATCAATAAGGATTTTCTTAATGAAGAAGGTACGATCAACGATCAACCGGTGCATCTCCATCATTATCCTTCACTGCCACCCGAATGGTGTTACACACTCCCTGGCCTGAAGTTACAGAATTGGTTATATCCATTTTACTCAAAAACTTACCTGAGACAGGATCATGGTCTCTCTCCTGCTCCTCTTCCAGACATTTCCACAATCTCACAAATACTTTCACAAAGAGTGAGGAAGTCCTCCTGCACTTCCCTGCTTTAACTTCTGGAGGAATACAGTCCGGCTACTTCTGATTGGTTACTGGCTGCTGAATCTCATTGGCTGGTTCATGTCACCAATCAGGTAGCTGCTATTTCGCCGATCATCAAAGGTCAATGAGAAAATGGGGCGGAGATTGACAGTGGCAAATTGTCAGAGCTGAAACCCATTCTCAAATTTGAAAAGCCCGCCAAAATATTTGTGAAACAAGAAACAGCTGAAATATAATAAATAATATCGTCTAAAGAGTAAAATGTATTTCACTCTCTCCTGATATTGTGTTTCTCCTCATTGTCCGTCACAGATACCAGACTTACTTTCCTTCTGGGAGTGGAGCAGAGAGGAGTGGACCTGTGGGGAGAACGCCAAGAGCAGAACCAATAAATTGAGCACAAAGATCGCGGCCCAGTCGCTGACCTTCCGGGAGAGGACTGGACCTGAGGGGAGAACACCGAGAGCGGAGCCGATAAATTGAGCCCGAGGATGGTGGCCCAGTCACTCACCTTCCGGGAGAGGAGCAGACCTGTGGGGAGAACACCAAGAGTGGAGCCAATAAATTGAGCCCGAGGATTGCGGCCCAGTCACTCACCTTCCGGGAGAGGAGAGGAGAGCAGTCCAGGCACGCCGGAGTTTGAAAACAAAGTGAGCAGTGATGTCATAGGAAGGCTGCAAGGTGATTGGTTGGTGAGTATCTGCAGTTAGGGAGTTACTCTAAAGGAGATTTTGTTTTTTGGGGGAGAATCAAGGTCCCTAGTGTAAATAATTTACTTTTTGGGTAATTTAAGGGGATAAATTAAGGGTAAGTCATGGCAGGGCAGCTCAGCAATGTGGAGTGATCCTCCTGTGCAATGTGGGAAGTCAGGGACACTTACAGTGTCCAGGGCGAACACGTGTGCAGGAAGTGTCTCCAGCTGCAGCTACTCGAAATCCACGTTTCGGATCTGGAGCGGCGTCTGGAGATACTGTGGAGCATCCGCGAGGCTGAGATCATCGTGGATAGCACATATAGGGAGGTGGTCACACCGCAGGTAAAGACTGCTCAGGTAGAAAGGGAATGGGTGACCACCAGGTAGAGTAGAAGAACGAGGCAGGTAGTGAAGGAGTCCCCTGGATCCATCTCGCTTTCTAACAGATTTTCTACTTTGAATACTGTTGGGGGAAATAGCTTCTCAGGGGAATGAAGCAAGAACCAAGTCTGTGGCACCACAGGTGGATCAGCTGCACAGGAGGGGAGGAAAAGGAGTAGAAGAGCTATAGTGATAGCGGATTCTATCGTAAGAGGTACAGATAGGCATTTCTGTGGCTGCAAACGTGACTCCAGGATGGTGTGTTGCCTACCTGGTGCGAGGGTCAAGGATGTCACAGAGTGGCTGCAGGACAAGGGGGAGGGTGAACAGTCAGAGGTCATGGTACACATTGGCACCAATGACATAGGTAGAAAGAGGGATGAGGTCCTGCAACCAGACTTTTGGGAGCGAGATAGCAGATTAAAAAGCAGGACCTCAAAGGTTGTAATCTCTGGATTACTCCCAATGCCACATGCTAATAAGTATAGGAATAAGAGGGTAGAGCAGATGAATGCATGGCTAAGGATATGGTGTAGGAGGGAGGGCCTTAGTTTCCTCGACCACTTGGTCTGTTTCTGGCAAAGGTGGGACCTACCTGTACAAGTTGGACGGGTTGCACCTGAACTGGAACGGGACCAACATACTTGCTGAGAGGTTTGCTAGTGCTATTTTAGGGATGGGGGGGTTATACTAATTTGGCAGGGGGGTCGGATACAGAGTGCAGGTACAGTAGGGGGTTAAACACAGTCAAATTTAAAAGAGAAACTGAGTCAGTCTGGAAGGCAGAGCAAATATAGACCTGTTACGGCACAAGTGAAAAATGCAAGGCTGGATTGCATCTATTTTAACGCAAGGAGTCTTACTAATAAGGCAGATGAATTGAGGGCGATGATTAGCACATGGGATTATGATCTTATTCCTATCACAGACATGGTTGAGGGAGGGGATGGACTGGCAGCTCAGTATTCCAGGGTACAGAATCTACAGGCAAGTCAGGTGAGGGGGTAAAAAAGGAGGTGGCATTGCACTGTTGATCAAGGAGTCAATTACTGCAGTAAGGAAGGATGATATCTTAGAAATTCCTCAAATGAGGCCATATGGGTAGAACTTAAAAACAAAAAGGGGACAATCACTTGGCTGGGAGTGTACTGCAGGCCTCTAAACAGACAGGAAGAAAATATGTAGGCAAATCTCAGAGAGGTGTAAGAATCTTCTTCTTGTTTGGCCTCCTTGTCTCGAGAGACAATGGGTAAGCACCTGGAGGTGGTGAGTGGTTTGTGAAGCAACGCCTGGAGTGGCTATAAAGGCCAATTCTAGAGTCATAGACTCTTCCACAGGTGCTGCAGATAAAATTGGTTGTCAGGGCTGTTACGCAGTTGGCTCTCCCCTTGCGCTTCTGTCTTTTTTCCTGCCAACTGCGAAGTCTCTTCGACTCGCCACACTTTAGCCCCACCTTATGGCTGCCCGCCAGCTCTGGCGATCACTGGCAACTGACTCCCACGACTTGTGATCAATGTCACAGGACTTCATATCGCGTTTGCAGACGTCTTTTAAGCGGAGACATGGACGGCCGGTGGGTCTGATACAAGTGATGAGCTCGCTGTACAATGTGTCCTTGGGGATCCTGCCATCTTCCATGTGGCTCACATGGCCAAGCCATCTCAAGTGCCACTGGCTCAGTAGGGTGTATCTGCTGGGGATGTGTTGGAGATACGGTCCTGCCACCTGATGCCAAGGATTCTCCGGAGGCTGCGAAGATGGAATGGATTGAGACGTCGCTCTTGGCTGACATACGTTGTCCAGGCCTCGCTGCCGTAGAGCAAGTTACTGAGGACACAGGCTTGATACATTCGGACTTTTGTGTTCCGTGTCAGTGCGCCATTTTCCCACACTCTCTTGGCCAGTCCGCACATAGCAGTGGAAGCCTTTCCCATGCACTTGTTGATTTCTGCATCGAGAGACAGGTTACTGGTGATAGTTGAGCCGAGGTAGGTGATCTCTTGAACCACTTCCAGAGCGTGGTCGCCGATATTGATGGATGGAGCATTTCTGATGTCCTGTCCCATGATGTTCTTTTTCTTGAGGCTTATGGTTAAGCCATATTCGTTGCAGGCAGCCGCAGTCCTGTCGATGAGACTCTGCAGCCACTCTTCAGTGTGAGATGTTAAAGCAGCATCGTCAGCAAAGAGGAGTTCCCTGATGAGGACTTTCCGTACTTTGGTCTTCGCTCTTCGACGGGCAACCTGCCACCTGATCTTGTGTGGAGGAAAATTCCTTCTTCTGAAGGGTTGAATGTATGTGAGAGCAGCAGCGAGAAGAAGATCCCAAACAATGTAGGTGGGAGAACACAGCCCTGTTTCATGCCACTCAGGATAGGAATTGGGTCTGATGAGGTGCTGTTATGCTAAATTGTGCCTTTCATATTGTCATGGAATGAGGTGATGATACTTCGTAGCTTTGGTGGACATCCAATCTTTTCTAGTCGTCTGACGAGACCATGTCTGCTGACGAGGTCAAAGGCTTTGGTGAGATCAATGAAAGCAACGTAGAGGGGCATCTGTTGTTCACGGCATTTCTCCTGTAGCTGGTAAAGGGAGAACAGCATGTCAATGTTGGATCTCTCTGCTCGAAAGCTACACTGTGCCTCAGGGTAGACACGCTCAGCCAGCTTCTGGAGCCTGTTTAAAGCGACTCGAGTGAAGACTTTCCCCACTATCCTGAACAGGGAGATTCCATGGTAATTGTTGCAGTCACCGCGGTCACCCTTGTTCTTATAGAGGGTGATGATATTGCCATCGCGCATGTCCTGTGGTACTGCTCCCTCGTCCCAGCACAGGCAAAGCAGTTCGTAGAGTGCTGGAAGTATAGCAGGCTTGGTACTCTTGATTATTTCAGGGTAATGCTGTGCTTCCCAGGTGCTTTTCTGCTGGCTAGAGAATGAATGGCATCACTGAGTTCCGATTTTGTTGGCTGTACGTCCAGCTCATCCATGACTGGCAGAGACTCTTCAGTGTTTTGTTTTTATTATCCATCTATCTATCAATCTATCTATCTATCTTCCTATCTGTCTGTATCTGTCTGTCTATCTTTCTGCCTATCTGTCTATCTATCTACCTTTGTGGAACCAACCAGAGAGCCGGTTATATTGGACTTGACATTATGTAATGTGACATGATTAATTAATGACCCAGAGTAAAGGCACATCGAGCTCGCAGTGACTACAATATGATTCAATTTTGCTTCCAGTTTGAAAGCGACAGCGGTTGGTCTAAGACCAGTATTTTAAACTTAATGAAGGACAAATATGTTTGCATGAAAGCTGAACTGGCTGAATGAACTAGGCTACTAGGCTAGCTGACAGATCAATAGAGAAGCAGTGGCAGACATTTAAGGCGAAATTTCAGAATACTCAGAATATGTGTATGCCTACTGTAAAGAAAGATTCTAAGGGGAGGACCCACCATCCGTGTTTAACTGAGTAAGTTAAGGAAACCATCAAACTTAATGTAAAAGCTTATAAGTGTGCAAAGATGAGTGGCTGTTCAAAATATCTAGAATGGCAGAGCATAGCTAGCTGGAAATGTAGAAACGAATACCAAGAGTTTCTACAGGTATTTTAAAAGGAAAAGAGTAAGTAAAGTGAGTGTTGTTGCTCGAGGGAGTGAGAATTGAGAGTTAATAGTAGACAATGAGGAAATAGCGAATGAAATGAACAAATATATTACTTTTACGTTCACTATAGAGGATACCAAAAACATTCCAGTAATCGCTGAAAATCAGGAGGTGGAAGGAAGAGAGGAACTGCAAAAATTACAATCACCAGGAAAGCAGTACTGAGCAAAGTGATGGAGCTGCGGGCTGGCAACTGCCCAGGTCCTGATGGACTTCATCTGAGGGTCTTAAAAGAGGTGCGAAAGAGGTAGTAGATGTTTTGGTGTTAATTTTGCAAAATTCAGTTGATGGAAAGGTTGCATCAGATTGGCAAATATAACCCCTCTATTCAAGAGGGTGGGGAGGCAGAAAACAGGTAACTATAGGCCCGTTAGGTTGACGTCTGTCGTGGGGAAGCTGTTAGAATCGATCATTAAGGAGGTTCTAGCTGGGCACTTAGAAAAACTCAAGGTATTCGTGAATAGTCAGCATGGTTTTGTGTAAGGGAAATCATGTTTAAACAATTTGTTGCAGTTCTTTGACTGAGTGACATGCGCTGTGGATGAAGGGGAGCCCGCTGATGTACTGCACTTGGATTAGCAGAAGGCATTTGAAAAAGTGCCACATGAAAGGCTATTGCGCAAAGTGGGAGCTCACGGTGTAGGGGGGTAATATATTAGCATGGATAGAAGATTGGCTGGCTGGCAAAAAATATTAGAGCATGCATAAATGGGTCCTTTTCTGATTGGCTGGATGTGACGAGTGCAGTCCTGCAGGGGTCTGCGTTGGGCCTCAACGTTTTTCTATTTATATCAATCACTTCGATGAGGGGAGCGATGGCATAGTAACTAAATTTGCAGATGACATAAATATAGGTGGAAAGTAAGTTGTGAAGAGGGCATATAGAGCTTGCAGAACATTATGGATATGTTCAGTGAGTAGGCAAAAATTCTGGCAGATGGAGTAACATGTGGGAAAATGTGAAGTTGTTCACTTTGGCAGGAAGGTCAAAACACAAAGTGTGTCTTAAACGGGGAAGTACTGCAGAATTCCGAGGTGCAAATGGGTCCAGGTTTTTAGTGCATGAGTCACAGAAAGATAGCTTGTGGGTACAGCAAGTAATAAAGAAATCCAGTGAAGTGATGTCCTTTATTACGAGAGGAATTGAAATAAAGGTAAGGATGCTATGATTCAGTTATACAGGGCGATCACATCTCGAATACTGTGTGCACTTTAGGTCTCCATATTTAAGGAAGGATGTGAATGTGTTGGAGGCGGTTCAGAGCAGGTTTACGAGATTGATACTGGGAATGAGCGGGTTTTCTTATGAGGAAATGTTGGAAAGACTCAGCTTGCTTTCACTGGAGATTAGAGGAGTGAGGGGAGACTTGATTGAAGTATGGAAGATCCTGAACGGTCGTGACAAGATAGATGTGGAACGGATATTTCCTCTTATGGGTGAGCTCAGAACAAGGGTGCACTGTTTTAAAATTAGGGGTCACCCTTATAAGACAGAGGCAAAGAGATTTTTTTTTCTCTCACAGAGTTTTGCGACTTTGCAATTCGATGCCTCAGAAAGTGTTGGAGGCGTGGTCATTGAAAATGTTTAAAGCGGGCATAGATAGATTCTTGTTAGACAAGGGAATGAACCATTATCGGCTCTAGATGGGAGCATGGAATTCGAGATAGAAATCGATCATCGATGATCTTATTGAATGGCGGAGCAGGCTTGATGGGACGAATAGCCTCCTTCTGCTCCGAACTTGTATGGTCTTCTGGTCGTGAGTTTAGAAAATGCTGTTTTAGGAGCCTTCGTGCGTTGCAGCAGTGCATCTTGCATATGGTACACACTGTTGCCACTGGGCATTGGTGGTAGAGGGCGTGAATGTTTGTGGATGTGCTGCCGATCAAGAGAAGTGCGTTGTCCTGGATGGTGGCGAGCTTCTTGAGTGTTTGAGACCTGAACCCATCAGGGCAAGAGGAGAATATTTCATCACAACCCTGAATTTTTCCTTGTAGATGGCGGACAGGCATTGGGGAGACATGTGATGAGTTACGTGCTGCAGAATCCCTTGCCTCTGACCTGCTTGAGTAGCCACGGCATTTATGTGGCTGGTCTAGTTCAGTTTCTGGTCAATGGTATCCCCCAGGATGCTGATCGTGGGATTTCAGAAATGGTAATGCCAATGAATGTCAAGGGGAGATGCTTGAATTCTCTCTTTTTGGGGATGGTCATTGTCTGGCACTTGTGTGGTGCAAATGTCACTTGCCACATATCAGCCCAAGCATAAATGTTCTCCATGCCCTGATGCATCTGGACACGGACTGCTTCAGTATCTGAGGAGTAGTAAATGGTGCTGAGCATTTGGCAATCATTAGTGAACATCCCCACTTCTGAACCTACGGTGGTGGGTAGGTCAGGAGTGATCTTGATCACTCTTTCCCTCTCTCTCTATCTCTGTGTATCCCTTCTCTATCTTGTTCCCCCTCTCTGTGTTGTTCTCCTCCCCTCTGTGTCGTCCTAACTCTCTGTGTACCTCTCTTTTCTCTGTCGCCACACACACTCTCTCTCTCTGCCCCCTCTCTCACCCTCTCTCTCCCGCCTCTCTGTATTTCACTCTGTCCCCTCTCTCTGTCCCCCTCTTTCTCTCTCTGCCTTCCTCTCTCTCTGCCCCCTCTCTCTGTGCTGTGCTCTCTCTCTCTCTCTCTCTTTTTTCTGTTCCCTCTTTTCTCCCCGTTCGCTCTCCCCTTCTCTCCCTCCTCCCTTTTCGCTCGCTCTGCTACCCTCTCTCTCCCCATCTCTCCTCCTCACCTCTCTCCCCCTTACCTCTCTCTCCCTACCCACCCGCCACTCTCTCTCTCTCTGTCCCCCTCTCTCTCTCACTTTCTCTGTCTGCTCCACTCGCTCTTTTTTCACTTTTCCACCTCCTTCTCTGTCTCCTCCCCTCTTTCTCTCTATCACTCTCTCTCTGTACATCTACCGAGTCCCCTTCTCTCGCTCCCTGTTCCTCCCTGTCAGGCAAACACCTACCTGCCAAGACTGAGGCTCACATGATTTCGTCACATGAGCATTAATACTTAAAATTACAAGTCCCTGACAGGAAGGCTATTTGCATAGTACGAGCAGTGTTGGAACAAAAGAGATCCAGTAGTTGCTTCCCCAATACGCAGAAGAGGTGGTCAGAACAGAGCAGTTTTAGTCATACAGATATACATCACAGAAAGAGGCCTTTCAGCCCTTCGTGTCTGTGCTGGCCATCAAGCACCTACCTATTTTAATCCCATTTTCTAGTACTTCGACGGCAGCCTTGTCTGCTATGGCATTTCAAGTGCTCATCCAAATACTTCTTAAATGTTGTGTGAGTTCAGGCCTCTACCACCCCTTCTGCCAATGTGTTCCTGATTCCGAACACTCTCTGGGTGAAAGATTATTTCCTCAAATCCCCTCTAAACCTCCTGCCACTTACCTTAAATCAATGCTCCTGGTTATTGCCACCTCTCTTAAGGCAAACGTTTCTTGCAGTCTACCCTATATATGCCCCTTATAATTTTGTACACGCCACTCAGCTGCCCCATCAACCTCCTCTGCTCTAAGGAAAACAACCCTAGCCTTTTCAATCTCTCTTCACAGTTGAAATGCTCCAGCCCAGGCAACATCCTGGTGAATCTCCTCCGCACTCTCTCCAGTGCAATCACATTCTTCCTATAGTGTGGCGACCATCTAATGTAACTGTGCTGCTGCCTTGAGAGATCTATGGAAAGGTACACCAAGTTCCTCCGACCTTATGTAATTCATAGGGACCTACCATCATTGTATTTTCCCTTGCCTGTTTAGTCCTTACAAAATGCAACACCTCACACTTCTCAGGATTAAATTCCATTTGCCACTGTTCTGCCCATCTTTCCAGCCCATCAATATCGTCCTGCAGTCTAAGGCTTTCCTCCTCACTATTTATGGCACCATCAATTTTCATGTCATCTGCGAACTTACTGATCATACTTCCTTTATGTTAATTAATGTGCACCACAACAAGCACCGATACCTGTGGTACACTGATGGTCACAGGTTTCCTATCGCAAAAACAACCTTCGACCATCACCCTCTGCCTCCTGCCACCAAGCCAGTTTTGCATCCCATTTGCCAAATTGCCCCGGATCCCTGGGCTCTTACCTTCTTGAGAATCTCCCATGCGGGACCTTATCAAAAGCCTCACTGAAGTCCATGTGAACTACAACAACTACTTTACCATTATCTAGGCACCTAGTCACATCGAAAAATTCAAACAAGTTAGTTATATATGATCACCTTCTGACCAAGCCATGCTGATTATCCTTGATTAATCCTTGCTTCTCGAAGTGAGGATAATCCTGTCCCTCAGATATTTTCCAATGGTTTGCCTATCACTGATGTTGGTCAGACCACTGGCCTGTAATTACCTGGTTTAACTCTGGTATCATAGACTAATGGTACCACATTCGCAGTCCTCCAGTCCTCTGGCACCTCTCCTGTGTCCAGAGAGAATTTGAAAATTTGTGTCAGAGCCCCTGATATCTCCTCCCTTGCCTCATGTAATAGCCTGGGATGCATCTCATCTAGGCCAGGGCATTTATCCACTTCTAAGCTCGCAAAAACCGCCAATATCTCCCGCCCCCTCCCCCCCCCTTTCATTGCTATTCTTTTCAAGTATATCACAATCTCCCTCCCTGAGCTTTACAACTACATCGTCCTTCTCAATACTGAACATAGTCATGTTACTAGCTGGCTGTTGAGATTTGAACTTTCAATAAAGGATTCGAACTGAGAAAATTCCTGGCGCCTGTTTTGATAAGACTTCTCACCTGTCTGCCCTCATCTTGCTGTCACCAGCTTCGGAAACCATTGCAGACACGTAATCTCAAAGAGAGAAAAAATGTCTCCGACGTGAACCAGGTTTAAAAGGAACACTATGCTCCAAGGAAATGCAAGACCATATCTTCAAACAAGAACTGCAGCAAGCTCGAGAAACAGTAATAAAATATTTCCTCTAACGACTCTACTTATCTTTCCATCTGCTCTTTTTTGTCCCTATTCTCATGTTTATATTACGTGTGCATGCTGGCGTGGGCCAGTCGTTTCTCTGTCGGCGTTAACCATATTAGAGTTTAAGTATAAGGTTTAATAAATTTCATCTTTCTTCTTTTAACCTAAAAAGGCTGTTTGTGCTCATTCCGTTGTCTTATAATTGGAAAGCAGTGAACAAGTAGTCACCAAGGGGGAACGCAAAACAAGTTAAAATTAAGCGCTGTTACAATAAGACCAGGTGAAGACAGTAACAGACCCGTCTACACGTTTCTCATACGGCCATAACACCCCCTCTCTCTCGCCCTTTCTCCCCCATGGTTTCTCTCCCACCTGCTCTCTCTCTCTCACTCTCTGCCCCCTCGCTCGCTCTCCTCCCCTCCCCCTCTCGTCCCTTTTTTACTCCCTCTGTTCCCCCTCTCCCTCACCCTCTCTCATTATCTGTCCCCATTCCTTGCCCCCGTCTCTCTCTCATCAACTCACTGTCTCTTCCCCACTCTCTCTGCTCCCCAGCTCTCTCTCCTTCCTCCCAGCTCTCTTTCTGGCAGAAGAGACAGGGAAAGTCAATGTAGCATTAACGGCCCAGTTCTCGGGAGTGTGCAGAGATAGAGGGACCGGGGTGTACATGTACTTACAACTTTGAAGGTGGAAGATGATATTGAGAGACTCGTCAGCTAAGTATTGGGGAGCTTGGGCTTCATCAATAGTTGTGAGCACCAAAGCACGAAAGTCACACTGAACCTTTCCAATGCTCTGGTTAGTCCACAACTGGATTATTGCATCCAGTTCTGGTCACCACATATTCGGAAGGATGTGAGGGTTCATCAGGGGGATCAGAGGAAATGGTAGTTCCAGGGAGGGGAGGGTTTAGCAATAAAAAGAAGAAATGCTGGAACCACTCAGCAGGTCTGGCAGCATCTGTGGAAAAAGAAGCAGAGTTAACGTTTCGGGTCAGTGATCCTTCTTTGGATTTAGCAAAGTGGACTGGAGACAGCTACCTGAAGGTCTCAGTGCAGTGAGAATTAGTGAGTGCTAAGAACAAATATTTTCACACAAAGACAAATAGGGTGGGACTCCCAAATCTAGAGCCCTTTGGATAAGGGACAAAAGGGAAGCTTATGTCAGATATCGACAGCTCAACACCAAAGGATGCCAAGAGGAGTGAAGGAAGTTCAGGGGTGAAATTAAAAAGCAAATTAGGAAAGCTAAGAGATAATGGGAAATAATATTACCAAGTGAAAGCAAGGAAAATGTAAAGATGTTTTACATATACACGAAGAGTAAGAGGATAACTAAGAATAGAGTATTAAGGACCAAAAAGGGAATGTCTGTATGGAGGTGGGAGATATGGGCATGGTTCATAATGAATACATTGTGGCTGTCGTCATAAAAGCCGGGGAACGATGCAGACATTGTAGTTAAAGAGGAGCAGTGTGAAATATTGGATGGGATAAACAGAGTGAGGGGAAATATTAAGGTGTTTGACATCTTTGAAAGTCTGTAAATGGTGAGGCCTGGATGCATTGGAATCAGTTCAGTGAATGTTCATTAGGCTGATTCCTGGGATGAAGGGGTTGTCTTATGAGGAAAGGTTGAGCAGGTTGGGCCTGTACTCATTGGGGTTTGGAAGAATGAGAGGTGATCTTATTGAAACCGTCAAAATGCTTAAAGGGATGGACGGGGAGATGCCAGTTAGATGTTTCCCCTGGTTCAGGTGTCTATAAACAAGATACACAATTTCAAAATAAGGGCGAATCCACTTAGGACTGAAATGAGGAGAAGTTGTTTTACTCAGAGGGTTGTGTATCTTTGGAATTCTCTAGCCCAGAGGGTTGTGGAAGCTCAGTCATTTGTTATGTTGAAACCAGAGATTGACAGATTTCTAAATACCAATGACATCAAGGTATATAAGGATAGTGTGGGAAAAGGGCATTGAAGTGTATGATCAGCCATGATAGTATTGAATGGCAGAGGAGGCTCGATGGGCTGAATGGCCTACTCCTGTTCCTATGTTTCCAAGCTGCTGAAATAGTTTCTCCCAAACTACCCCATCAGTTTCCCTTAATATCTCAACAACTTTGATCAAAACATCTTGATCCTCCTAAATTCCATGGAATGCATCCCTCGTTTGTGTAATATCACCTCGTGATTTAACCCTTGGAGTCCAGTTATCATTCTGGTAAATCTATACTACACTCAAATGTGCATGGACCTACCAAGTCTCTTGGCACGTCCAGTGTTTCTAGCTTTTCACCATTTATAAAGTTCGAGTCTTTTTTGCTGACATTGAAATCTATCTATCACAGCTTTGCCCATTCACATAAGATATTAGTATCTCTTTGCAATTTTATGCTTCCAGCTACACTGCTTACAATGTTGCCTATTTTTGTGTCATTTGCAACATTCGTATGTGGCATTCCACCTTATCATATTATATCGTTAATAAATACAGCAAAACTGAGCCACAGGCGGGCTTTGCATTAGTAGACAGGAGTGAATCATTCCATCCTCGAGGTTTTTTTAAATTCCAGATTTACATTATTTAAAGAAAAATCAGAATTCAAATTCACAACAGCCCAGTGTGGGATGTGAACGCCTGCTTTTTCAATCATCACTTCAGGCCTTCATATTAAAAACCATATAAAGAGATTAATTTGCCTACTGCTGTTGTCTGTCTGTCTCAGGTTTTGTATATTGTTCCCTTCTCCCCTTCTTCCATGTGTCTGAAGTCTTTGAAGTTTGTCAGTCATTGGTAAACTACTTCATGTGGTGTTCTATAAATACCTTTTATTCTGTGCATCTGCAAGCAACAAGAATCAAATTTGCACCTTATTGCATCAACCAAAACCTGCAGGTCCATTCAAACACCCCTATTTCCTGTCTCTGCAACGATAGCTGACACTTCCACAATGCAGGATTATCTGAATGGAAACAGCTTGTGACACATTTCCCTACACGTTTGCTAACACTTTTCAGGATGAAGCTAGATTCAACTGAAAGATTTGAAGCGTAAAATTGAATCTTTAAGATATAAAATGTGACACAAATGAAATCCAAGATCTCTCTGTCCCTGCACCCATTTTAACATTGCACCATTTAGTTTATATCGCTTCTCTTCAGCCTTCCTTCCAAAAAGCATAATTTTGCATTTCTCAGCATTGACGTTGACGTGCGATGTGTCTGACCATTTCACCAGACTTCCTCTATCCTCCTGATGTCCACTGCTATTTTCGTCCATGTTTATTACTGCTGATGCTGGAAATCTGAAATAAAAACTGCATTCTCTGAATCCCAGTCTCTCGCTCTCTGTTTCTCTCTGAACCCCAGGGGGAAATTTGCGGCTGTGGCAAATTTGCGTGACTGAAATTTTCCAGGGAGAAATTTCCAGATGGGAATTTGCGGGGGCGGGGGGTACTTGTGGGGGAGATTTCTGCTGGGGGAGATTTGGGGGGGGATCAACATTTTCCGGGGGGTGGGGGAAGAAATCTAGAAAGACTGGGAAAGCCACACAGAAAGAGATAGAGATAAAGAGAGACAGAAAGAGCCAGAGAGAAAGGAACTCAGAGAAGCAGCTGCAGAGAAGACCAGAGAGAGAGAGAGAGAAAGAGGAAGAGACAGCGAGAGAGAGAGAGAGGGAGACAGAGACAGAGAGAGAGAGTGAGAGATAGAGAGAGAGAGAGAGACAAAGGAAGACAGTCACAGAAACAACTAAAGAGAAAGCCATTGAGACAGATAAAGAGCCAACAAGGAAGCCGCAGACAGTGAGTAAAAGAGAAAGTCAGAGAGAGAGGAAGAGAGCAAAAAAGCAAATCAAAAAAGTGAGAGAATCAAAGATAGGAAGAAGGAGCCAAAGACAGAAAAACAAAAGCGAAAAAAGGGAACAAAAAAGGCAGAGAATGAAAGATATACTGAGAAGGAGAGAAAAAGCGTCGAAGACAAAGCTGAGAATGGAGCAAAAGAGTTAGGAGGAGAAATAAGGAGAGAGAAAGCAAGAGAAGCGAACGAGCCAAAGAAGAGGGGAAAAGTAAGCAAGAGAAAAAGAAAGTGAGAGAAAGAGAGAGCGAGAAAAAGATAAAAATCCTGAGATAGAGAGTGAGAAAAAGAGGCAAAGAGAAAGTGAGTCACAGAAACAACTAAAGAGAAAGATATTGAGACAAATAAAGAGCCAGAAAGGAAGCAACAGAGAACGTCAGAGACAGAGAGAGAGAGCGAGAGAGAGAGAGAGTAAAAAAGTAAAATAAAGAGACAAGGAGCCAAAGAAAGAAAAACATCGACAAAGAGGGACCAAAAAAGGCTGAGAAATAAATACTGAGAAATAGAGATAAAAGCGGCGAAGCCAAAGCTGAAAAGAGAGCAAAAGAGTTACGGGGAGAAATAAGGTGATAGAAAGCCTGAGAAGGGAAAGAGCCAAAGAAGAGGGGAAACAATAGAGAAAAAGAAAGTCAGAGAAAGACAGAGCTAGGGAGAGATAAAAATCCTGCGAAACAGTGAGAGAGAGAGAGCGAGAGAGGCTGAGAGTGGGGGGGAGAGAGAGTGAGAGAGAAATAAAGAGAAAGAGAGACAAAGGAAAGCCTGAGAATGCGAGACAGAGAGCTTGCGAGTGTGAGAGAGAAATAAAGAAACGCAGAGAAAGAAAGAGAGAAAGAGCCAACCAGAGAGAAAATAAAGTCTGAGAGAGAGCGACTGAGAGTGAGAGAGAAAGAGATAGAAAGAGAGAAAGCCAGAGAAAGAAAGACAGAGCCAAAGAATGAGAGAGAAAGGGAAGCCTGCGAGTGAGAGAATGAAATAAAGCGAAAGGTCGAGACACACAAAGAGGGAGAGAGAGAAAGAGAGAAAAGGGGGAGAGAGAGAGAGAGCGGGCCAAAGAAAAAGAAATGAAAACATGAGAGGGAGAGAGAGAGAGAGTGACTGAGACAGTGAGAGAGACACACACACAGTGGCAGAAAAGAGACACACAATGAGAGAGAGGGAGAGAGAGATTGAGACGAGGGAGGCAGAAAGGAAGTGAGGGTCATTACAGATTTAATACGCACCATCCCACACAGTCTGTGCTCCATCGTTGGACTCTCAACCCTTCCTGCCATCAGCTCGTCCATGGTGGAAGTGGGGGTAGCAGAACCATGGGCCAGGGTGGCAATCGGGTGGGAATTCGGTTAAAAGGTGAGAGTAGGACAAGCAGAGAGAGGGTAATCCAGGCTGGAATCTCACACACACACACATACACACACACAAATACACACACACACACACACACAAACACACACACACACACAAACACACACACACACACACACACACACACACACCCACTCTGTAGTCAGCTCCAATTCACCTGGGCACAGAGCCACAAAGACTGAGATACAGAAACGCACCTTCGGACACCACATGGAAAAAAGTAGGATGGAGCTTGACGTTGTCATCAAATATCCCAGAACCTATCACTCAAACACCAAGTCCTCCCAAAATTCAGCCAATCCAACCAAGATCAGCCAAGATCACATTGGATGCCGGAACAGGGCTGTGGGGTTGAATTGCATCTTCCTCTTCCAATATCTCCTGTGAAGTATCCTTCTATCTCTTCTAGTCACCCTGTCAGTCCATGTCTCTCTGTTTCACTTTTTCTGTCTCTCTCTCTCTGTCTCTCCATCGGTCCTTCCCTCCCAGTCACTCCCTCTCTCTCCTTCCATCTCTGCCTCTCTCTCTCTGTCTCTCCATCTGTCTTTCCCTCCCTGACACTCCCTCTCTCTCCTTCTAGCTCTGTCTCTGCCTCTCTCGCTGTCTCTCTCTCTCTGTCCCTCCATTTGTCCTTCCCTCCCTGTCAATCCATCTCTCTCCTTCTCTCTCTGTCTCTCTCTCTGTCCCACCATCTGTTTTTCCATCTGTCACTCCCTCCCTCTCCTTCTATCGCTGTCTCTCTCTCTCTCTCTCTCTCGCTGTCTCTCCATCTGTCTTTCCCTCCCTGCCACTCCATCTCTCTCCTTCTGTCTCTGTCTTTCTCTCTCTGTCTCTCCATCTGTCTTTCCCTCCCTGACACTCCCTCTCTCTCCTTCTTTCTCTGTCTCTCTCTCTCTGTCTCTCCAACTGCCTTTCCCTCTCTGTCTCTCCATCTCTCTCCTTCTATCTCTGTCTCTCACTCTGTCCCTCCATCTGTCTTTTCCTCCCTGACACTCCCTCTCTCTCTGTCTGTCTCTGTCTCTCTCTCTCTGTCCCTCCATCTGTCTTTCCCTCTCTGTCTCTCCCTTTCTCTCCTTCTATCTCTCTCTCTCTCGCTCGATCCCTCCATCTGTCCTTCCCTCCCTGTCACTCCCTCTCTCTCGGTACACCTCTGCCTCTCTCTCTCTCTGTCTCTCCATCTGTCTTTCCCTCCCTGACACTCCCGCTCTCTCCTTACATCTCTGCCTCTCGCTCTGTCTCTCCAACTGCCTTTCCCTCTCTGTCTCTCCATCTCTCTCCTTCTTTCTCTGTCTCTCTCTCCATCCCTCCATCTGTCCTTCCCACCCTGTCACTCCATCTCTCTCCTTCTCTCTCTGTCTCTCACTCTGTCCCTCCATCTGTCTTTCCCTCCCTGACACTCCCTCTCTCTCCTATCTCTGTC
The DNA here is from genome assembly GCF_036365525.1 of Heterodontus francisci. Classification (NCBI taxonomy): domain Eukaryota; kingdom Metazoa; phylum Chordata; class Chondrichthyes; order Heterodontiformes; family Heterodontidae; genus Heterodontus; species Heterodontus francisci. Next base: position 288,767 of record NW_027140327.1, read on the forward strand.
TCTCTCCCTGTCTCTCCATCTGTCTTTCCCTCTCTGTCTCTCCCTCGCTCTCCTTCTATCTCTGTCTCTCTCTCTCTGTCTCTCCATCTGTCTTTCCCTCCCTGTCACTCCCTCTCTCTCCTTCCATCTCTGCCTCTCTGTCTCTCCAAATGTCTTTCCCTCTCTGTCTCTCCCTCTCTCTCCTTCTATCTCGTTCCATCTGACTCTCTCTCTCTCTCTGTCTCACCATCTGTCTTTCCCTCTCGGTCTCTCCGTCTCTCTCCTTCTATCTGTGTCTCTGCCTCTCTGTCTCACCATCTGCCTTTCCCTCCCTGTCACTCCATCTCTCTCCTTCTATCTCTGTCTCTCACTCTGTCCCTCCATCTGTCTTCTCCTCCCTGACACTCCCTCTCTCTCTGTCTGTCTCTGTCTCTCTCTCTCTGTCCCTCCATCTGTCTTTCCCTCTCTGTCTCTCCCTTTCTCTCCTTCTATCTCTCTCTCTCTCTCGCTCGATCCCTCCATCTGTCCTTCCCTCCCTGTCACTCCCTCTCTCTCGGTACACCTCTGCCTCTCTCTCTCTCTGTCTCTCCATCTGTCTTTCCCTCTCTGTCACTCCCTCTCTGTCCTTCTCCCTATGTTTCTCTCTCTATCCCTCCATCTGTCCTTCCCGCTCTGTCTCTCCCTCTCTCTCCTTCTTTCTCTGTCTCTCTCTCTATGTCTTTCCATCTGTCTTTCCCTCCTTGTCACTCCCTCTCTCTCCTTCCATCTCTGCTTCTCTCTCTCTGTCTCTCCAACTGCCTTTGCCTTTGTTTCTCTCCCACTCCCTCCTTCTCTGCCTCTCTCTCTGTCACTCCCTCTCTCTCCTTCTATCGCTGTCTCTCTCTCTATCCCTCGATCCCTCCATCTGTCTTTCCCTCTCTGTCACTCCCTCTCTCTCCTTCCACCTCTGCCTCTCTCTCTCTGTCTCTCCATCTGTCTTTCCCTCTCTGTCAATCCCTCTCGGTCCTTCTCTATCTGTTTCTCTCTCTGTCCCTCCATCTGTCCTTCCTGCCGTCACTCCATCTCGCTCCTTCTCTCTCTGTCTCTCACTCTATCCCTCGATCTGTCTTTGGCTCCCTGTCACTCCCTCGCTCTCCTTCTCTCTCTTTCTCTCTCTCTCTATCCCTCCATCTGTCCTTCCCTCCGTCACTCCATCTCTCTCCTTCTCTCTCTGTCTCTCACTCTGTCCCTCGATCTGTCTTTGGCTCCCTGTCACTCCCTCGGTCTCCTTCTCTCTCTGTCTCTCACTCTGTCCCTCCATCTGTCTTTTCCTCTCTGTCAATCCCTCTCTGTCCTTCTCTATCTGTTTCTCTCTCTATCCCTCCATCTGTCCTTCCTGCCTTCACTCCATAGAGAGGGCTGTGGAGAGGGACAAACTTGGAGAGAGAAAGAGATTGTTGAGTTGGATGAAGAGGATAATGTAAGATATATGAATTTGATTTAATCCTTCACTGCTGTGTGCACAAACATATTTGAGATAGGTATGGAGAGAAAAAAAACATTGGGAGAGGGAGGAATGTAGATGAAGTTGGGGCCTAGGCGGACACTTTTGATGATCCAGAAGAAATATCCTCCATTTTAAATATTCAGCAAGCTATTCCACTGTGGGAACCATCGCACCCTCATGATATTGTTTGTGGAAATTTCATGCTGGCTTATTGGTTATTTTTTAAACCTGTGATTGATAGATTCTTGTTAACCAAAGGGAGTAAGAGATAAGGGGCAAAGGCAGGATATATGGTACAAGATTGATCACAGATCAGCCATGATCTCATTGAATGCAGGAACAGAGTTGTGGGGTTAAATTGCATCCTCCTCTTCCAATATCCCCTGTTAAATATCCTTCTTTCTCTGTCAGTCACCCTGTTAGTCTATGTCTCTCGGTTTCTCTTTTTCTCTCTCTCTCTCTATCTCTGTGTTTCGGACAGTGTCTGGTGAGATTCACTCTGTATCCACCCCATGACGTTCCTGCCCTCGGAGTGTGTGATGTGACAGCGTGGAGGGAAATTTACTCTGTCAAACCCAACATTGTGCTTGGCTTGGAAATGTTTGATGGGACAGTGTAGCTGGAGCTTTACTGTGTATCCCTGGAATTTAGAAGGTTATGGAGTGATTTGATGAAAGTTTATAAAATAATAAGGGAAACTGAGAGTAAATATTCCCACTGGCTGCGGAGTCAGGAACTTGGGGCATAGTCTGAAAATATAAAGAGTGGCCACTTTGACTCCATCCCATCGTGTCGTATGTACATTCTCACATATAGCAGGTATAGCAGCACACATATAACAGGATAGCAGGTATAACTGTAGTCATAGTATTCAGCTGAAAATTGATCAGTTACATTGTTATTTCAGTCCATATTTACAGTACACACGGTACCTTACTGTTGTCATCAAGTCATATAGTATCTATTCATCCCACTGGGGCAAAATGTCACTGGCTCAACATTCTCACCAAATACTAAAGCATTCCACAATGCAAGACTCTCAAATTCAACACAAGTTTCCTTTTCTGAGTCTCGCTGGTCTGTTCTGATTCTCTGAGGGATTACTGATGCTTATCCTCCACATGAGCAGTCGTCCTAAACCCGTGTGCCTGTCCCGCTCCCAAACCCGGCATCCACCTACATTAAGGCAAGTGATACAGGAGCGTCTCAGTGACTGAGGCAGGTGAGTCTTGAGGCTGAGCCGGGCACAGTGAGTGACCCGGGTGAATCCGACACTCCAGGGACAGTTTAAACGGAGATTTACTCTATATCTAACCTGTGCTGTACCTTCTCTGAGAGTGTTTGATGGGGCAGTGCAGACCAGGAGAGTTATTCCTTACCCATTTTAAATATAGTGAAGTGAATATCCAAGAGATTGTTTTCAGTGTGATGAGGGTTTCTGCCTCTACCAACCTTCAGAGTCATAGAGAGACACATCACTTATACAGGCCCTTCGGCCTGCCAATCTGTGCCAGCCATCAACCACCCATTTTATACTAATCCTTTCAGGCAGTGAGTTCCAGACACCCACCAGCCACTAGGTGAAGAAACTATTGATGTGTTTCGTTCTGTTAAGTTTGATGTCAATGTTTCCCCAGGATGTTGACGCTGGGTGATTCAGCGATGGGATAATGCTTTGAATGCCAAGGGGAGGTGGTTGGATTCTCTCATGTTGCAGATGGTCATTGTCTGGCACTTGTGTGACATGAATGTTACTTCCCACTGGTCGGCCCAAGCCTGAATGTTGTCCGGGTCTCGGTGCATGTGGCTCTGGATTACTTCATTATCTGAGGCAAAATACTGTGGGTGCTGGAAATCTGGAAAGCATCGAGCTGAATCACTAACTCTGTTTTTCTCACCACAGATGCTGCTTGACCTGCTCAGTATTTCCAGCATTCTCTCCTGTGATCTCAGCTGAAGATGGTTGGGCCTCGGACACTACCCTGAGAATCTCCTGCAGTAATGTCCTGGGACTGAGATGATTGACCTCCAACAACCATAACCATCTTCCTTTGTGCTCAGTATGATTCCAACCAGCAGATTCCTACTGACTTCAGTTTTACTCGGGCTCCTCGATGTCACACTCGGTCAAACGCTGCCTTGATGTTAAGGTCAGTCTCTCTTCCCAGTAGCAGACAGGAGTGAATCGTTCCCTTTGACCCGTTGTACACTGAACAAGCTGTGTTTCTTCACAGCCTGATACAGGACTGTACACGGCCGATTAATGTAGCCCATCAAACACTCCCAGAGCAGGTTGAGCACAGCTTAGGAATGGAGTATAGTTCCTTCAACATTCTCTCTTTGTCTTCCTCTCTCTGTCTCTCCCTCCTGCTATCTCTGACACGAGGAGAGAGACAGAGGGAGAGAGGGTTAGATATGTAGACAGAGAGAGTGTTGTGGAGAGGGACAAGGTTGGAGAGAGAGAGATTGCGGGGTCGATTGAAAGGGAGAATGTAAGAGAAAATAATTTGATGTAATCCTTCACTGCTGTGAGCACCAACATTTGACAGATACGTATGGAGACAGAAACATCGGGAGAGATCTCTGTCTCTCTCTCTGTCCCTCCATCTGCCTTTCCCTCTCTGTCTCTCCCACTCTCTCCATCTCTCTCTGTCTCTCTCTCTGTCCCTCCATCTGTTTTTCCCTCTCTGTCAATCCCTCTCTCTCCTAACATCTCTCCCTCTCTCTCTCTCTCTGTCCCTCCATCTGTCTTTCCCTCCTTGTCAATCCCTCTCTCTCCTAACATCTCTCCCTCTCTCTCTCTCTCTCTGTCCCTCCATCTGTCTTTCCCTCCCTGTCACTCCCTGTCTCTCCTTCTATCTCTGTCTCTCTCTCTCTCTCTCTGTGCCTCCATCTGTCTTTCCCCCTCTGTCTCTACCTCTCTCTCCCTCTATCTCTGTCTCTCCCTCTCTGTCCCTCCATCAGTCTTTCCCTCCATGTCACTCCCTGTCACTCCTTCTATCTCTGTCTCTCTCTCTCTCTCTGTGCCTCCATCTGTCTTTCCCTCCCTGTCACTCCCTCTCTCTCCTTCTCAATCTGACGCTCTCTCTCTCTGTCTCTCCATCTGTCCTTCCCTCCCATCACACTGTCTCTCTCCTTCTCTCTCTGTCTCTCTCTCTCTCTGTCCCTCCATCTGTCTTTCTCTCCCTGACACTCCCTCTCTCTCCTTCTAACTCTGCCACTCTCTCTGTCTCTCTCTCTCTCAGTCTCTCCATCTGTCTTTCCCTCCCTGTCACTCCCTCTCTCCCCTTCTATCTCTGCCTCTCTCTCTGTCTCTCTCTCTCTCTCTGTCTCTCTCTCTGTCCCTCCATCTGTCTTTCCCTGTCTGTTTGTCCCTCTCTCTCCTTCCATCTCTGCCTCTCTCGCTCTCTCTGTCCCTCCATCTGTCTTTCCCTCTCTGTCTCTCACTCCCTCTCCTTTTCTCTCTTTCTCTCTCTCTCTCTGTCTTTCCATCTGTCGTTCCCTCTCTGTCTCTCCCTCTCTCCCCTTCTCTCTCTGTCTCTCTCTCTCTGTCTCTCCATCTATCTTCCCCACCCCCTGTCACGCCCTCTCTCTCCTTCTATCTCCATCTCTGCCTCTCTCTCTGTCTCTCTCTCTGTCCCACCATCTGTCTTTCCCTGCCCTGTCACTCCCTCTCTCTCCTTCTATCTCTGCCTCTCTTTCTGTCTCTCTCTCTCTCTGTCTCTCCATCTGTCTTTCCCTCCCTTTCACTCCCTCTCTCCCCTTCTATCTCTGCCTCTCTCTCTGTCTCTCTCTCTCTCTGTCTCTCTCTCTCTGTCCCTCCATCTGTCTTTCCCTATCTGTTTGTCCCTGTCTCTCCTTCCATCTCTGCCTCTCTCTCTCTCTCTCTCTGTCCCTCCATCTGTCTTTCCCTCTCTGACTCTCACTCTCTCTCCTTCTATCTCTGTCTCTCTCTCTCTCTGTCTTTCCATTTGTCGTTCCCTCTCTGTCTCTCCCTCTCTCCCCTTCTCTCTCTGTCTCTCTCTCTCTCTCTCTCCATCTATCTTCCCCACCCCCTGTCACTCCCTCTCTCTCCTTCTATCTCCATCTCTGCCTCTCTCTCTGTCTCTCTCTCTGTCCCACCATCTGCCTTTCCCTGCCCTGTCACTCCCTCTCTCTCCTTCTATCTCTGTCTCTTTCTCTCTATCGCTCCATCTGTCCTAACCTCCCTGTCACTCCATCTGACTCCTTCTCTCTCTGTCTCTCACTGTGTCCCTCCATCTGTCTTTCCCTTCCTGACACTCCCTCTCACTACTTCTATCTCTGTCTCTGCCACTCTCTCTGTCTCTCTCTCTTGTCCCTCCATCTGTCTTTCCCTCTCTGTCTCTCCATCTCTCTCCTTCTCTCTCTCCTTCTCTCTCTCTCTGCCTCTCTCTCTGTCTCTCTCTCTGTCTCACAATCTGTCTTTCCCTCTCTGTCTCTCCGTCTCTCTCCTTCTCTCTCTATCTCTGTCTCTGTCTCTAACTCTGTCCCTCCATCTGTCTTTCCCTCTCTGTCTCTCCATCTCTCTCCTCTCTCTGTCTCTCTCTGCCCCTCCATCTGTCTTTTCCTCTCTGTCACTCCCTCTCTCTCCTTCTATCTCTGTCTCTCTCTCTGTTCCTCCATCTGTCTTTCCTTCTCTGTCACTCCCTCTCTCCTCTCTCTCTCTCCGTCTCTCTCCTTGTCTCTCTGTCTCTGCCTCTCTCACTGTCTCTCACTTTGTCTCTCCATCTGTCTTTCCCTCTCTGTCTCTCCCTTCTCTCTCCTTCTATCACTCTCTTTCTCTCTGTCTCTCCATCTGTCTTTCCCTCCCTATCACTCCCTTTCTCTCCTTCCATCTCTGCCTCTCTCTGTCTGTCTCTCCATCTGTCTTTGTCTCTCTGTCACTCCCTCTCTCTCCTTCTATTGCTGTCTCTCTCTCTATTCCTCTATCCCTCCATCTGTCCTTCCTTCCCTGTCTTTCCTTCTCTCTCTCTCTTTCTCTCTGTCTCTCCATCTGTCTTTCCCTCCCTATCACTCCCTTTCTCTCCTTCCATCTCTGCTTCCCTCTCTCTGTCTCTCCATCTGTCTTTCCCTCTCTGCCTCTCCCTCTCTCTCCTTCTATCTCTGTCTCTCTCTCTCTCGATTCCTCCGTCGGTCCTTCCCTCCCTGTCTCTCCCTCTCTGTCCTTCTATCTCTGTCTCTTTCTCTATCCCTCCAAATCTCCATCTGTCCTTCCCTCCCTGTCACTCCATCTCTCTCCTTCCATCTCTGACTCTCTCTCTCTCTCTTGCTCACCATCTGTCTTTCCCTCTCTGTCTCTCCCTCTCTCTCCTTCTATCTCTGTCTCTCTCTCTCTCTCTCTCTATCCCTCCATCTGTCCTTCCCTCCCTGTCACTCCATCTCTCTCCCTGTCTCTCTCTCTCTGTCCCTCCATCTGTCTTTCCCTCCCTAACACTCCCTCTCTCTCCTTCCATCTTCCCCTCTCTCTCTCTGTCTCTCTGTCCGTCTTTCCCTCTCTGTCTCTCCCTCTCTCTCCTTCTATCTCCGTCTCTCTCTTTCTGTCTCTCCATCTGTCTTTCCCTCCCTGTCACTCCCTCTCTCTCCTTCCATCTCTGTCTCTCTGTTCCTCCATCTGTCTTTCCCTCTCTGTCTTTCCCTCTCTCTCCTATCTCTGTCTCTCTCTCTCTCTGTCTCCATCTTAAATATTCAGCAAGCTATTCCACTGTGGGAGCCATCACACCCTCATGATATTGTTTGTGGAAATTTCTTGCTGGCTTATTGTTTAATTTTTAAACCTGTGATTGATAGATTCTTGTTAACCAAAGGTATTAAGAGATAAGGGGCAAAGGCAGGATATATGGTACAAGATTGATCACAGATCAGCCATGATCTCATTGAATGCAGGAACAGAGTTGTGGGGTTAAATTGCATCCTTCTCTTCCAATATTCCCTGTTAAATATCCTTCTTTCTCTGTCAGTCACCCTGTTAGTCTATGTCTCTCTGTTTCTCTTTCTCTCTCTCTCTCTCTCTCTCTCTCTCTCTCTCTCTCTCTCTCTGTTTCGGACAGTGTCTAGTGAGATTCACTCTGTATCCACCCCATGATGTTCCTGCCCTCGGAGTGTGTGATGTGACAGTGTAGAGGGAAATTTACTCTGTGTCAAACCCAACATTGTGCTTGGCTTGGAAATGTTTAATGGGACAGTGTAGCTGGAGATTTACTGTGTATCCCTGGAATTTAGAAGGTTACGGGGTGATTAGATGAATGTTTTCAAGATAATAAGGAAACTGATAGGGTAGACAGAGAGTAACTATTCCCACTGGCTGTGGAGTCAGGAATTTGGGGCATAGTCTGAAAATATAAAGAGTGGCCACTTTGACTTCATCCCATCGTGTCGTATGTACATTCTCACATATAGCAGGTATAGCAGCACACATATAACAGGATAGCAGGTATAACTGTAGTCATAGTATTCAGCTGAAAATTGATCAGTTACATTGTTATTTCAGTCCATATTTACAGTACACACGGTACCTTACTGTTGTAATCAAGTCATATAGTATCTATTCATCCCACTGGGGCAAAATGTCACTGGCTCAACATTCTCACCAAATACTAAAACATTCCACAATGCAAGACTCACAAATTCAGCCCAAGTTTACTTTTCTGAGTCTCGCTGGTCTGTTCTGATTCTCTGAGGGATTACTGATGCTTATCCTCCACATGAGCAGTCGTCCTAAACCCGTGTGCCTGTCCCGCTCCCAAACCCGGCATCCGCTTACATGAAGGCAAGTGATACAGGAGCGTCTCAGTGACTGAGGCAGGTGAGTCTTGAGGCTGAGCCGGGCACAGTGAGTGACCGGGTTAATCCGACACTCCAGGGAATGTTCAAACTGAACTGTACTCTTTATCTAACCCGTGCTGTACCTTCTCTGAGATTGTTCGATGCGGCAGTGCAGACAAGGAGACTCTGCTCAGGTAGACAGAAAGTAACTATTCCCACTGGCTACGGAGTCAGGAACTTGTGGGCCGAGTCTAAAAATCTAAACGTAGTCTCAAAACCATTCAGGAGTGAATTGAAGAAACACTTCAGCACACCAGGTGTGGTATCAGTTTGGAACTCTCTTCCACAATCAGCAATTGATGCTCAGAAACTTGTAAATTTTTAAATCTGAGATTGATAGATTGTTGTTAACCAAAGGTATTAAGAGATAAGGGGCAAAGGTGGGATATATAGTGTTAGTTAGATCACAGATCAGCCCTGATCTCACTGAATGAAGGAACAGGGTCGAGGGGTTAAACTGCCTCCTCATCTTCCTATGTCTGATGTTAAATATCCTTCTTTCTCTCTCGGTCACCCTGTCAGTCTGTTTCTCTCTTTCTGTCTCTCACTGTGTCTACTTCGGACAGTGTAGAGTGAGATTCACTCTGTGTCCACCCCATGATGTTCCTTTCCTGGGAGTGTTGGATGGGACAGTGTAGAAGGAGCATTACTCTGTATCTAATCCATGCTGTACCTGTCTGGGGAATGTTGATGGGAGAGTGGAAACAGAGAGGTCTGGGACCAGTGTCCTCATGGGGAGGACTTAATGGTGCCTCCTAATTGACCAGTTAGCAATATTGGTGCTCCAGGGATGAAAGGGACATTGGCTGAGTGGATACGACATTGGCTGAGTGGATACGACATTGGCTGAGAGAGTGGACAATGGTTGTTTCAGACTGGAGAGAGGTATACAGGGGCGGCACAGTGGCGCAGTGGTTAGCACTGCAGCCTCACAGCTCCAGGGACCCGGGTTCGATTCTGGGCACTGCCTGTGTGGAGTTTGTAAGTTCTCCCTGTGTCTGTGTGGGTTTTCTCCGGGTGCTCCGGTTTCCTCCCACAAGCCAAAAGACTTGCAGGTTGGTAAGTAAATTGGCCATTATAAATTGTCACTAGTGTAGGTAGGTGGTAGGGAAATATAGGGACAGATGGGGATGTTTGGTAGGAATGTAGGATTAGTATAAATGGGTGGTTGATTGTCGGCACAGACTCGGTGGGCCGAAGGGCCTGTTTCAGTGCTGTATCTCTAATCTAATCTAATCTATACAGTGGAGGTTTATATTAGGACCACTGATCTTTTTGATATATAATAATGACTTGGACTTGTGTTTACAGGGCATAACTTCAATGTTTGCCAATGTTTGTGACATCTTCAATGTAATAAACAGGGAAGGGACTAGTAGCAGACTTCAGGAGGAGAAAGTATTTCTGGTGAAATGGAACACACAAGAACAAATGAATTAGGAGCAGGAGTAGGCCATTCGGCCCCTTGAGCCTGCTCTGCCATTCAATGGCTGATCTGATTGTGAGCTCAACTCCACTTTCCTGTCCGCGTTCCATAACCCTTGACTCCCCAATTGATCAAAAATCTATCTAACTCAGCCTTGAATATATTCAATGATCCAGCCTCCACTGCTCTCTGGGGAAGAGAATTCCACAGACCGACCCCCCTCTGAGAGAAACACATTTCTCCTCATTTCAGTTTTAAATGGGACGTCCCTAATTTTTAAACTGTGTCCCCTAGTACTAGTCTCCCCAACAAGGGGAAACATCCTCTCAGCATCCACCCTATCCAGTCCTCTCGGGACCTGAGATGTTTCACTCAGATCACCTCTCATTCTTCTAAACTCCAGTGGGTATAGACCCAACCTGTTCAACCTTTCCTCATAAGATAACCCCTTCATCCCAGGAATCAGCCCAGTGAACCTTCTCTGAACTACTTCGAATGCAATTATATAATTTCTTCAGTAAGGAGACCAAAGTGTCCACAATCCTGCAGACATCGTCTAACTTCTGCCCTGTACAGCTGTAACAACACTTCCCTACTTTGATATTCTATTCACCTTGCAAAAAACAACAACATTCCATTTGCCTTCCTAATCACTCGCTGTAGCTACACGGTAACATTTTGTGATTCATGTACCAGGACACCCAGATCCCTCTGTACCGTACAGTTCTGCAGTCTCTCTCCATTTCAATAATATACTGATTTTTATTCTTCCTGCTAAAGTGGACAAGCTCACATTTTCCCACATTATACTCCATCTGCCAATTTTTTGCTCACTCACCTAACCTCTGGAAATCTCTTTGCAGACACTTTATGGCCTCTTGACAGCTTACTATCCAAACTATCATTGGACAGACACAGGGCAGGTTAACTTCAATGCTGAGAAATGTGAAGTGATGCATTTTGGAAGGAAGACTGAGTGATATAAACTAATTGGTACAATGTTAGAATGGGTGACAGGACAGAGAGATCTGGGATTTCATCAATGTTACCTGTTCTACCCAAAAGCTCAATTTGGGACTTGCAATCTGAGTGTTGAATTTAGCTTGATCCTGAAAAGTGTTGGCAAACGTGTTGGGAAATGTGTCAAAAGCTGTTCCCATTCAGACATTCCTGCATTGTGGAAGTGTGAGCTATCTTTGCAGAGACAGGAAATAGAGTTGTTTGAATGGACCTGCAAGTTTTAGTTGGTGCAATAAGGTGAGAATTTGAAATGTGTCCCTTCCAGATACACAGAATTGAAGGTATTTACACAACACCACATGAAGTAGTTTACCAATGTCTGACAAACTTCAAAGACTTCAAAAACATGGAAGAAGAGGAGAAGGGAGCAATATACAAAACCTCAGTCAGTCAGACAACAGCAGTAGGAAAATGAATCTCTTTTTATGGGTTTTAATTTGAAGGCCTGAGCTGATGATTGAAAAAGTAGGAGTTCAAATCCCACACTGAGCTGTTGTGAATTTGAATTTTGTTTTTCCTAAAAATAAACATAAATCTGGAATTAAAAATCCTCTAGGATGGAATGATTCACTCCTGTCTACTAGTTCAAAGCCCGTGTGTGTCTCAGTTTTGCTGTATTTATTAACGATTTAAGATGATGTGGTGAATGCAACATACCCAAGTTTACCAATGACACAAAAATAGGCAGCATTGTAAGCAATGTAGCTGGAAGCAGAACAATGCAAAGAGATATCTGAAGTGAATGGTTAAAACTGTGGTAGATAGATTTCCATGTCAGTAAAAAAGACTAGAACAGAGTACTTTATAAATGGTGAAAAGTTAGAAACACTGGAGGTCCAAAGAGACCTGAGGGGTTTGTGTCCATTTGAGTGCAGTGTAGATTTACCAGAATGATAACTGGACTCCAAGGGTTAAATTACGAGGTGATATTACACAAATTGGGAATAATTCCCTGGAATTTAGGAGGATCAAGGTGATTTGAGCAAAGTTGTTGAGATATTAAGGGGAACTGATGGGGTAGTTTGCGAGAAACTATTTCGGCAGCATTGGAATATAGGGACAGGATTAAGCCATTCAGCCCATCGATCCTGCTCCGCCATTCAATACTATCATGGCTGATCACCCACTTCAATATGTTTTTCCCAGACTATCCTCATGCCCTTTATGTCATTGGTATTCAGCAATCTGTCAATCTCTGCTTTAAACATACTCAATGACTGAGCTTCCACAGCCCTCTGGGATAGAGAATTCCGAAGATTCACAACCCTCTGAGTAATGACATTTCTCCTCATCTCTGTCCCAAGTGGCTTCCCCCTTATTTTGAAATTGTGTCCCCTGGTTCTGGACTCCTCAACCGCTCACTCCTTCCATCTCTGCCTCTCTCTCTCTCTCCGTTTCTCCATCTGTCTTTACCTCTCTGTCTCTCCCTCTCTCTCCATCTATCTCTGTCTCTCTCTCTCTGTCTTTCCATATGTCTTTCCCTTCCTGTCACTCCCTCTCTCTCCTTCCATCTTTGCCTCTCTCTCTCTCTGTCTCTCCAACTGCCTTTCCCTCTCTGTCTCACCCACACTCTCCTTCTCTATCTCTCTCTCTCTCTCTCTCTGTCCCTCCATCTGCCTTTCCCTCCCAGTCACTCCTTCTCTCTCCTTCTATCTCTGTCTCTCTCTCTCTGTTCCACCATTTGTCTTTTCCTCTCTGTCACTCCCACTCTCCTTCTCTCTGTGTCTCCCTCTCCCTCCCCTCAATCTCACTGTTCCCCTCGATCTCACTCTCTCCCTCTATCTCCCTCTCCCCTCTATCTCCCTCTCCCCCTCTATCTGCCTCTCCCCCTCGATCTCACACACCCCCTCGATCTCACACACCCCCTCGATCTCGCTCTCCCCCTCTATCTCACTCTCCCCCTCTATCTCACTCTCCCCCTCGATCTGCCTCTCCCCCTCTATCTCACACTCCCCCTCTATCTCACACTCCCCCTCTATCTCACACTCCCCCTCTATCTCATACACCCCCTCTATCTCACTCTCCCCCTCTATCTCCCTCTCCCTCTCTCTCTGCCTCTCTCTCTGCCTCTCTCTCTGTCTCTCACTGCCTCTCTCTCTACCTCTTCCTGTCTCTCTCTCTCTCTGTTTCTCTCTCTCTTTGTGTCTCTCTGTCTGTTGCTCTCTCTCTGTCTCTCCTCTCTCTCTCTCTGTCCATGACTCTGTTTGTGTCTCTCTCACACCATTTTCCTCTCTCTGCCTCTGTCTCTCTGCCTCTCCCTGTCTCTCTCTCTCTCTCTGTGCCTCAGTTTCCCCAATCTCTCACCATCGGACAGTCCCGTCATCCCGGGAACAAGTCTGGTGAACCTTCATTGCACTCCCTCTCTGGCAATAATATCCTTCCTAAGGTAAGGGGACCAAAACTGCACACAGTACTCCACGTGCGGTCTAACCAAGGTTCTATGTGATTGAAGCAAGACTTCACTACTCCTGTACTCAAGTCCTCTTGTGATAAAGACTAACATCCCATTAGCCTTCTGAATTGCATTCTGCACCTGCATGTTAGTTTACAGTGACTTATTGACGGGGACACCCAGGTCGATTTGTACATCTACGCTTTCTAATCTCTTACCATTTAATAAATACTCAATTCCACCATCCCGGCTGTGATCAGATACTCTGTCCCTTCGTAAACCATTTCCTGTCCCTCCAAAAGCTTGTGCCACTGCCCTATTTATCGGTGTGTTTTCCCCTTCTGATGATGTTGAATTTGTTCGTGGCTTTTCTCCTGCTGAAGTTGTTGTATTTGTTAGGCTTTTTTAGTCCTCGGGAAGCTGTTCTTTTCCTGTTGAAATTGTTGCATTTGTTGGTGGTTTTTTCTCATGTTGAGGTTGTTGCGGAATTGATTTGAAAAACACGTTTGCTAACATTTTTCGGGATGAGAAGCGACATTCAACTGAACCCCAGGACCCGTTTCTCTGTCACGATTAAAGACATAACATTGCATTAGTGAGGTGTCAGTCTCTGAAATAAATGTCCCAGTGCTGCTGTAACATAAAATGGCCACCGTGAACAAACCTAAAATGGCTGACTGATGTTCTGAGAGAGGAGGGAACGAGAGACAGACAGACAGACAGAAAGAAAGACAATCTGTAACCTCATGGCCCGGCATATCCCCCACTCTACCATTACCATCAAGCCAGGAGACCAACCCCGGTTCAGTGAAGTGTGCAGGAGGGCATGCCAGGAGCAGCACTAGGCATACCTCAAAAGGAGGTGTCAACCTGGTGAAGCTACAACCCAGGACTATCTGCGTGCCAAACTGCGTAAGCAGCATGCGATAGACAGAGCTAAGCGATCCCATAACCAACGGATCAGATCTAAGCTCTGCAATCCTGCCACATCCAGAGAAAAGGAGTGATCAGCATGAAGAGACTGCTGGAGATTTATGTTCCTGGTAATCTCTCCATCTCTATCTCTCCTTCCTCTGTCTTGTACTCTCTCAAGCCCTGTCTCACCTCTCTGTTCCTCTTTATCCATGTGTTACGAACACAGGACTTTGTCTTTCTCCCATCTTCACTCTTCATCTCTACTTCTCCCTCTGTTACCCTCTGAATCACAGTCTCTCCCTCTCCATTACCCTCTGAATCCCAGTCTCTCCCTCTCCGTTACCCTCTGAATCCCAGTCTCTCCCTCTCTGTCTCTCTCTCCCTCCCTCTCTGTTTCTTTCTCTCTCTCTGGCTCTCTCTGTCTCTCACTGTCTCTCCCTCTCTCTCTCTCTGCCTCTGTCCATGCCTCTGTCTCTCTCACACCATCTCGCCCTCCCTCTCTCTTTCTCTCCCTCTCTCTGCCTCTCCATCTCTCTCTCTCTCTCTCTCCTTCTTTTACTTTGTCTCTCCCTATCTCTCTTTCTCACCCTCTGTTCATGACTCTGTTTACATCTCTCTCTCTCTCTCTCTTTCCAAATCTCCATTAGTGCCTCCCTTACACCATCTCCTCCTCTCTCCTTAGATCTCTGTCTCTCTCCCTCTGTCCCCCCATCCTTCCTTCCCTCCCTGTCACTCCATCTCTCTCCTTCTCTCTCTGTCTCTCACTTTGTCCCTCCATCTGGCTTTCCCTTCCTGACACTCCCTCTCTCTCCTTCTCTCTCTGTCTCTGCCACTCTCTCTGTCTCCCTCTCTGTCCCTCCATCTGTCTTTCCCTCTCTGTCTCTCCGTCTCACTCCTTCTATCTCTGTCACTCCCGCTCTCTCTCTATCTCTCTCTCTGTCCCTCCATCTGTCTTTCCTTCTCTGTCTCTTCCTCTCTCTCCTTCGATCTCTGCCTCTCCATCTGTCTTTCCCTCTCTGTCTCTCCCTCTCTCTCCTTCTCTCTCTGCCTCTCTCTCTGCCTCTCTCTCTGTCCCTCCATCTGCCTTTCCCTCTCTGTCACTCCCTCACTCTCCTATCTCTGTCTCTCTCTCTCTATCCCTCCATCTGTCCTTCCCTCCCTGTAACTCCATCTCTCTCCCTGTCTCTCTCTGCCTGTCCCTCCATCTGTCTTTCCCTCTCTGTCTCTCCCTCTCTCTCCTTCTCTCTCTGCCTCTCTCTCTGTCTCTCTCTCTGTCCCTCCATCTGCCTTTCCCTCTCTGTCACTCCCTCACTCTCCTATCTCTGTCTCTCTCTCTCTATCCCTCCATCTGTCCTTCCCTCCCTGTAACTCCATCTCTCTCCCTGTCTCTCTCTGTCTGTACCTCCATCTGTCTTTCCCTCTCTGTCTCTCCACACTCTCCTTCTATCTCTGTCTCTCTCGCTCTCTGTCTTTCCATCTGTCTTTCCCTTCCTGCCACTCCCTCTCCCTCCTTCCATCGCTGCCTCTCTCACTCTCTGTCTCTCCAACTGCCTTTCCCTATCTGTCTCTCCAACTCTCTCCTTCTCTCTCTGACTCTGCCTCTCTTTATCCCTCCATTTATCCCTCCCTGTCTGTCCCTCCATCTGTCTTCCCCCTCCGTCACTCCCTCTCGCTCCTTCTATGTCTGTCTCTGCCACTCTCTCCGTCTCTCTCTTGTCCCTTCATCTGTCTTTCCCTCTCTGTCACTCCTCCTCTCTCCTTCTATCTCTGTCTCTCTCTCTCTATCCCTCCATGTTTCCTTAGCTCCCTGTCACTCCATCTCTCCCCTTCCCTCTCTGTCTCTCACTTTGTCCGTCCATCTGGCTTTCCCTTCCTAACGCTCCCTCTCTCTCCGTCTCTCTCTGTCTCTGCCTCTCTCTCTGTCTCTCTCTCTCTGTCCCTCCATCTGTCTTTCCCTCTCTGTCTCTCCGTCTCACTCCTTCTATCTCTGTCTCTCCCGCTCTCTCTCTGTCTCTCTCTCTGTCCCTCCATCTGTCTTTCCATCTCTTTCTCTCCCTCTCTCTCCTTCTCTCTCTGCCTCTCTCTCTGTCTCTCTCTCTGTCCCTCCATCTGTCTTTCCCTCTCTGTCTCTCCACACTCTTCTTCTATCTCTGTCTCTCTCCTGGTCTCTGTCTCTCCATCTCTCTCCTTCTATCTCTGTCTCTCTCTCTGTCTCTGTCTCTCCATCTCTCGCCTTCTATCTCTGTCTCTCTCTCTGTCTCTCCATCTTTCTTTTCACCCCCTGTCTCTCCCTCTCTCACCTTCTCTCTCTCTCTCTCTCTGCCTCTCTCTCTGCCTCTCTCTCTGTCTCTCCATCTGTCTTTCCCTCCCTGTCACTCCCCCCTCCCCTTCTATCTCTGCCTCTCTCTCTCTGTGTCTCTCTCTGTCCCTCGATCTGTCTTTCCCTGTCTGTTTCTCCGTCTCTCCCTTCTATCTCTGCCTCTCTCTCTCTCTCTGTCCCTCCACCTGTCTTTCCATCTCTGTCTCTTCCTCTGTCTCCTTATCTCTCTCTCTCTCTCTCTCTCTCTCTCTGTATTTCCTTCGGTCGTTCCCTCGCAGTCTCTCCCTCTCTCTCCTTCTACCGCTGTCTCTCTCCTCTATCTCTCCATCTGTCTTTCCCTCTATGTCTCTCCCTCGCTCTCCTTCGATCTCTGCCTCTCTCTCTCTCTAACTCTCCAACGACCTTTCCCTCTCTGTCCATCCCAATCTCTCCTTCTCTCTCTGTCTCTGCCCCTCCATCTGTCTTTCCCTGCCTGTCACTCCATCTCTCTCCCTGTCTCTCTCTATCTCTGTCTCTCCCTCTCTCTCCCAGTCCCTCCATCTGTATCCCCCACCACCCCCCCCCGACACCTGTCACTCCCTATCTCTCCTTCTATCTATGTCTCTCGCTCTCTATCCCTCCATCGATCCTTCCCTCTCTGTCACTCCATCTCTCTCTTTCTCTCCCTTTCTATCTCTCTCTGTCTTTCCATCTGTCTTTCTCTCCCTGTCACTCCCTCTCTCTCCGTCCATATCTGCCTCTCTCTATCTCTGTCTCTCCATCTGTCTTTCCCTCTCTCTGTCTGTCCATCTCTCTCCTCTCTCTCACTCTCTGTCCCTCCATTTGTCTTTCCCTTTCTCTCACTCCCTCTCTCTCCTTCCATCTCTGCCTCTCTCTGTCTCTCCATCTGTCTTTCCCTCTCTGTCACTCCCTCTATGTCCTTCTATCTCTCTCTCTCTCTATCCCTCCATCTGTCCTTGCCTCCCTGTCACTCCATCTTTCTCCTTCTCTCTCTGTCTCTCAGTCTGTCCCTCTATCTGTCTTTGCCTCCCTGACACTCCCTCTCTCTCCTTCTCTGTCTCTCCCTCTCTCTCCTTCTCTCTCACTCGGTCCCTCCATCCGTCTTTCCCTCCCTGTCACTCCCTTTCTCTCCTATCTCTGTCTTTCTCTCTGTCTTTCCATCTGTATTTCCCTCCCTATCACTCCCTCTCACCCGTTCCATCTCTGCCTCTCTCCCTGTCCCTCCATCTGTCTTCCCACCCCCACCCATCACTCCATCTCTCTCCTTCTATCTCTGACTCCATCTCTCTGTCCATCCATCTGTCTTTCCCTCCCTGACACACTCTCTCTCTCCTTCCATCTCTGACTCTCTCTCTCTATGTCTCTCCATCTGTCTTTACCTCTCTGTCTCTCCCTCTCTCTCCATCTACCTCTGTCTCTCTCTCTCTCTGTCTTTCTATATGTCTTTCCCTTCCGGTCACTCCCTCTCTCTCCTTCCATCTCTGCCTCTCTCTCTCTCTGTCTCTCCAACTGCCTTTCCCTCTCTGTCTCACCCACACACTCCTTCTCTCTCTGTCTCTGCCTCTCTCTCTGTCTCTCTCTCTCTGTCCCTCCATCTGCCTTTCCCTCCCTATCACTCCCTCTCACTCGTTCCATCTCTGCCTCTCTCCCTGTCCCTCCATCTGTCTTCCCACCCCCACCCATCACTCCATCTCTCTCCTTCTACCTCTGTCTCTATCTCTCTGTCCCTCCATTTGCCTTTCCTTCCCTGACACTCCCTCTCTCTCCTTCCATGTCTGACTCTCTCTCTCTCTGTCTCTCCATCTGTCTTTACCTCTCTGTCTCTCCCTCTCTCTCCATCTACCTCTGTCTCTCTCTCTGTGTCTTTCAATATGCCTTTCCCTTTCGGTCACTCCCTCTCTCTCCTTCCATCTCTGCCTCTCTCTCTCTCAGTCTCTCCAACTGCCTTTCCCTCTCTGTCTCACCCACACACTCCTTCTCTCTCTGTCTCTGCCTCTCTCTCTGTCTCTCTCTCTCTGTCCCTCCATCTGCCTTTCCCTCCCAATCACTCCCTCTCACCCGTTCCATCTCTGCCTCTCTCCCTGTCCC
Organism: Heterodontus francisci; assembly: GCF_036365525.1. Lineage (NCBI taxonomy): Eukaryota > Metazoa > Chordata > Chondrichthyes > Heterodontiformes > Heterodontidae > Heterodontus > Heterodontus francisci. Next base: position 307,236 of record NW_027140327.1, read on the forward strand.
TCCATCTGTCTTCCCACCCCCACCCATCACTCCATCTCTCTCCTTCTATCTCTGACTCCATCTCTCTGTCCATCCATCTGTCTTTCCCTCCCTGACACACACTCTCTCTCCTTCCATCTCTGACTCTCTCTCTCTCTGTCTCTCCATCTGTCTTTACCTCTCTGTCTCTCCCTCTCTCTCCATCTACCTCTGTCTCTCTCTCTCTCTGTCTTTCTATATGTCTTTCCCTTCCGGTCTCTCCCTCTCTCTCCTTCCATCTCTGCCTCTCTCTCTCTCTGTCTCTCCAACTGCCTTTCCCTCTCTGTCTCACCCACACACTCCGTCTCTCTCTGTCTCTGCCTCTCTCTCTGTCTCTCTCTCTCTGTCCCTCCATCTGCCTTTCCCTCCCTATCACTCCCTCTCACTCGTTCCATCTCTGCCTCTCTCCCTGTCCCTCCATCTGTCTTCCCACCCCCACCCATCACTCCATCTCTCTCCTTCTACCTCTGCCTCTATCTCTCTGTCCCTCCATTTGCCTTTCCTTCCCTGACACTCCCTCTCTCTCCTTCCATGTCTGACTCTCTCTCTCTCTGTCTCTCCATCTGTCTTTACCTCTCTGTCTCTCCCTCTCTCTCCATCTACCTCTGTCTCTCTCTCTCTGTCTTTCAATATGTCTTTCCCTTCCGGTCACTCCCTCTCTCTCCTTCCATCTCTGCCTCTCTCTCTCTCTGTCTCTCCAACTGCCTTTCCCTCTCTGTCTCACCCACACACTCCTTCTCTCTCTGTCTCTGCCTCTCTCTCTGTCTCTCTCTCTCTGTCCCTCCATCTGCCTTTCCCTCCCTATCACTCCCTCTCACTCGTTCTATCTCTGCCTCTCTCCCTGTCCCTCCATCTGTCTTCCCACCCCCACCCATCACTCCATCTCTCTCCTTCTACCTCTGTCTCTATCTCTCTGTCCCTCCATTTGCCTTTCCTTCCCTGACACTCCCTCTCTCTCCTTCCATGTCTGACTCTCTCTCTCTCTGTCTCTCCATCTGTCTTTACCTCTCTGTCTCTCCCTCTCTCTCCAACTACCTCTGTCTCTCTCTCTCTGTCTTTCCATATGTCTTTCCCTTCCTGTCACTCCCTCTCTCTCCTTCCATCTCTGCCTCTCTCTCTCTCTCTCTCTCCAACTGCCTTTCCCTCTCTGTCTCACCCACACTCTTCTTCTCTCTCTGTCTCTGCCTCTCTCTCTGTCTCTCTCTCTCTGTCCCTCCATCTGCCTTTCCCTCCCTATCACTCCCTCTCACTCGTTCTATCTCTGCCTCTCTCCCTGTCCCTCCATCTGTCTTCCCACCCCCACCCATCACTCCATCTCTCTCCTTCTACCTCTGTCTCTATCTCTCTGTCCCTCCATTTGCCTTTCCTTCCCTGACACTCCCTCTCTCTCCTTCCATGTCTGACTCTCTCTCTCTCTGTCTCTCCATCTGTCTTTACCTCTCTGTCTCTCCCTCTCTCTCCAACTACCTCTGTCTCTCTCTCTCTGTCTTTCCATATGTCTTTCCCTTCCTGTCACTCCCTCTCTCTCCTTCCATCTCTGCCTCTCTCTCTCTCTCTCTCTCCAACTGCCTTTCCCTCTCTGTCTCACCCACACTCTTCTTCTCTCTCTGTCTCTGCCTCCCTCTCTGTCTCTCTGTCTCTCTCTCTCTCTGTCCCTCCATCTGCCTTTCCCTCCCAGTCACTCCCTCTCTCTCCTTCTATCACTGTCTCTCTCTCTGTCCCTCCATCTGTCTTTCCCTCTCTGTTGCTCCCTCTCTCTCCTTCTATCTCTGTCTCTGTCTCTGTTCCACCATTTGTCTTTCCCTCTCTGTCACTCCCACTCTCCTTCTCTCTGTCTCTCCCTCTCCCTCCTTCTCTCTCTCTCTATCCCTCCATCTGCCCTTCCCTCCCTGTGACTCCATTTCCCTCCCTGTCTCTCTCTCTCTGTCCCTCCATCTGTCTTTCCGTCCCTGACGCTCCCACTCTCTCCTTCTCTCTCTGTCTCTCTCTCTGTCCCTCCATCTGTCTTTCCCTCTCTGTCTCTCCCTCTCTCTCCTTCTATCTGTCTCTATCTCTCTATTCCTCCATCTGCCCTTCCCTCCCTGACGCTCCCACTCTCTCCTTCTCTCTCTGTCTCTCTCTCTCTCCCTCCATCTGTCTTTCCCTCTCTGTCTCTCCCGCTCACTCCTTCCATCTCTGTCTGTCTCTCTCTCTCTCTCTCTCTCTCCATCTGTCTTTACCTCTCTGTCTCTCCCTCTCTCTCCTTCTCTCTCTGTCTCTCTCTCTGTCCCTCCATCTGTCTTTCCCTCTCTCTCTCCCGCTCACTCCTTCCATCTCTGCCTCTCTCTCTGTCTCACCCACACTCTGCTTCTCTCTCTGTCTCTGCCTCTCTCTCTCTCTCCAACTGCCTTTCCCTCTCTGTTTCACCCACACTCTTCTTCTCTCTCTGTCTCTGCCTCCCTCTCTGTCTCTCTGTCTCTCTCTCTCTCTGTCCCTCCATCTGCCTTTCCCTCCCAGTCACTCCCTCTCTCTCCTTCTATCACTGTCTCTCTCTCTGTCCCTCCATCTGCCCTTCCCTCCCAGGCACTCCCTCTCTCTCCTTCTATCACTGTCTCTCTCTCTGTTCCACCATTTGTCTTTCCCTCTCTGTCACTCCCACTATCCTTCTCTCTGTCTCTCCCTCTCCCTCCTTCTCTCTCTCTCTATCCCTCCATCTGCCCTTCCCTCCCTGTGACTCCATTTCCCTCCCTGTCTCTCTCTCTCTGTCCCTCCATCTGTCTTTCCGTCCCTGACGCTCCCACTCTCTCCTTCTCTCTCTGTCTCTCTCTCTGTCCCTCCATCTGTCTTTCCCTCTCTGTCTCTCCCTCTCTCTCCTTCTATCTGTCTCTATCTCTCTATTCCTCCATCTGCCCTTCCCTCCCTGACACTCCCTCTCTCTCCTTCTCTCTCTGTCTCTCTCTCTGTCCCTCCATCTGTCTTTCCCTCTCTCTCTCTCGCTCACCCCTTCCATCTCTGCCTCTCTCTCTGTCTGTCCATCTGTCTTTACATCTCTGTCTTTCCCTCTCTCTCCATCTATCTCTGTCTCTCTCTCTCTGTCTTTCCATATGTCTTTCCCTTCCTGTCACTCCCTCTCTCTCCTTTCATCTCTGCCTCTCTCTCTCTCTGTCTCACCCACACTCTCCTTCTCTCTCTGTCTCTGCCTCTCTCTCTGCCTCTCTCTCTGTCTCTCACTCTCTCTCTGTCCCTCCATCTGCCTTTCAATTCCAGTCACTCCTTCTCTCTCCTTCTATGTCTGTCTCTCTCTCTGTTCCACCATTTGTCTTTCCCTCACTGTCACTCCCACTCTCCTTCTCTCTGTCTCTTCCTCTCCCTCCTTCTCTCTCTCTCTGTCCCTCCATCTATTTTTCCCTCTCTGTCACTCCCTTTCTCTCCTTCTATATCTGTCTCTCTCTCTCTGCCCTCCATTTGTCTTTCCTTGCTGTCACTCCCTCTCTCTCCTACTATCTCTATCTCTCTCTCTCTGTCCCTCCATCTGTCCCTCCCTACCTGTCACTCCATCCCTCTCCTTCTCTCTCTGTCGCTCACTTTGTCCCTCCATCAGTCTTTCCCTCCCTGACACTCCCTCTCTCTCCTTCTATCTCTGTCTCTCTCTCTCTCTATCCCTCCATCTGTCCTTCCCTCCCGTCTCTCCATCTCTCTCCTTCTATCTCTGTCTCTCCGTCTGTCTTTCCCTCTCTGTCTCTCCCTCTCTCTCCTTCTCTCTCTGTCTCTCACTTTGTCCCTCCGTCTGTCTTTCCCTCCCTGTCACGCCCTCTCTCTCCTTCTATCTCTGTCTTTCTCTCTTTCTCTCCATCTGTCTTTCCCTCCCCATCACTCCCTCTCTCTACTTCCATCTCTGCCTCTCTCTCTGTCCCTCCATCTGTCTTCCCACCGCCAACCCATCACTCCATTTCTCTCCCTGTCTCTCTCTCTCTATCCCTCCATCTGTCTTTCCCTCCCTGACACTCCCTCTCTCTCCTTCGATCTCTGTCTCTTTCTCTGTGTCTCCAACTGCCTTTCCCTCTCTGTCTCTCCCAATCTCTCCTTCTTTCTCTGTCTCTGTCTCTCTCTCTGTCCCTCCATCTGTCTTTCCATTTCTGTCTCTCCCTCTCTCTCCTTCTATCTCTGTCTCTCTCTCTCTGTCTCTCTCTCTGTCCCTCCATCTGTCTTTCCCTCTCTGTCTCTCCCTCTCTCTCCTTCCATCTCTGCCCCTCTCTCTCTCTCTCTGTCTCTCCAACTGCCTTTCCCTCTCTGTCTCTCCCAATCTCTCCTTTTCTCTCTGTCTCTCCTTCTATCTCTGTCTCTCTCTATCTCTATCTCTCCATCTCTCTTTCCCTCCCAGTCACTCCCTCTCTCTCCTTCAATCTCTGTCTCTTGCACACAGCCAGTTATACTTTATATCCTTTTTCGATCCTTTTTCAACATTATTAGATGTAAAATTTTTCCTATAATCTCGCCCTCCCTCTCTCTCTGTCTGTCTCTCCCTCTGTCTCAGTTTCTCCCTCTGTTTGTCTCCCTCCCTCTCTGTCTCTCTCTCCCTTTCTCCCTCTGCATCTGTCTCTCTCCCTCAGTATCTGTCTCACTCGCTTTCTCCCTGTCTGTCTCCCTCTGCATCTGCTTGCCTCCCTTTCTGTCTGTCTCACTCTGCATTTGCCTGCCTCCCTTTCTGTCTCTCTCCCTCTGTCTCTGTTTCTCCTTTTGTCTCTATCATTCTAGCTCTGTCTCTCTCTCTCTCCCTCTGTCTCTGTCCCACTCTGTCTGTGTCTCTGTCCGTCTGTGTCTCACTCCCTCCATCTCTCCGTCCCTCTGCACATGGACAGCAATGCTTTGAGCCATTTGTTTGGTTAATTTTGAATCTTTAACTCTTGCTTTTGTTGGGAATGTCAATGCAGTTTGAAAATATCAAACACTCATCTAACACTCATCCCTAAAACCCTCACATTAAACCCCAAATATCGGACTGGGCAGGCAATGGGGATTGTTACTGGGGTTCCGTCAAGGTCTCATTTCGCTATCTCTTCTCTCTCTCACTGTCTTCCACTTTGTCCCTCTCTCTCCATTTCCCCATTTGTTTCCGTTTCCCTCTCTTCTCTTTCCTTTATCGCCCCCAACTTTATAACTGGAGAGGGTGCTCCTTCCACTCTCTAAATAAAGAGGATGCTCCCTCCACTTTATACATAGAGAGGGAGCTGCCTCCACTTTATACGTGGAGGCGAAGCTCCTCTACTTTATACATAGAGAGGGAGCTCCCTCTGGCCTCTGGATTACTTGACCAGTGATATTATCCTTATGCCACAGCCTCCCCAATGGATGTGAACAGAGTCTGTCCCCCAATATCACTCACAGTAGTTTCTGGGCTGTAACCCTGAACATAGTCTCGAATCAGAGACTCAAATTTCACATTTTAATTGGGAAAAGGCAGGAACAGAGTGAAACGGGATCGCTTTTGTCCCTGGATTCAGTGTCCACTGCAGACAGATCAGTTCCATTTACAATAGAAATGCCAGGAGTGAACAAGGTCAATACAATAATATGGAAAATGTAAATGATGCCTCTCATAATTGCCATCCATCCAGTATGAGTACAGTTTTCAGGTTTATTCCCGAGAGAGGTCTTGCTCAGAAAATGTAATTGACATTGAAATGATTGTGCTTTATCCACCACATTATTTACATCAGAGACAAAGCTGCTGATGTAATGTGTTTGTTCAGGTGAGTGTAACTAATAGCAATGATCAGGGGTATAACCATGTCAGTGGAGACTTAGCCCCTGTATAAAGCAGGACCCATTGGAATGGATCAGCTCAGCGTGCCTGGGTGAGCTGTGGAATCCAGGCGAATCGAAGTCCCTGCTTCTCTCAGAAATGGGATATCCAGTAATCTTTCAGATAGAAGACATTTATTATCCTGTACTTGCAGCAATTGGAGTTCCTGGTAAGCCAGTATCTCAGCTGTTAATGGTGTAAATCGATGTTAACTGTGCTGCTGTACTCGGTATTATTTCTCTCTGTGTGTGTTACACTGCCGCCTGTTCTTTTCCAGCAATTTACTGATGGAATCTCCTCATTGTCTACTCTTTCATTCTTGCAGGAACTGCATTATGTGTTTAATGATATTGTTTTAAGTTACTGTGGCATTATTACTGGATTATTCTGTGTATAGAATGTATTGGAATGAGATGTTTCAGTGAGGATCAATAATCAGACCATTAGGAGTTTTTAACAGTTTCATGATGTGGATCTAACCGGTCCTGGAATATTTTTAGGATTTTTTTTTTCATTGATTGATAATGAGATATCTCACGGTCTCAGTGTTACAAGGGGACAGAACAATGTCCTCTTTCCCCAATAACATGGCTCAGTTTAACTGGGATTTCAATGTATTTATTGATTATCACTGTTATCAAATATTATTTTATTCTGTGTGCGTCTGATGCTGCTTCAGAAGTCTGGCTACTGAACTGAGTTTGCTGCTGACACTTTCACTTCTCCTTCTCTGCTTCACTGTGGACCTTCACTGTCATTGGACTACATTGTAAAATAGAAAGTATTGATGTGATGTTTTACTGGTTTTCACTCTGTCAGTTGGAATCAAGAGTCTTTCCATTTATCTGTAGATTATCAGCTGCAGCGCTGATGTTGGTGTTTTATTAATTAAACAATCCCACATTCTAACAGATTACTTTATAATTCCAGGACAAGGAATTTCAATGATTGTGAGGTTTGTCTGGAAGTAGCTTTCGATCCTGTTTATTCCATGTATTGTAGATGAAGTGAAGAGTGTAGGTGAACAGGTGGAGACTTGAGTGTTCTGTAGATACAGTACATTATTCACAGAGGTTTCACCATTGAACAAACAGACTCTGAGAATAGAATCATTGAACCTGGGGCTGGTGAACAGAACACAGGCGCATAATGGTAGGAATAAATCATATGTGAAAAGCAGCATGAAGTAACAATTTACAGAGTGTGAGTACTCCGGAGAGATAGGGAAGGAGAAAAGGAGCAGGGAGAACAAAACCGAGGGAAAGAGAGAGGCAGAAGTAAAGAGAAAGAGAAAGAAGCAGCAGTGTAAATAATTCACTAACAAAAAGTGCTGGAATGTCCAGAACAATTAGTGAGAGAAACTGTGAGTTGAAGTTGTTTGTTGTCAGATTGTGTTCATTTTCCTGTTGGACTTGTTCCTCTGTGTTGATTTCTGCCAGGACCTCATTTAGTTTTGCCGTAAGTTCCTATTCCTTACTTAGTGACTGAATAAAGAGAATAGAATCAGTTCATCACTGATGGTAATTCATTATTTAAATACTGCACTTTAAAATCTCTGTGACTGCTGAATTCAATAAAGAGCGTGGCTGATATCAGAAATATATTTAAATTTATATTTAATTGCCTGTACAAACTAAATATATTGACTATATTGTATAAACAATGAAGTGTTCTCCAACACCAATAACCACAGGGATTATTGTTTGAATGTATTAATTGAGTTGTATTACTGGGATCATAGATTAGATTTCCTCCAACACGCTGCTGCAGTCTCTCCCTGTGAATTTCAGCCTCTCCTCTCACTGTATTGAATCCTCAGTCTCCTCATCCATTGTTTCAGATTATCCACTTTCCCAAACCATCTGCTCCAGTCTCCCCTCCTGCTCCAACCTGTCCTTTCCCTGGAATTTAGAAGGTTATGGGGTGATTTGATGAATGTATTCAAGATAACAAGGGAAACTGAAAGGGTGGACAGAGAGTAACAATTTCCACTGGCTGCGGAGTCAGGAACTTGGGGGCATAGTCTAAAAATCTAAACGCAGTCTAAAAACCTTTCAGGAGTGAAATGAAGAAATACTACAACACACCAGGTGTGGTATCAGTTTGGAACTCTCTCCCACAAACGGCAATTGATGCTGAGACACTTGTTAGTTTTAAAATTCGAGTTTGATAGATTTTTGTTAACCAAAGGTATTAAGGGGCAAAGATAGGTACATGGAGTTAGATCACACATCAGCCATGAGCTCATTGAATGACAGAAGAGGGTTGAGGGGCCAAATGGCATCCTCCTCTTCCTCTGTCCAATGATAAATATCTTGCTATCACTCTCTGTGTCTTGGTCTGTCTCTCTCTCCTTGTCTCGCTTTCTGTCATTCTGTCGGTCTCTCTCACCTCTCTCAAATATCTGTGGAAATCCACAAACATTAGTCAGCCATTTTAGGCTGGTTCTCGGTAGCCATTTTATGTTACCACAACACTGGGAAAGTTATTCCAGAGACGGACTCCTCACCAATGTAAGGGTAGTAATCAAATTGTGACAGAGACGTAGACATGGAGACACTGAGAGACACAGTACTAGAAAGGAATTAATCATTCCATTGTGCCCAATAAATTGCCCTCCACAGTGACTAGATTGGGTGGCCTGTAATTACTCAGTCTATTATTTTCTCCCTTGTTAATCAATAGTACAACATACACAGTCCTCCAGTCCTCTGGCAGCACGACTATAACCAGAGAAGATTGGAAAATGATGGTCAGAGCCACTGATATTTCCTCCCTTGCACCTCTTAACAGCCTGAGCCTGATGAATTATCAGCTTTCAAAGATGCTAAACCCCTTAATATTTCCTCTCTCACTGTTTATCCCATTCAATATTTCAAACCCCTCCTCATTGACTACAATGTCTGTTTCCCCTCTTTTGTGAAGACAGTCGCAATGTATTCATTAAGAACCATGCCCGCATCTTCCGCCTCCACGTTTCGGAAAAAGGAGGAGAGACGATATAAAGTAAAGGATACAATTCTAAAGGAGATGCAGGAACAGACACATCTGGGGGGTATTTGTGCACCAATCACTGAAGGTGGCAGGGCAGGCTCAGAAAGTGGTTAAACGGCAGAAGGGGTCCTGAGATTATAAATGGAGACATTGAATACAAAAGCAAGGAAATTATGACCTTTGTAAAACGATGGTTTGCCTTCAACTGGAGCATTGTCCAATTCTGGACACCGTACTTCAGGAAGTATGTGAATGAAGAATGGAAGAATGAAGAATTAGTGAGGGTGCAAAAACGATTCACAAGAATGGTTCCAGGGATGAGGAACTTCAGTTCCGTGGATGGATTGGAGAAGCTGGGGTTGTTCTCTGTGTCTCTCTCTGTCTCTCCCTCCTGCTATCTCTGACACTAAGAGGGAGACAGAGGGAGAGAGGCTTAGATATGCAGATAGAGAGAGTGCTGTTGAGAGGGACAAGGTTGGAGAGAGAGAGATTGTTGGGGTGGATTGAAAGGCAGAATGTAAGATCTATTTATTCAATGTATTCACTGTTGTGTACGCAAACAGAAAAAGATAGGGATGCAGAGTGAAATATTGGTAGAGTGGGAGATATGTGGATGAAGTTGGGGCCCAGGCGGCCTGTTTTGATGATCAGGAAGGAAAACGCTCCATTGTAAACATCCTGAAAGGTATTCCACCATGGAAGCCATCACACCCACATGATATTGGTGTGGAATTCTTGTAATCTATGCCTATGGTTGTTGACCTCTCTGTTAAGGGAAATGGGTCCTTCCTATCCACTCTATCTAGGCCCGTCATTATTTTATACACCTCAATTAAATCTTCCCTTCAACCTTTTCTGTTCCAAAGAAAAGAATTCCAGCCCATCCAATCTTTACTCATAGTTAAAATTGTCCATTCCTGACAACATCCTCTGTAAATCTCCTCTGTACCCTCTCCAGTGTGATCACATCCTTCCTGTATTGTGGTGACCAGAACTGTACACAGTGCTCCAGCTGTGGTCAAACTAGTGTTTTATACAGTTCTAGCATAACCTCCCTGCTCTTATATTCTCTACATCGGCCAATAAAGGAAAGTATTCCGTAAGCCTTCTTAACCACCTTATCCACCTGTCCTGTTACACTCAGGAATCAGTGGACAGTCACTCCAAGGCCCCTCTGTTCACAGTCTGAGAGATTGTTCAGTTAGATTGAAAGAGCAAATGTAAACCATAATAATTTGATGTAACCCTTCACTGCAGTATACACAGATACACGAGCGAGATGCATGGAGTTTGAAACATCGGGGGAGAAGGAGAAAAATAGATGGAGATGGTAACAAATTGGAAAGGAGTGATAGGGACTGGGAGAGAGGTAATCTCTGGTAAACTCTCTTGCTGGTAATCTCTCTCCATCTCTATCTCTCTCTTCCCCTCTCTTCTACTCTCTGAAACCCTATTTCTTCTCTTTGTTACTCACTTTCCAAGTCTATCTCTCAACTTTCCTCCCTCTATCTCTGTCTCCGTCTGTACACTATCTCAATCTCTCCCTTTTGCTTTCAGGATGGGATGAGGGAGAAAGAGAGGCAGAGAAAGGGTGTTGCAGGCAGTGAGAGATGAGGAGAAAGAGGCAGAGGAACAGTGAGTCTGGCATTGGTAGATAGATCTTTACTCTGTATCTGACCCCGTTCGTACTGCCCTGTGAGTATTCAATGGGGACAGTCTCAGACGGGGGGGACTGTCTAAAAATCAGAAATCAGTCGAAAGCCCTTTCAAAGATGAAATTTAGAAACACTTCTACATACAAAAGGTGGTAGAAGTTTGGAACTGTCTTCCACAAATGACCCCTCCCTATCTCTGCAATCACCTCCAGCTCCGCAATCCACCAATATCTGCGATCCTCTAATTCTGGCCTCTTGAGCATCCTCAATTTGAATGGTCCCACCATTGTTGTCTGTACCTTCAAGCTGCCAAGACCCTAACTCTGGAATTCCTTTCCTAAACCTCTACGTCTCTCTAACTCTCTTTCCTCTTTGAAGACGCTCCCTCAAACCAACCTCTTTGACCAGGTTTTTGTTCGTCTCGTGTAGTGTAGTGACTCAGTGTCATCTTTTTATTTGCCTTATTTATTTGTTGAATGTGTGCGTTACTGGCCAGGCCAGCATTTATTGCCCATTCCTAATGGCCCTTGAGAAGGTGGTGTTGAGGCTCCGTCTTGAACCGCTGCAGTCCATGTGGTGTAGGTACACCCACAGTGCTGTTAGGTTGGGAGTTCCAGGATTTTGACCCAGTAAGAGTGAAGGAATGGCGATATAGTTTCAAGGTAGGATGGTGTGTGACTTTAGTTGTTGTGTGCGGACAGTATTTTCAGTGCGCAGTCCATTTATATTTTTAATTATTTATTTTTTCATGTGGTTAGATGTAAAGTTTCTCCTACAATCTGACTGCCTCCCCGTATCTCCTCACTCTTTCTGCCCATCTCTCCCTCCTTCTCGAAATCCACTGCTTTACTCTGTGTCTAAACTCACACTCTACCTGCCCTGGGAGGTCTCATTATGGTGCTTAAGCAATGAGTTATACACTTCCAGCATAACCTCCCTGCTCTTATATACTTTAACAGCCTTGTTGGGACTGTCACTGCAGTTTGAAAATATGAAACACTGATCCAACATTCACCCCTAAAACACTCCCACTAAACTCCAAAAACAGGACTGGGCAGATAATGAGGATTGTTATTGATTGTTACAACTTGTCTCATCCTCTCTGTCTCTCCCTCTCATGTCTGTTTCCTCCTATCTTTCTCTCTCTCTCTCCCTCACCCTCTCCCTCTTTCTCTGCCTCTTTCCATGACTCTGTCTCTAACACCATCTCTTTCTCCTTGGACAGAAATGTTTTTTATCCATTTCTTGGTTAATTGTGAACCTGTAAATCTTGCCCTTGCTGGGAACGTCACTGCAATTTGAAAATATCAAACATTGATCAACAATCGCCCCCTAAACTCTCTCACTAAACCCCCAATACAGGACTGTGCAGATAATGGGGATTGTTTACTGAAGTTCTGTCAAGGTCCCCTCACACACTATCCCACTTCCCCTGCTTCTAAAGTTTGTAAGTGTTTAATAATATCTTTTTCAATAATATTAAATGTCACTTCAGTTTGAAAATATCAATCATTGATCCAACACTCACCCCCAAAACACTCACACGAAACCCATGATCTTTCCTTTCAAAATTAGTTCTGGCACACAGCCAGTTTTACTTTTTAATTCTGTCTTTTGTCAACATTATTAGATATAATGTTTTTCCTATAATCTCGCCATCCCCTTCTCTCCCTGTCTGTCTCCCTTTCTCTGTCTCTGTTTTCCCTCTGTTTGTCTCTCTCCCGCTCTCTATCACTGTCCCTTTCTCCCTCTGCATCTGTCTCTCTCCCTCTGTATCTGTCTCACTCGCTTTCTCCCTGTCTCTCTCCCTCTGCATCTGCCTGCCTCCCTTTCTGTCTGTCTCATTCTGCATTTGCCTGACACCCTTTCTCTCTGTCCCCGTCTGTCTCTGTTTCTCCTTTTTCCTCTATCATTCTAGCTCCGTCTCTCTCTCTACCTCTGTCTCTGTCCCACTCTGTCTGTGTCTCTCTCCGTCTGTGTCTCCCTCCCTCCATCTCTCTGTCCCTCTGTACATGGACAGCAATGATTTGAGCCATTTGTTTGGTTCATTTTGAATCTTTAACTATTGCTTTTGTTGGGAATGTCAATACAGTTTGAAAATATCAAACACTCATCTAACACTCATCCCGAAAACCCTTACATTAAACCCCAAATATCGGACTGGGCAGACAATGGGGTTTGTTACTGGGGTTCCATCAAGGTCTCATTTCGCTACCTCTTCTGTCTCTCACTTTCTTCCACTTTGTCCCTCTCTCTCCATTTCCCCATTTGTTTCCGTTTCCCTCTTCACCTCTTTCCTTCATTGCCCTCAACTTTATAAATAGAGTGTGTGCTCCCGCTACTTTATACACAGAAAGGGAGCTCCCTCTGTTTTATCTTGCTACCGTGGTGGGATATGAACCCCTGTCCCCAGACCATCAGTTTGGGCCTCTGGACTACATGACCAGTGATATTATCACTACCCAACTGCCTCCGAAATGGATGTGTACAGTGTGTGTCCCGAAATATCACTCACAGTAGTTTCTGGGCTGTAACCCTGAACATGGTCCCGAATCAGAGACTCAAATTTCACATTTTAACTGGGAAAAGGGAGGAACAGAGTGAAACGGGATTGCTTTTGTCCCTGGATTCAGTGTCCACTGCAGACAGATCAGTTACATTGACAATAGAAATGCCAGGAGTGAACAAGGTCAATACAATAATATGGAAAATGGGCGGCACAGTGGCACAGTGGTTAGCACCACAGCCTCACAGCTCCAGCGACCCGGGTTCAATTCTGGGTACTGCCTGTGTGGAGTTTGCAAGTTCTCCCTGTGTCTGCGTGAGTTTCCTCCGGGTGCTCCGGTTTCCTCCCACATGCCAAAGACTTGCAGCTTGATAGGTTAATTGGCCATTATAAATAGCCCCGAGTATTGATTGGTGGTAGGGAAATATAGGGACAGGTGGGGATGTGGTAAGGATATGGGATTAGTGTTGGGTTAGTATAAATGGGTGGTTGATGGTCGGCACAGACTCGGTGGGCCGAAGGGCCTGTTTCAGTGCTGTATGTCTAAACTAAACTAAACTAAATGACGCCTCTCATAATTGCCATCCATCCAGTATGAGTACAGATGTCAGATTTATTTCAGAGAGAGGTCTTACTCAGAAAATGTCATTGACATTAAATTGATTGTGTTCTTTCCACCACATGATTTACATCAGAGTCAAAGCTGCTGATGTAATGTGTTTGTTCAGGTGAGTGTAATTAATAGCAATGATCAGGGGTATAACCGTGTCAGTGGAGACTTATCCCCTGTATAAATCAGGACCCATTGGAATGGATCAGCTCAGAGTGCCTGGTGGAGCTTGGATTCCAGGCTAATCGAAGTCCCTGCTTCTCTCAGAAATGGGATATCCAGTAATGCATCAGATAGAAGACATTTATTATCCTGTACTTGCAGCAATTGGAGTTGCTGGTAAGCCAATATCTCAGCTGTTAATGGTGTAATTCGATGTTAACTGTGCTGCTGTACTCGGTATTATTTCTCACTGTGTGTTACACAGCCGCCTGTTCTTTTCCAGCAATTTACTGATGGAATCTCCTCATTGTCGACTCTTTCATTCTTGCAGGAACAGTATTATGTATTTAATGGTATTGTTTTAAGTAACTGTGGCATTATTACTGGATCATTCTGTGTATGGAATGTATTGGAATGAGATGTTTCAGCGAGGATCAATAATCAGACCATCAGGAGTTTTTAACAGTTTCATGATGTGGATCTCACCGGTCCTGGAATATTTTTATGATTTTTTTTCAGTGATTGATAATGAGACATCTCACGGTCTCAGTGTTACAAGGGGACAGAACAATGTCCTCCCTCCCCAATAACATGGCTCAGTTTAACTGGGATTTCAAAGTATTGAGGCTCCACCTCCAGCTGCCTCGTCCAACCTGATAGGAATACAGTAACATAGGAGCAGGAGGAGGCCATTCAGCGCTTCTAGCCTGCTCCACCATTCGAAATCACGACTGATACTCAAACTCAGCGCTGCAGTTTTCAGCCTTTTCCCATGTGGGAACTGTCCCTGTCTGTTCACTAACCCCAGAGCAACAAACCAGCTACACATCCCGCTCTCCACAAACCTTCCCAACCAACAGTCTGGAGACAAATTCCCAATTAACACATTGGATTCCATCTCTGTAAATCTCCTTCTCATTTCCCCACTGACACTGCATCCTCACTCAGTACTTCCAGTAGATCTGGTGCTGACTTTATTCACTTTCTGGACCAATTTCCCAATTCATTGTTAATAATTGTGTTTTCACTGTGACAAAGCTCTGCCTGGGTCAATGAATCAGTTTTCACTGCTCGATGCAGCAACAAAGCTGGAAATTTCAGCCCAGATCCTGTCAAACTGTTGTTTTGTCTCCAGGTCTGATCAGTAATTTCTCTGCTTCCTTTTCTCTCTCTCTTCCAGTTAACTTGGTGGCGATTGTGATCCTGTCCCGGGGAAAGTGTGGTCTCTCCAAATGTATCAGTGTCTACCTGGTGGGAATGGCAGTGTCTGATCTCCTGGTCGTTATCACTGAACCCATATTGAGCTGGATTGTTTTAATTTATTTCCCATATTCATTCCTGAGAATTACTCCTGTGTGTTCTCTCATTGGCGTACTGCTTTCTGCATCCACAGTTGTTTCTGTCTGGCTCACAGTCACTTTCACCTTTGATCGATTTGTGGCCATTTGTTGTGAGAAGCTGAAAACAAAATATTGCAGCGAGAAAAGGGCTGCTGTTGTTGTGGGAACAGTGAGTGTGCTGGGCTGTTTAGTGTCTCTCCCCTGGTACTTTGCACTGGAACAAAAATACATTATTGATAATGTTCCCATGGGTTGTGTTACTAAACTGAGCTTCTTCACTTCCCCCGTTTGGGGGGCATTTGAATTGTTTAACCTCATTTTAACCCCTTGTGTCCCGGTCTTTCTGATTTTGCTGCTCAATGTTCTGACTGTCAGGCGGATTTTATTCTCCAGTAAAGTCCGCAGGGGATTCCGGCGCCACAGCAATGCAGAGAATCACAAGGACCCAGAGGTGGAGAATCGCAGGAAATCAATTATTTTACTCTTCAGTATATCCGGCAGTTTTATCCTGTTATGGGTGACCCGGGTTGTGTTTAACATTTATATTCGAATTACAGATAATTATTATTATTCCTCCTACACTGACCCTCTCTTTATCACACAAGAAACATCAAAGATGCTGCAGATTCTCAGTTCCTGCACCAACACATGCATTTACATTGTGACCCAGACTAAATTCAGACAGGAGCTGAAGAAGGGGGTGAAATACCCTCTCAATCTCATTGTTAAATTAGTGAAATCATAGAAAGAGCTGAAGGGTTTCAAACACTGGAACTAAATCCCATTCCCCCTCCTCCTCCCCCCAGACCGACAGCTCCACCTCCCACCCTCCACCCGCCTCTGTGATTATTTGACCGGCGCCATCTTTAGTCCTGGCAGCTGCCTGAGCGTGGGCAGACCCTGACGTTCAACTGGAATAGTGTACTTTTGCGCATGTGCGAGTACAGCGCCACCTAGCGGGTGCTTTGTCAACAACCGTATCCTGTGGACAAAGCTGCAAATCGCAGTGATTGTGATGTGTTGAGAGGGGCAGTAACTGCAGTGAGGCAGGGACACCAGCAGATGGAGATGGTGAGAGAGGGACAGTAACTGCAGTGAGGCAGGGACACCAGCAGATGGAGATGGTGAGCGAGAGACAGTAACTGCAGTGAGGCAGGGACACCAGCAGATGGAGATGGTGAGAGAGGGACAGTAACTGCAGTGAGGCAGGGACACCAGCAGATGGAGATGGTGAGCGAGAGACAGTAACTGCAGTGAGGCAGGGACACCAGCAGATTGAGATGGTGAGAGGGGGACAGTAACTGCAGTGAGACAGGGACACCAGCAGATGGAGATGGTGAGAGGGGACAGTAGCTGCAATTAGACAGGGACACCAACAGATGGAGATGGTGAGAGAGGGACATGAACTGCAGTGAGACAGGGACACCAGCAGATGGAGATTGTGAGAGAGGGACATTAACTGCAGTGAGACAGGGACACCAGCAGATGGAGATGGTGAGAGAGGGGCAGTAAATGCAGTGAGACAGGGACACCAGCAGTTGGAGATGGTGAGAGGGGACAGTAACTGCAGTGAGACAGGGACACCAGCAGATGGAGATGGTGAGAGGGGACAGCAGCTGCAATTGGACAGGGCCACCAACTGATGGAGATGGTGAGAGAGGGGCATGAACTGCAGTGAGACAGGGACACCAGCAGATGGAGATTGTGAGAGAGGGACATTAACTGCAGTGAGACAGGGACACCAGCAGATGGAGATGGTGAGAGAGAGGCAGTAACTGCAGTGAGACAGGGACACCAGCAGATGGAGATGGTGTGAGAGGGACATTAACTGCAGTGAGACAAGGACACCAGGAGATGGAGATGGTGAGGAAGGGATCGTAACTGAAGTGACACAGGGACACCAGCAGATGGAGATGGTAAGAGAGGGACAGTAACTGCAGTGAGACAGGGACACCAGGAGATGGAGATGGTGACGAAGGGACATTAACTGCAGTGAGACAGGGACACCAGCAGATGGAGATGGTGAGAGAGGGACATTAACTGCAGTGAGACAGGGACACCAGGAGATGGAGATGGTGACGAAGGGACATTAACTGCAGTGAGACAGGGACACCAGGAGATGGAGATGGTGAGGAAGGGACAGTAACTTCAGTGAGACGGATCACCAGCAGATGGAGATGCTGAGCCATTACTGATGGGAGATTCCCTTGCTGAGTTTGAAAGTTTCCACAAGTCTGAAGAATTTACTTTATTGTAAACTTGAGATGCTGAATAAAATAATTTCAATGCAACTTTTGTAAAATGACTATTTTTCTACTGTGTGAACACTTGTAACATGAAACGCGTTCCTGTTTGGAAAGGTATATTGAGTGATTAAAGGTAATGTATAAATAAAACAACAGGATCAAATAAAACTGAAACAGTTATTTAGAAATAAAAACTCTCAATATAAGTTGTGTTGAGTTCTTGATCACCTACGTTATGACATCTCTCTCTCTCACACTTCTCTTTCTATGCTGGTATCTTCTCTACTATAACTAAGAGTAGTTGAAATTTTTCTCCAATTGACCTTTGAAAGTTAATATTGAATCTGCTTTCAGAAAGCTGTCAGACAGTGAATTCCAGACCATAATAACTCCCTGCCTATTTGCTTCACCTCTCTACTAGTGCAAACAGTCTCTCCTCATATCTCCAAAATGAGGGAAAGATTTTGAATGCAATGAAATTAATTTCTCCAGGACAGCAGCTGCAGAGAATCTGGAACCTCCTGAATGTGGACAAACAATGAACAAAAATCCCTCTGAATCCCTCAGGAGAGCAGAGGATAGAAACAGTCTGGAAGCAAATGGAAACAAGTGACACTTTATTACAGCAGTAAAAACTCTTTGTCCGAATGTAGAGGTCTTTATTGCTGAACTTTATATAAACTGGAGGTGAAAAGTGGAAGATCTTTAATACCATTTGTGTTAAATGGCCATTTCCCAGCTTTGTGAACCCTTGTAACATTAAACTGGTGAATGTTAAGAAGGTTTTATTGATTGATTACAGCTAATACATAAATACAGCAGCATCAAATACAGGGCAAAGAATCATTGACGAATACAACTGTAAATATGGGTAAGAATTGTTGTGTGAAATGTCACTGGTTATAAAAGTTCTCTTCACTGCCTCATTTACCTGGCGCTAGTTTCAGTCTTTGTCACACAGTGGAAATGAAAAACCGAATAAAAACCGCATGTTTGTACTGCATTCAAACAGGCCTCTCCAGCAATAACACTTTGTCAGAATTTCAAGGTAATTGCAATGAGTCATTTTCTGAACTTTCTGTTAACTGGAGGTGAATAGTGAAAGAGATTTAATACAATCAGTGTTAAATGGTTATTATCCAAACCGGCCCCTCCAGGTTTTAAATTACAGCAGTTTTTCTGCTCTGTTAATGAGGTTTTTGGGGGAGGGAGAGAGAGAGAGACAGACAGGTTTCTATCTGGAATGGTCCATTTGGGATATGTTTGGAATATCCCTCTCTCCCCCATTCGCTGTTTACACAGAGACTAACCTTGGACTGTCCCATACCTGGGAGGGAGTGTCCAGATGGAGGAAGCTGAGAGCTGGTTGGTTAAGCTGCACTTTGGGTAGACTGTCTGTTTTGAGTGACAGGTTCTGGCAAATATTAGGACAACATCAGACCACATTCTTTCCTTCCATGCAGCTGGTTTCTGAAGGTGAGTTTCTGTGTCTCAATCTCTGTGGCCAGGTGAATTGGAACTGATTACAGTGTGTGTGTGTGAGAGAGAGACCAGTCTGAATCCCCCACTCTCTCTGTCCCAGTCCTGACGCTTTTCTCCAAATCCCACCACAATGCCCCTCTCCAGGATCTTTTCCCCATGGATGAGCTGATGGAGGGAAGGTGTTACAATCCAACGATGGAAAGCAGACGGTGTGGGATGGTGAGTATCACATCTTTATTGTCTGTTTCTGCTTTTCTCCCTTCTTCTGACTCAGTCTCTTTCACTAAGTCTCCCTCACTCAATCTCTCTCTCACTCAATCTCTCTCTCATTGAATCTCTCTCTCACTGAATCTCTCTCTCACTGAATCTCTCTCTCACTCAATCTCTCTCTCATTGAATCTCTCTCTCACTCAATCTCTCTCTCACTGAATCTCTCTCTCACTGAATCTCTCTCTCATTCAATCTCTCTCTCACTCAATCTATCTCTCATTGAATCTCTCTCTGAATCACTCTCTCACTCAATCTCTCTCCCACTGAATCTCTCTCCCACTGAATCTCTCTCTCACTGAATCTCTCTCCCACTGAATCTCTCTCTCACTCAATCTCTCTCTCACTGAATCTCTCTCTCACTCAATCTCTCTCTCACTCAATCTCTCTCCCACTGAATTTCTCTCCCACTGAATCTCTCTCTCACTGAATCTCTCTCCCACTGAATCTCTCTCTCACTCAATCTCTCTCTCATTGAATCTCCCTCCCACTGAATCTCTCCCCCACTGAATCTCTCTCCCCCACTGAATCTCTCTCCCCCACTATCTCTCTCCCTCACTCAATCTCTCTCTCACTCAATCCTCTCTCTCTCTCAATCTCTCTCTCACTCAATCTCTCTCTCTCTCAATCTCTCTCTCTCTCAATCTCTCTCTCACTGAATCTCTCTCCCACTGAATCTCTCTCTCACTCAATCTCTCTCTCACTGAATCTCTCTCTCACTCAATCTCTCTCTCACTCAATCTCTCTCCCACTGAATTTCTCTCCCACTGAATCTCTCTCTCACTGAATCTCTCTCCCACTGAATCTCTCTCTCACTCAATCTCTCTCTCATTGAATCTCCCTCCCACTGAATCTCTCCCCCACTGAATCTCTCTCCCCCACTGAATCTCTCTCCCCCACTATCTCTCTCCCTCACTCAATCTCTCTCTCACTCAATCCTCTCTCTCTCTCAATCTCTCTCTCACTCAATCTCTCTCTCTCTCAATCTCTCTCTCTCTCAATCTCTCTCTCACTCAATCTCTCTCGCACTCAATCTCTTTCGCACTCAATCTCTCTCGCACTCAATCTCTCTCGCACTCAATCTATCTCGCACTCAATCTATCTCTCTCACAGTCTCTCTCGCTCACAGTCTCTCTCGCACAGTCTCTCTCGCACTGAATCTCCCTCGAACTGAATCTCCCTCTCACAGACTCTGCCTCGCACACAATCTCCCTCGCACACAATCTCCCTCGCACTCAATCTCTCCTCACTCAATCTCTCCTCACTCAATCTCTCTCCCACTCAATCGCTCTCCCACTCAATCTCTCTCCCACTCAATCTCTCTCCCACTCAATCTCTCTTCCACTCAATCTCTCTCTCACTGACTCTCACTGAATCTCTCTCTCTCTCTCTCAATCTCTCTCTCTCTCAATCTCTCTCGAACTGAATCTCTCTCTCGCACTGAATCTCTCTCTCACTCTCTCTATTTCTGAATCTCTCCCTCACCTTGTATTTCTGTCTCTGTTTTTCTCTCTATCTCTCTGTTCCTCCATCTCTCTGTCTCTCCCTCACTTTGTGTTTCTGTCTCTATCTGAGTGATTGTGCGTCTTTCTGTCTCAATGGCTTTCTCTGTCCTCTCTCTCAATCTCTCTGTGATTCTCTGTCCTATCTCTCAATCTCTCTGTGATTATCTGTCCTCTCTCTCAATCTCTCTGTGTAACTCTGTCCTCTCTCTCAATCTCTCTGTGATTCTCTATGTCTTGCTCACTGGCTTTCTGTCTGTCTCTTTGGTGCCTTCAATTTCTTTGTGTCTCTGTTATTTCCCTCCACTTTTTTCCCTTCTCTCTTGCTTTGCATCTTTCTGTCTTCTCTATTTCTCTTTCTATCATTTCTCTCTCTCTTTCCAAATTTTTCTGTCTTTTCCTGACCCTATCCACCGCCCTCAATCTATCCACCGCCCTCAATTTATCCACCGCCCGCAATTTATCCACTGCCCGCAATTTATCCACCGCCCTCAATTTATCCACCGCCCGAAATGTTTATCCACCACGCAAATCTTTTTCCTGCAATTCCCCCCACCAGAAAACATCCCCCCCCTTGTCCAGACACCCCCGATCTAAATAATCCTCATCTGCAGACAACTGTCTGATATCCCCTGTTAACTGACCCCCATCTAATACCCTCATTATCAACAGACCCCCATCTAATTATCCCCTTCCCCCTGTTACAAGACAACCCATCAAACTACCACCCGCCCAGGACAGATCCCATCTAAATAGACCCCGGGAACAAACACCCATTTAAATTCCCCCCAGGAACAAACTCCCATCTGAATAATACCCCCCAGGAACAGACCGCCATCTCAATACCCCCCGGGAACAAACTACCATCTAAATACCACCCCAGGAACAAACTCCCATCTAAATACCCACGGGAACAAATGCCCAACTGAATACACCCCCAGAAACAAACTCCCATCTAAATACCCTCCCAGGAACAAACTCCCATCTCAATACCCTCCTGGAACAAACTCCCCTCTGAATAACCCCCCAGGAACAAGCTCCCATCTAAATACCTGCCCATGAACAAAGTACCATCTAAATACCCCCCCGGGAACAAACTCCCCTCTGAATAACCCCCCAGGAACAAACTCCCATCTCAATACCCTCCTGGAACAAACTCCCCTCTGAATAACCCCCCAGGAACAAACTCCCATCTAAATACCTCCCCATGAACAAACTACCATCTAAATACCGCCCCCCCCCGGGAACAAACTCCCCACTGAATAACCCCCCAGGAACAAACTCCCATCTCAATACCCTCCTGCAACAAACTCCCCTCTGAATACCCCCCGGGAACAGACTCCCATCTCGCGACAAGCCCGCAACAGACCCCCATCTAAATACCCACCGTTCTGTGAACAGACTCCCATCTAAATACCTCCACCCCCCATTAACTGAACCCAATCTAATTCTCCCCCCGCTCTCCACTGTAAACTCTCCCGGTTTCTAAATACCCTCCCTGTCCTGTAAAAGCCCCCTCTACTAATTCCCACCCTGTATCATCACCCCCGTGAACAGCCCCCTACCCCCCTCACTCCCCAACGTGTTATTCCCACGTCCATCACTTTCCTGGGTTTGGCTCCATCTCCCGACAATCGTCCGTTCATTTTTAATTCCAGATCTGGATAAGCCACTGGAATTCCAACAACTTGCTCCCAGATCCCCGGCACCTTTAACTCCTGTCCGGCCAAAATCAGGGCCGGGCATAGAGCAAGGACCTTCAGAGGCTAACTGGCATTCTGAGCCTTTAACGTCCAGGACACAGCCCTCTCTGCAGAAAGGTGTTTCACCTGCTCTCTCCATCGGCTTCAGGGAATCAAACAGAGGGAGACAAACACAAACACTCACCCAATGATTTTGCACAGGGACGGGAAGAGGCCATTCAGCCCTTTGATCCTGTCCCACCCATGTTAGATAATGGCTGACTTGTCCCTTCCCCCGTTGAACCACAAGGAGACAGGCAGAGACAGTCGGGGAGCAGATACACAGAGAGTCAAAGAAACACTGGGCTGGACTCGGACTTGGTGCCAATGGTGCAAACCAGGGTGGAGGGGAGGAGAGTGGTTGTGTATCGGCTGTCCGTTCAGCATCTCTCCCCTGTTTTTACCTCAATGGGAGCAAAACTGGGCAGAGATGGAAAGCAGGATCCCACTTCACAATCAACCTGGACAACACCAAGGCTGTGAGTTCAAATGCACCACCTGACAGAGGGACAGAAACACAGAAAACAGATCCCGGGATTAGGACAGAACAGAGAGAGAGAAAAATAAATGGAAAGGAAGATGGAGAATGAGATGCAGGGAGTCCGACACCAGTGAGAGAAGCTGAGAACAGAGGGTCGGAAATACTGAGAAGGGCAGAGAGAGAGAGAGAAATGGAGATATTGAGAAAGATCCCAGACCAAGAGAGAGATGCAGAGACAGAAAGATATGGAGGGGCAGAGATACAAAGTAAGATGCGTTTACAGAATAGAGAGGGATGCTGCGGGTTGGGGGAAATGCAGAGATAATCTTGCAGGAAAGGAGGAGCAGCGATGGAAAGATTCAGGGATTTGGAAGTGAGTGAGAGAAGAAATGGAGTGAGAGAGAGACAGATAAAGATACAGAGAGTCGCAGAAAGAGAATGACAATGGAAACCTGTGAGACTCTAGAGAGAGGCAGAGATAGAAAGGATGTTGAGAGATACAGAGATAGGGATTTAAAGATGTGAAGAAACAGAGCTAGGAACAAGGAGGAAGGTGCAGGGAACAAGTAGCAGCAAGAGATGGAGAGAGTGAAATCTATGGGATTACATTGACTTCTGGAGCAGTGCTTCCCAAACTATTCCCTTTGGAGCACCCTCCAGCCCCCTCCCTTGTGGTAAAAAAAAATCCACAGACCCCCGAAAACACAAAATCAAAATACTGAGGATGCTGGAAAACTGAAATAAAAACTGTTCTGGAAATACTGAGCATTTCCAGCACTTTGTTTTTTCATAAGCCCCGAAAACACAAACAGTTTTCTTTTCTGTATTTAGAAATGAATTTGACAATGACAAATATATATTTATTATTATTTTCCCTCCCTGGTTAAAGCTCTTGTCAGAGAATTCCACGTGGCTAAAAGATTCTCCCTTTGCATCATCACAGCTGCAGCTTCCGAAAAGATTCTCCTTGGGAATAAGAGAAATAAAATTGATTCAAACAAAGCAAAGCATTTTTGCACAGAAATAAAACACAGCGAGAGCCCAGGACTCTCTCTCAAACTCACTGACATAAAACAATCTCTCAGTGACTTCCAAACACATCCCCTGACACAGAGCCAGAGACTGGGAAGTGTAGATGTGTTTACCCTGTCATTTCCTGCTCTCTCTCTCTCTATTTCTCTCTGTCTGTCTCGACATCTGTTTCTGCCTCATTGTAAAAACACACAAACACTGGAGACCCCCATCCCCTCTCCTGTAGAAGGATAGAGAGAGAAATCCACATTCCCATCCCTGAAAAACTGAATTCAAATGGTCCCCCGGTGTTTCATTTCACTGTCAAATTCAGCCCACAGCCTAAAACACCAGCAATATTCGGGAATGAGAACAAGCCTTTACAAACCTTCACATTTCACCCATTTCATTGCTGATTCACAGAAGTATTTGACACTCAATTAATTAATTTTTAAAGTGCTCGTCACTGTTGCAATGTTGGAAATGCTGCAGGACATTGGTACACAGCAAGATCCCACAAGCAGCAGTGTGATAACAGCCTGCAAGCTGTGCACAGCAAGATCCCAGCAATGGTGACACTTCAACCAAGGTTTGAGTGTGGATTTCTCTCTCTCTCTCTGTCTTTTTCCATCTTTCTCTGCCTTCCCTCCCTCACCCAGACTCCGCCTGTCTCTCTCTCTCTCTCTCTCTCTCTCTCTCTGTTTAACCTGCCTCCTCCAGCTGTTTCGCACTCTCCCTCTTTTTCTCTCCACCTGTTTCTGCCTCAGTGTTGTAATGTAGAAATTGATGCAGGGAATGTATGCACAGCAGGATCCCACAATGTGATCATACCCAAATATCCCATCACAGTCCTCATAAAATGCTGAACTCCATCTTTAAACTGAAAACAACCTTTATACAGCTTCACGTTCAACTCTTGTAACTATTGGCCTCAGGAGCAGTTGACACTTAATGAATTAATTTTGAAAGTGGTCCACTGTTGCAATGCAGGAAACCTGCAGACAATGTGTGCACAGCAACATCCCACAGGCAGAAATCTGATATGCTGATAATCTGCTTTTAGTGCACAGCAAGATCCCAACAATGGTGACACTTCAATATTCAGTTTACCAAGGTTTTGAGTGTAGATTTCTCTCTCCCTCTCTCTCTGTCTCTGTCCATCTTTCTCTGCCTTCCCTCCCTCACTCACCTGTCTCTCTCTCTCTCTGCATTTAACCTGCCACCTCCAGCTGTTTCTCACTCTCCCTCTTTTTCTCTCCATCTGTTTCTGCCTCAGTGTTGTAATGTAGGAATTGATGCAGGGAATGGATGCACAGCAGGATCCCACAATTGATTAAAAGGCATTGTTAAGCAAAATAGCACAGCGAGAGCCCAGGAATTGCCCTCAGTGACACAGACACTCTCTCAGCAACACCCTAATACAGACAAATCACAGTTAAGAACCAAAGGATAAAAGGGTTCAGACAGCAACCTCCACCTCTCTGTGTCTGTCTCTGTATCTCTCTCCCCTGTCTCTGTATCTCTCTCCCCTGTCTCTGTATCTCTCTCCCTGTCTCTGTATCTCTCTCCCCTGTCTCTGTATCTCTCTCCCTGTCTGTGTATTTCTCTCCTCTGTCTCTGTGTCTCTCTCCTCTGTCTCTGTATCTCTCTCCTCTGTCTCTGTATCTCTCTCCCTGTCTGTGTATTTCTCTCCCCTGTCTCTGTGTCTCTCTCCCTGTCTGTGTATTTCTCTCCTCTGTCTCTGCATCTCTCTCCCTGTCTCTGTATCTCTCTCCCCTGTCTGTGTATTTCTCTCCCCTGTCTGTGTATTTCTCTCCCCTGTCTCTGTATCTCTCTCCCTGTCTCTGTATCTCTCTCCCTGTCTGTGTATTTCTCTCCTCTGTCTTTGTACCTCTCACCCCTGTCTCTGTATCTCTCTCCCTGTCTGTGTATTTCTCTCCTCTGTCTCTGTATCTCTCTCCCTGTCTGTGTATTTCTCTCCCCTGTCTCTGTATCTCTCTCCCTGTCTGTGTATTTCTCTCCTCTGTCTCTGTATCTCTCTCCCTGTCTCTGTATCTCTCTCCCTGTCTGTGTATTCCTCTCCTCTGTCTCTGTACCTCTCTCCCCTGTCTCTGTATCTCTCTCCCTGTCTCTGTGTCTCTCTCCCCTGTCTATGTATTTCTCTCCCCGTCTGTGTATTTCTCTCCCCTGTCTCTCTCTCTCCATCCATATCTGTTTTTGTCCCTCTATCTCATATGTAATCTTGACTGAAAATAGCTGTGAAATATTTCTGTCTCACCATTTAAACCAACAACAAATCACAGGGCTGTGTGTGTTTTTAACTATTAAAGGTTTAAGTAGAGAGACAGAGGGAAAGAATTCTGGAGAAAGACAGAGAGAATTCGAAACTCAGAACTTCAGTAAACTGAATTGTTTGAATCGGGAACATTTGACACTCAGTGAACTGTTTAAGTGCTCGTCACTATTGCAATGTTGGAAACACTGCATGCCATATGTGCACAGCAAGATCCCACGATTTTTTTCACCCTCAATTTCACGTCACTGCCCTAATACCAGCATCACTCTGGAATTATACCGGCTCCAAGCTCAGGACTTTAATTCCAGGCCTTCAGGGGAGCTTTACACAAAATGAATTCACTTCTAAAATGGTGTGACAGGGAGGGAAGTGTCCTCATTGTTGTCATGTAGGAAATGCTGCTGGCCACTAGATGCACAGCAAGATCCCACAACCAGCAATGTTGTCAAGAGGAAGAAGAAGGCTTTTGTGAGGATGAGACGTGAAGGCTCAGTTAGGGCGCTTGAGAGCTACAAGCTAGCCAGGAAGGATCTAAAGGGAGAGCTAAGAAGAGCAAGGAGAGGACACGAGAAGTCATTGGTGGATCGGATCAGGGAAAACCCTAAGGCTTTCTATAGGTATATCAGGAATAAAAGAATGACTAGAGTTAGATTAGGGCCAATCAAGGATAGTAGTGGGAAGTTGTGTGTGGAATCAGAGGAGATAGGGGAAGTGTTAAATGAATATTTTGCGTCAGTATTTACAGTAGAGAAAGAAAATGTTATTGAGAATACTGAGATTCAGGCTCCGAGGCTAGATGGGATTGAGGTTCACAAGGAGGAGGTGTTAGCAATTTTGGAAAGTGTGAAAATAGATAAGTCCCCTGGGCCAGATGGGATTTATCCTAGGATTCTCTGGGAAGCTAGGGAGGAGATTGCAGAGCCTTTGTCCTTGATCTTTATGTCGTCATTGTCGACAGGAATAGTGCCGGAAGACTGGAGGATTGCAAATGTTGTCCCCTTGTTCAAGAAGGGGAGTAGAGACAGCCCTGGTAATTATAGACCTGTGAGCCTTACTTCGGTTGTGGGTAAAATGTTGGAAAAGTTTATAAGAGACAGGATTTATAATCATCTTGAAAAGAATAAGTACATTAGAGATAGTCAGCACGGTTTTGTGACGGGTAGGTCGTGCCTCACAAACCTTATTGAGTTTTTCGAGAAGGTGACCAAACAGGTGGATGAGGGTAAAGCAGTGGATGTGGTGTATATGGATTTCAGTAAGGCGTTTGATAAGGTTCCCCACGGTAGGCTATTGCAGAAAATACGCAAGTATGTGGTTGAAGGTGATTTAGAGCTTTGGATCAGAAATTGGCTAGCTGAAAGAAGACAGAGGGTGGTGGTTGATGGCAAATGTTCATCCTGGAGTTTAGTTACTAGTGGTGTACCGCAAGGATCTGTTTTGGGGCCACTGCTGTTTGTCATTTTTATAAATGACCTGGAAGAGGGTGTAGAAGGGTGGGTTAGTAAATTTGCAGATGACACGAAGGTCGGTGGAGTTGTGGATAGTGCCGAAGGATGTTGTCGGGTACAGAGAGACATAGATAGGCTGCAGAGCTGGGCTGAGAGATGGCAAATGGAGTTTAATGCGGAAAAGTGTGAGGTGATTCACTTTGGAAGGAGTAACAGGAATGCAGAGTACTGGGCTAATGGGAGGATTCTTGATACTGTAGATGAACAGAGAGATCTTGGTGTCCAGGTGCATAAATCCCTGAAGGTTGCTAACCAGGTTAATAGGGCTGTTAAGAAGGCATATGGTGTGTTAGCTTTTATTAGTAGGGGGGTCGAGTTTCGGAGCCACGATGTCATGCTGCAGCTGTACAAAACTCTGGTGAGACCGCACCTGGAGTATTGCGTGCAGTTCTGGTCATCGCATTATAGGAAGGATGTGGAAGCTATGGAAAGGGTGCAGAGGAGATTTACTAGGATGTTGCCTGGTATGGAGGGAAGGTCTTACGAGGAAAGGCTGAGGGACTTGAGGTTGTTTTCGTTGGAGAGAAGGAGGAGGAGAGGTGACTTAATAGAGACATATAAGATAATCAGAGGGTTAGATAGGGTGGATAGTGAGCGTCTTTTTCCTCGGATGGTGATGGCAAACACGAGGGGACATAGCTTCAAGTTGAGGGGTGATAGATATCGGACAGATGTGAGAGGTAGTTTCTTTACTCAGAGAGTAGTAAGGGCGTGGAACGCCCTGCCTGCAGCAGTAGTAGATTCGCCAACTTTAAGGGCATTTAAGTGGACATTGGATAGACACATGGATGAAAATGGAATAGTGTAGGTCAGATGGTTTCACAGGGCGGCGCAACATCGAGGGCCGAAGGGCCTGTACTGCGCTGTAATGTTCTAAATTCTAAATAACAGCCAGATTTCAGTCCCTAGAAAGGGTGAAACTCCCTCTTTAAACTGGGAACAAGCTGCTGATTCCGTCTCACCATTTCAAATAACGACAAATCACATTGCTGTGTGTGGTATGTTTATTTTTATTTATTAAAGGTTTAAGTGGCGATGGAGAGTGTGTAACCGAGACACAGTGTGGATTGTAAAATCTGCGCGTGTGTGTGTGTGTGTGTGTCTGTGTCTCTGTGTGTCCCTTTATGTATGTGTCTGTATGTGTCTGGATGTGTGTGTGTGAGAGAGACAGAATATCAGGGTCACCTCGCTACATCTCTATCTCTCCTTCTCTCTCTGTTTCTCCTTCTCTCTCCCTCTCTCAATCCGCCTCTCTCATGGAAACATAGAAAATAGGAGCAGGAGCAGGCCATTCGGCCCTTTGGGCCTGCTCCGTCATTCAATAAAGATCATGACCGATGGTCTAATTCAGTACCCTGTTCCCACTTTCTCCCCATACCCCTTGATCCCTTTGACATTAAGAAATATATCTCTCTCCTCCATGAATATATTTAATGACTTGGCCTCCACTGCCTTCTGCGGTAGAGAATTCCACAGGTTTACCACCCTCTACCCCATCCATCTCTGCCCCTCTATCTCCGTCTCCACCCTCTATCTCACTCTCCCCCTCTATCTCCCTCTCCCCCTCTATCTCCCAATCCCCCTCTATCTCCCTCTCCCGCTCTCTCTCCCTCACCCCCCTCTATCTCCCTCTCCCCTCTATCTCCCTCTCCCCCCTCTGTCTCCCTCTCCCCCCTCTATCTCCCTCACCCCCTCAATCTCCCTCACCCCCCTCTATCTCCCTCTCCCCCTCTATCTCATTCTCCCATTCTCTCTCCCTCAGCCCCTTTATCTCCCGCTCCACCCTCTATCTCCCTCTCCCACTCTATTTCACACATCCCCTCGATCTCACTCTTCCCCTCTATCTCACTCTACCCCTCTATCTCACTCTCTCCCTCTATCTCACTCTCTCCCTCTATTTGTTTCCCCCCTCTATCTGTCTCTCCCCCCCTATCTCCCTCTCCCCCTCTATCTCCCTCTCCCCCTCTATCTCACAATCCCCCTCTATCTGTCTCGCCTCCCACTATCTCACACACCCCCACTATCTCACACACCCCCACTATCTCACACACCCCCTCTCTCTCCCTCTCCCCCTCTGTCTCCCTCTCCCCCTCTATCTGTCCCTCGCCCTCTATCTGTCTCTCGCCCTCTATCTGTCTCTCGCCCTCTATCTGTCTCTCTCCCTCCATCTCACTCTCCCCCTCTATTTGTCTCCACCCTCTATCTGTCTCTCCCCCTCTATCTCCCTCACCCCTCTATCTCCCTCACCCCCTCTATCTCACTCTCCCCCTCTATCTGTCTCTCCCCCCACTATCTCACACACCCCCACTATCTCACTCCCCCACTATCTCACAAACCCCCTCTCTCTCCCTCTCCCCCTCTATATCCCTCTCCCCTCTATCTGTCCCTCGCCCTCTATCTGTCTCTCGCCCTCTATCTCACTCTCCCCCTCTATCTGTCTCTCCCCCCACTATCTCACACACCCACACTGTCTCACACACCCCCACTATCTCACACACCCCCTCTCTCTCCCTCTCCCCCTCTATCTCCCTCTCCCCCTCTATCTGTCACTCGCCCTCTATCTGTCTCTCGCCCTCTATCTCACTCTCTCCCTCTATCTGTCTCTCCCCCTCTATCTCCCTCTCTCCCTCTCCACCCCTCTATCTCCCTCTCCCCACTGTATCTCCGTCTCCCCACTCTACCCCCCTCTATCTTTCCCTCCCCCTCTATCTCACACTCCCCATCGATCTGTCTCTCGCCCTCTATCTCACTCTCTCGCTCTCCCGCTCTCTCTCCATCGCCCCCCTATATCTCCCACTACCCCCTCTCTCTCCCTCTCCCCCCTCAATCTCCCTCTGCCCCTCTATCTCACTCTCCCCCTCTATGTCACTCTCCCCCTCGATCTGTCTGTCTCTCCCTCTATCTGTCTGTCTCTCCCTCTATCTGTCTCTCTCCCTCTATCTGTCTCTCCCCCCCTCTATCTCTCTCTACCCCTCCCCCTGACACTCCCTCTCTCTCCTTCTCTCTCTGTCTCTGTCTCTCTCTCTGTCTCTCCCTCTCTCTCCTTCCCTCTCTGTCTCTCCATCTGTCTTTCCCTTTCTGTCTCTCCCTCTCTCTCCTTCTCTCTCTGTCTCTGCCTCTCTCTCTGTCTCTCCCTCTCTCTCCTTCTTTCCCTGTCTCTGCCTCTCACTCGGTCTCTCCCTCTCTCTCCTTCTCTCTCTGTCTCTGCCTCTCTCTCTGTCTCTCTCTCTGTCCCTCCATCTGTCTTTCCCTTTCGGTCACTCCCACTCTCTCCTTCTATCTCTGTCTCGATCTCTGTTCCTCCAACTGTCTTTCCCTCTCTGCCAATCCCTCTCTCCTTCTCTCAGTCTCTCCCACTCTCTCCTTCTCTCTCTCTCGGTCCCTCCATCTGTATCCCTCCCACCACTTGTCACTCCCTCTCTCTCCTTCTATCTATGTCTCTCGCTCTCTATCCCTCCATCTATCCTTCCCTCTCTGTCACTCCATCTCTCTCCTTCTCTCCCTTTCTCTCTCTCTCTGTCTTTCCATCTGTCTTTCTCTGCCTGTCACTCCCTCTCTCTCCGTCCATTTCTGCCTCTCTCTATCTCTGTCTCTCCATCTGTCTTTTCCTCTATCTGTCTGTCCATCTCTCTCCTCTCTCTCTCTGTCCCTCCATTTGTCTTTCCCTCTCTGTCACTCCCTCTCTCTCCTTCTATCTCTGCCTCTCACTGTCTATCCCTCCATCTGTCCTTCCCTCTCTGTCTCTCCATCTCTCTCCTTCTATCTCTGTCTCTCTCTCTCTCTCCATCTGTCTTTCCCTTTCTCTCACTCCCTCTCTCTCCTTTCATCTCTGCCTCTCTCTGTCTCTCCATCTGTCTTTCCCTCTCTGTCTCTCCCGCTCACTCCTTCCATCTCTGCCTCTCTCTCTCTCTCTCTCTGTCTCTCCATCTGTCTTTACCTCTCTGTCTCGCCCACTTTCTCCATCTATCTCTGTCTCTCTCTCTCTCTGTCTTTCCATATGTCTTTCCCTTCCTGTCACTCCATCTCTCTCCTTCCATCTCTGCCTCTCTCTCTCTCTCTCTGTCTCTCCAACTGCCTTTCCCTCTCTGTCTCACCCACACTCTCCTTCTCTCTCTGTCTCTGCCTCTCTCTCTCTGTCTCTCTCTCTGTCCCTCCATCTGTCTTTCCCTCTCGGTCACTCCCTCTCTCTCCTTCTATCTCTGTCTCGATCTCTGTTCCTCCAACTGTCTTTCCCTCTCTGCCAATCCCTCTCTCCTTCTCTCTGTCTCGCCCCCACTCTCCTTCTCTCTCTCTCGGTCCCTCCATCTGTATCCCCCCACCACCTGTCACTCCCTCTCTCTCCTTCTATCTATGTCTCTCGCTCTCTATCCCTCCATCTATCCTTCCCTCTCTGTCACTCCATCTCTCTCCTTCTCTCCCTTTCTCTCTCTCTCTGTCTTTCCATCTGTCTTTCTCTCCATGTCACTCCATCTCTCTCCGTCCATTTCTGCCTCTCTCTATCTCTGTCTCTCCATCTGTCTTTTCCTCTATCTGTCTGTCCATCTCTCTCCTCTCACTCTCTGTCCCTCCATCTGTCCTTCCCTCCCCGTCACTCCATCTCTCTCCTTCTATCTCTGTCTCTCTCTGTCCCTCCATCTGTCTTTCCCTCTCTGTCTCTCCATCGCTCTCCTTCTATCTCTGTCTCTGTCCCTCTCTCTCCATCTGTCTTTCCCTTTCTCACACTCCCTCTCTCTCCTTCCATCTCTGCCTCTCTTTGTCTCTCCTTCTGTCTTTCCCTCTCTGTCTCTCCCGCTCACTCCTTCCTTCTCTGCCTCTCTCTCTCTCTGTCTCTCCATCTGTCTTTACCTCTCTGTCTCGCCCTCTCTCTCCATCTATCTCTGTCTCTCTCTCTCTGTCTTTCCATATGTCTTTCCCTTCCTGTCACTCCCTCTCTCTCCTTCCATCTCTGCCTTTCTCTCTCTCTCTGTCTCTCTCTCTTACTCTCTCTCTGTCTCTCTCTCTGTCTCTCTCTCTCTCTCTCTGTCCCTCCATCTGCCTTTCCCTCCCAGTCACTCCTTCTCTCTCCTTCTATCTCTGTCTCTCTCTCTGTTCCACCATTTGTCTTCCTCTCTCTGTCACTCCCACTCTCCTCCTCTCTGTCTCTCCCTCTCCCTCCCCTCGATCTCACTGTTCCCCTCGCTCTCACTCTCTCCCTCTATCTCACTCTCTCCCTCTATCTCCCTCTCCCCTCTATCTCCCTCTCCCCCTCTATTTACCTCTCCCCATCTATCTCCCTCTCCCCCTCTATCTCACACACCCCCTCTATCTCACACACCCCCTCTGTCTCACACACCACCTCGATCTCACACACCCCCTCGATCTCACACACCCCCTCGATCTCACTCTTCCCCTCTATCTCACTCTCCCCCTCTATCTCACTCTCCCGCTCTATCTCACTCTCCCCTCGATCTGCCTCTCCCCTCTATCTAACACTCCCCCTCTATCTCACACTCCCCCTCTATCTCACACTCCCCTCTATCTCATACACACCCTCTATCTGCCTCTCCCCCTCTATCTGCCTCTCCCCCTCTATCTAACACTCCCGCTCTATCTCACACTCCCCCTCTATCACACACTCCCCCTGTATCTCATACACCCCCTCTATCTCATACACCCCCTCTATCTCACTCTCCCCTTTATCTCACTCTCCCCCTTTATCTCACACTCCCCCTCTATCTCATTATCCTCTCTCTCTGCCTCTCTCTCTACCTCTTCTTGTCTCTCTCTCTGTTTCTCTCTCTCTTTGTGTCTCTCTGTCTGTTGCTCTCTCTCTGTCTCTCCTCTCTCTCTCTCTGTCCATGACTCTGTTTGTGTCTCTCTCACACCATTTCTCTCTCTCTGCCTCTGTCTCTCTGCCTCTCCCTGTCTCTATCACTCTCTCTGTCTCTCAGTTTCCCCAATCTCTCACCATCGGACAGTCCCGTCATCCCGGGAACAAGTCTGGTGAACCTTCATTGCACTCCCTCTCTGGCAATAATATCCTTCCTAAGGTAAGGGGACCAAAACTGCACACAGTACTCCACGTGCGGTCTAACCAAGGTTCTATGTGATTGAAGCAAGACTTCACTACTCCTGTACTCAAATCCTCTTGTGATAAAGACTAACATCCCATTAGCCTTCTGAATTGCATTCTGCACCTGCATGTTAGTTTTCAGTGACTTATTGACGGGGACACCCAGGTCACTTTGTACATCTACGCTTTCTAATCTCTTACCATTTAATACATACTCAATTCCACCATCCCGGGTGTGATCAGATACTCTGTCCCTTCGTAAACCATTTCCTGTCCCTCCAACAGCTTGTGCCACTGCCCTATTTATCGGTGTGTTTTCCCCTTCTGATGATGTTGAATTTGTTAGTGGCTTTTCTCCTACTGAAGTTGTTGTATTTGTTAGGTTTTTTTAGTCCTCGGGAAGCTGTTCTTTTCCTGTTGAAATTGTTGCATTTGTTGTTGTTTTTTTCTCCTGTTGAGGTTGTTGTTGCATTTGTTGGTGTTTTTTCTCCTGTTGAGGTTGTTGTTGCATTTGTTGGTGTTTTTCTCCTGTTGAGGTTGTTGTTGCATTTGTTGGTGTTTTTTCTCCTGTTGAGGTTGTTGTTGCATTTGTTGGTTTTTTTTCTCATGTTGAAGTTGTTGTTGCATTTGTTGGTGTTTTTCCTCCTGTTCAGGTTGTCGCGGAATTGATTTGAAAAACACGTTTGCTAACACTTTTCGGGATGAGAAGCTACATTCAACTGAACCCCAGGACCCGTTTCTCTCACGTTTAAAGCACTAACCTTGCATTACTGAGGAGTCAGTCTCTGAAATAAATGTCCCAGTGCTGCTGCAACATAAAATGGCCACCGTGAACAAACCTAAAATGGCTGACTGATGTTCTGAGAGGGGAGGGAACGAGAGACAGACAGACAGACAGAAAGAAAGAAATCTGTAACCTCATGGCCCGGCATATCCCCCACTCTACCATTACCATCAAGCCAGGAGACCAACCCCAGTTCAGTGAAGTGTGCAGGAGGGCATGCCAGGAGCAGCACCAGGCATACCTCAAAATGAGGTGTCAACCTGGTGAAGCTACAACCCAGGACTATCTGCGTGCCAAACTGCATAAGCAGCATGCGATAGACAGAGCTGAGCGATCCCATAACCACCGGATCAGATCCAAGCTCTGCAATCCTGCCACATCCAGAGAAAAGGAGTGATCAGCATGAAGAGACTGCTGGAGATTTATGTTCCTGGTAATCTCTCCATCTCTATCTCTCCTTCCTCTGTCTTTTACTCTCTCAAGCCCTGTCTCACCTCTCTGTTCCTCTTTATCCATGTGTTACGAACACTGGACTTTGTCTTTCTCACATCTTCACTCTTCATCTCTACTTCTCCCACTGTTACCCTCTGAATCCCAGTCTCTCCCTCTCTGTTACCCTCTGAATCCCAGACTCTCCCTCACTGTTACCCTCTGAATCCCTGTCTCTCCCTCTCTGTTACCCTCTGAATCACAGTCTCTCCCTCTCCGTTACCCTCTAAATCCCAGTCTCTCCCTCTCTGTTACCCTCTGAATCCCAGTCTCTCCCTCTCTGTTACCCTCTGAATCCTAGTCTCTCCCTCTCTGTTACCCTCTGAATCCCAGTTTCTCCCTCTCCCTCCCTCTCAGTTTCTTTCTCTCTCTCTGGCTCTCTCTGTCTCTCAGTGTCTCTCCCTCTCTCTCTCTCTCTGCCTCTGTCCATGCCTCTGTCTCTCTCACACCATCTCGCCCTCCCTCTCTCTGTCTCTCCATCTCTCTGCCTCTCCATCTGTCTCTCTTTCTGTTACTTTGTCTCTCCCTATCTCTCTTTCTCACCCTCTGTCCATGATTCTGTTTACACCATCTCTGCCACTCACTCTGTCTCTCCCTATCTCTCTCTGTATCTCCCTCTCCCTCTCTGTTTCTCCCTCTCCCTCTCTGCATCTGCTTTCTCTCTCTGTCTCTCCCTCTCTCTGCCTCTCCATCTCTCTCTCTCTCCTTCTTTTACTTTGTCTCTCAATATCTCTCTTTCTCACCCTCTGTCCATGACTCAGTTTGCATCTCTCTCATTCTCTGTCTCTGCCTATCTATCTCTCTCTCTCTCTCTCTGTCTCTTTCCATGACTCCATTTGTGCCTCCCTTACACCATCTCTCCCACTCTCTCTGCCTCTCTCTGTCTCACTCTCTGTCTCTCTCTCTCTGTCTCTCTCCCTGTCCCTCCATCTGTCTTTCCCTCTCTGTCACTCCCTCTCTCTCCAACTATCTCTGTCTCTGCCACTCTCTCTGTCTCTCTCTCTGTCCCTGCATCTGTCTTTCCCTCGCTGTCACTCCTCCTCTCTGCTTCTATCTCTGTCTCTCTCTCTCTATCCCTCCATCTCTCTCCTTCACTCTCTGTCTCTCACTTTGTCCCTCCATCTGTCTTTCCCTTCCTGACACTCCCTCTCTCTCCTACTCTCTCTGTCTCTGCCACTCTCTCTGTCTCCCTTTCGGTCCCTCCATCTGGTTTTCCCTCTCTGTCTCTCCGTCTCACTCCTTCTATCTCTGTCACTCCCGCTCTCTCTCTCTGTCTCTCTCTCTGTCCCTCCATCTGTCTTTCCTTCTCTGTCTCTCCCTCTGTCTCCTTCTCTCTCTGCCTCTCTCTCTGTCTCACTCTCTCTGTCCCTCCATCTGTCTTTCACTCTCTGTCACTCCCTCTCTCTCCTTCTATCTCTGTCTCTCTCTCTGTCCCACCATCTGTCTTTCACTCTCTGTTACTCCCTCTCTCTCCTTCTCTCTCTGCCTCTCTCTCTGTCTCTCTCTCTCTGTCCCTCCATCTGTCTTTCCCCCCTGTCACTCCCTCTCTCTCCTTCTTTCTCTGTCTCTGTCTCTCTGTCTGTCTTTCCCTCACTGTCACTCCCTCACTCTCCTATCTCTGTCTCTCTCTCTCCATCCGTCCATCTGTCCTTCCCTCCCAGTCTCTCCCTCTCTCTCCTTCTATCTCTGTCTCTCCATCTGTCTGTCCATCTCTGTCTCTCCCTCTCTCTCCTTCTCTCTCTGTCTCTCACTTTGTCCCTCCGTTTGTCTTTCCTTCCATGTCACTCCCTCTCTCTCCTTCTATCTCTGTCTTTCTCTCTGTCTCTCCATCTGTCTTTCCCTCCCCACCACTCCCTCTCTCTACTTCCATCTGTGCCTCTCTCTCTGTCCCTTCATCTGTCTTCCCACCCCCACCCCATCACTCCACCTCTCTCCTATCTCTGTCTCTCTCTCTCTATCCCACCATCTGTCCTTCCCTTCCTGTCACTCCATTTCTCTCCCTGTCTCTCCCTCTCTCTGCCTCTCGCTCTGTCTCTCTCTCTGTCCCTCCATCTACCTTTCCCTCTCTGTCTCACCCTCTCTCTCCTTCACTCTCTGTCTGTCTCTCTCTCTGTCCCTCCATCTGTCTTTCCCTCCCTGACACTCCCTCTCTCTCCTTCCAACTCTGCCTCTCTCTCTGTCTCTCCCTCTCTCTCCTTCTATCACTGTCTCTCTCTCTGTGTCTTTCCATCTGTCTTACCCTCACTGTCACTCCCTCTCCCTCCTTCCATATCTGCCCTCTCTCTCTCTGTCTTTCCAACTGCCTTTCCCTGTCTGTCTCTCCCAATCTCTCTTTCTCTCTTTGTCTCTGCCTCTCTCTCTGTCCCTCCATCTGTCTTTCCATCTCTGTCTCTCCCTCTCTCTCCTTCTATCTCTGTCTCTCTCTCTATCTCTCCATCTCTCTTTCCCTCCCAGTCACTCCCTCTCTCTCTTTCAATCTATGTCTCTCCCTCTCTCTCCTTCTATCACTGTCTCTCTCTCTGTGTCTTTCCATCTGTCTTACACTCACTGTCACTCCCTCTCCCTCCTTCCATTTCTGCCTCTCTCTATCTCTGTCTCTCCATCTGTCTTTTCCTCTATCTGTCTGTCCATCTCTCTCCTCTCTCTCTCTGTCCCTCCATTTGTCTTTCCCTCTCTGTCACTCCCTCTCTCTCCTTCTATCTCTGCCTCTCACTGTCTATCCCTCTATCTGTCCTTCCCTCTCTGTCTCTCCATCTCTCTCCTTCTATCTCTGTCTCTCTCTCTCTCTCTCCATCTGTCTTTCCCTTTCTCTCACTCCCTCTCTCTCCTTTCATCTCTGCCTCTCTCTGTCTCTCCATCTGTCTTTCCCTCTCTGTCTCTCCCGCTCACTCCTTCCATCTCTGCCTCTCTCTCTCTCTCTCTCTGTCTCTCCATCTGTCTTTACCTCTCTGTCTCGCCCTCTCTCTCCATCTATCTCTGTCTCTCTCTCTCTGTCTTTCCATATGTCTTTCCCTTCCTGTCACTCCATCTCTCTCCTTCCATCTCTGCCTCTCTCTCTCTCTCTGTCTCTCCAACTGCCTTTCCCTCTCTGTCTCACCCACACTCTCCTTCTCTCTCTGTCTCTGCCTCTCTCTCTCTGTCTCTCTCTCTGTCCCTCCATCTGTCTTTCCCTCTCGGTCACTCCCTCTCTCTCCTTCTATCTCTGTCTCGATCTCTGTTCCTCCAACTGTCTTTCCCTCTCTGCCAATCCCTCTCTCCTTCTCTCTGTCTCGCCCCCACTCTCCATCTCTCTCTCTCGGTCCCTCCATCTGTATCCCCCCACCACCTGTCACTCCCTCTCTCTCCTTCTATCTATGTCTCTCGCTCTCTATCCCTCCATCTATCCTTCCCTCTCTGTCACCCTATCTCTCTCCTTCTCTCCCTTTCTCTCTCTCTCTGTCTTTCCATCTGTCTTTCTCTCCATGTCACTCCCTCTCTCTCCGTCCATTTCTGCCTCTCTCTATCTCTGTCTCTCCATCTGTCTTTTCCTCTATCTGTCTGTCCATCTCTCTCCTCTCACTCTCTGTCCCTCCATCTGTCCTTCCCTCCCCGTCACTCCATCTCTCTCCTTCTATCTCTGTCCCTCTCTGTCCCTCCATCTGTCTTTCCCTCTCTGTCTCTCCATCGGTCTCCTTCTAGCTCTGTCTCTGTCCCTCTCTCTCCATCTGTCTTTCCCTTTCTCACACTCCCTCTCTCTCCTTCCATCTCTGCCTCTCTTTGTCTCTCCTTCTGTCTTTCCCTCTCTGTCTCTCCCGCTCACTCCTTCCTTCTCTGCCTCTCTCTCTCTCTGTCTCTCCATCTGTCTTTCCCTTCCTGTCACTCCCTCTCTCTCCTTCCATCTCTGCCTTTCTCTCTCTCTCTGTCTCTCTCTCTTACTCTCTCTCTGTCTCTCTCTCTCTCTCTCTGTCCCTCCATCTGCCTTTCCCTCCCAGTCAATCCTTCTCTCTCCTTCTATCTCTGTCTCTCTCTCTGTCCCTCCATCTGTCTTTCCCTCTCTGTTGCTCCCTCTCTCCTTCTATCTCTGTCTCTCTCTCTGTTCCACCATTTGTCTTCCCCTCTCTGTCACTCCCACTCTCCTCCTCTCTGTCTCTCCCTCTCCCTCCCCTCGATCTCACTGTTCCCCTCGCTCTCACTCTCTCCCTCTATCTCACTCTCTCCCTCTATCTCC